>NW_027437536.1:3275449-3577494 GCF_965140245.1 Athene noctua | reverse complement strand
AGAGTTGCAGTCGATGGCCGATGTCTGAGTGGAGAGCAGTGATAAGTGGTGTTCCTCAGCAGTGGTACTAGGAACAGTGTTATTTAACAATTTTATTTGTGACATGGACAGTTGGATTGAGTGCACCCTCAGCAAGTTTGCTGACACCAAGCCGTGTGGTGCAGTCAACACTCTGGAGGGAGGGACGCCTGGACAGGCTGGAGAGGTGGGCCCATGCAAACCTCATGAAGGTCAACAAGGCCCAGTGCAAGGTCCTGCACATGGGTCGGGGCAATCCCAAGCACAAATACAGGCTGGGTGATGAGTGGATTGAGAGCAGCCCTGCAGAGAAGGACTTAAGGATATTAGTGGATAGAAAACTGACTATGAGCCAGCAATGTGCGCTCGCAGACCAGAAAGCCAACCATGTCCTGGGCTGCATCAAGAGAGGTCTGGCCAGAAGGTCGAGCTAGAGAATTCTCCCCCTCTGCTCTACTCTTGTGAAACCCCACCTGGAGTACTGTGTCCATCTCCGGCGCCCCCAACATAAGGACATGGACTTATACGAGCAGGTCCAGAAGAGGGACACTAAGATGATCAGGGGGCTGGAGCACCTTACTTGTGAGGACAGGCTGAGAGAGTTGAGGTTGTTCAGTCTGGAGAAGAGAAGGCTCCAGGGAGACCTTATAGCAGCCTTCCAGTACTTAAAGGGGGCCTGCAAGAAAGACGGGGAGGGACACTTTATTGGGGAGTCCAGTGATATGGTGAGGGCTAACAGTTTTAAACTGAAAGAGGATAAATTTGAATTAGCGGTAAGGAAGAAATCCTTTACTGTGAGGGCGGTGAGACACTGGAACAAGTTGCCCAGAGGGGTTGTGGATGCCCCCTCCTTGCAAGTGTTCAAGGCCAGATTGGACGGGGCTTTGAGCAAGCTGATCTAGTGGATGATGTCTTTGCCCATGGCAGAGAATTAGATGATCTCTAAGGTCCCTTCCAACCCAAACCATTCTATGATTCTATCATTCATTAATAGCCCGGACAATGAAAAAAAGGGGTCCTGCATCACATTTGCGGATGACATCAGACTGGATGAACTAATCTGCATTGGAGAACTGGCATGGCATTCAGAAGGGTGTTGGATGGATGGAAAAGTGGGCTGATAGGATCATTATGAAGTTCAACAAATGCAATTGCAAAGTCTTGCATCTGAGATGAAATAACCCCTTGCAATTGTACAGGCTGGGAGCCAAGTGGTTAGAAAGGAGCTTTATACAAAATATTCTGGAAGGTTGTGGTAGACAAGTCGAGCAGAAGCCAGCAATACACCCTTTCAACAGTAAAGACAAATCTCACATTGTACTGCATTAGCAAAAGCATAGCCATAAGCTTCAGGGAAGTGAGTGGTTGAGCTGACCATCATGGAGCAGCAAGAACAGGACTCTTACATGGTGGAGGATGAACTAAAGGTGACCTTGGAACAGACTGGGGTACAGACTTCAATAACAAGGGTGCACTCCCACAGAACCAAGTAGAATTGGTGGCAGTAACAAGTTCAGCCCAATGATCATCAGACAAATGTGAGGTGAAAGTCAGGGCTGAGGTCAAGCTGTAAGTCCAACAAAAGCATGAGGAGCAGCAGGAAACCAGGCTGGGCACAGAGCTCCATACTCCACGGCTCAGGGATGGACTAGGGGCACAGACTTTTGCTTAAAGAAAGCTCCTGGACCAAAAGGAAGAGGATATGTAGGTGAACCGAGACTTGTCAGGGCAACTAGTGCTTGTGGGTGCTCTCAGAGCCCTCACACCTTGAGAGATGAGTTCTGCATAGTAAGAGTTTTTCCAGATTTAATCAGTTTTTTCCTAATGCATTTATAATGATGTGTCTATCAACCTATCTCTTCATATTCTCAGAACAGATTAGAACATTTCTTATGTCAGTTGCAAGTAATTAGTTTTTTTGTGCTTTTCAGCTGCATGCTGCAGGTGCAGAACGTTTATGCCTTTATTTATTCTTGCACTAGCTGATTATTGGGTAATTTTAACATATTTACATGTTCATTTATAAAGCATAATTATTTGTCCATTTATATTTTATGTAATCATACCTTGTAGTATGTCAGTAACCAAATCTATGTCTTACTCTTATCAAAAAGGCTGCAACATTACAGTCTGAAGCACACTAAATGCCAATAAATGTAGGACTTCTGAGTAATGACAGAAAATGGAGTATCCTTCTATTTCAACTTCAGAAAAAAAGGATATTTTTCTTGATATGTTAAACATGAATTAATACTTTCTTTCCATCTTTTTAGTTCTTTCCTTTAAAGTGATAATCATGACGTTATAGTTTTGGAAACTACAGAAAGAAGAACAGATGTTACAAAAATAATGGTCTCTTCTACATGAACTTGGCTGAGAGGTAAACATGAACCAGAGTAATTTAGGACAAACTGGGACAAACCACTCAGCATCAACACTCCGTCTAAGACATACAATATATTTTTAAACTTTTAAGAATAAAACTACTTTATTAGATTCACCAACATAGGCATTCTTCCAAACTTCAGTCAATCAAGTTTTCAAGATCTCCACCCATCAATATAAATTAATATAAATTTTATTCAGATACTCACAACAACACCACTTAACAGACAGAGTAGTACCATGAGAAGCATTACTACATCTTAAAAACACCTTCTCCCCACCCCTCCCTTCTTCCTGCGCTCAGCTCTTCTCCTGATTTCTCTACCTCCTCCACCCAGTGACACAGGGAGCAGGGAATGGGAGGGTGCAGCCAGTCCTGCTGGTTTTAACTCCTGGGCAGGAGGGAATTCCTCACATTCTTTCCCTACTCCAGCGTGATTCCCCTCTCATGGAAGACAGTCCTCCATGAACTCTCTCCAACGTGAGTCCCTTCCATGAGTCTCAGCATTTCCCTAGCTGCTCTGACATGGGTCACCCCTGTGTGTTGCAGTCCTCCCAGCACTGAACTACAACAACGGGGGCTGCTTCTCCCCACAGAGTCCCAGCCTCCTTTGGCTGCAGTCACCTGCTTCCATGTGAGGTCTTCCACAGGCTGCAGATTGGCATCTGCCCCTCCGTGGACCAGCATGAGTGGCGAGGGGGGGCAGCCCTGACATCTCACCTTGGGCTGCAAGGGAGTCTATGCTCCAGAACACTTCTCCCCTTCCTCCTCCTTCCTTCTACTGACCTTGGTGCTCACGTAAGTGTCCTCCTCACAACTCATCCTCACAACTCCCACCCCTCCTCCCAGATTCCCCTTCTTAAATATGTTGTCACAGAGGCGCAGCCACCATCACTAGTTGTCTCAGCCTTGCCCAGAGGCAGGTCTCACTTGGAGCTGGAGGACCTTTGGAAAGCTCCTCACAGCGGCCATCTCTGTAGCCACCTCTCCCGCTGCCAAAAACTCCCACCACACACACAAACACAGCACATCCCCAAAACCTGATGCCAGGTTTCTAGACTCTGTAAGCAATCTAAACAAAAGGAACAATTAGCAGCCAGCCACGTAAGTTAGTCAATGCAAAATACCAAGGCCTTGTAGAAAGGGTCACCCGTTAAAAGGGATACCTTCTAATACAGTATCCCAATTGTTACCATTTTACCCATGTAAGATTGAGATAGCATTCATTACTCTTCGGTTTCTATGACATAGAAGGCCCTGGAGTCTGTCTGCTCCTCCTCTTTAAGCTGTTATAACTTAGAGGGGTCAAGGGAATAACAGAGGTCAAGATAGAATCCTGAAATATAATGGCAGACGCAACTGAGAAGGAAATGGAGTAGGTCACTGCAGAGAAACAGCAGAAAGAGAACAAATGCAACAACTATCAGTCAGAAAATATCTAAGACTTTGGGAAAAGAAAACTGACAGTACATGAACAAAATTATCTTCATGAAAAGGAGCAAAGAGGCAAAAATCTCAGGGATGTCTGACTGTGGAACAAACAAGAGAGACATCTTCACTATTTGGCTTGACATCCTTACAAAATGGCAAAAAAGAAAAGGAACGTTTCTGTCTGTGAAGGAAAGAGATAAGCTAAAAGAGGTCCTAGAGGTAGCAGCACAGCCAAAAACCCCAGAAGGTAGGACTCTGTGTGGGCATAACAGGGAGCAGGTTGTATTGAGTGTCTGCAAAGGTGGGGATGAACTTTCACTGCAGCTCTGCTGGATCATGAAAAGCTGCATTGCTCCAAAAGCTGCAGCTACCATTTCCTTGCGGGTTGTCAGTAGAAAGCAGACTATAAAGGCTCTTTTTTAAGCCTCCTACTGTTTTCTCAAAACATCAGAACTATATGAATTAAATTACGAAAAGGAAAAGAAAGACTGTGTCTGAAAAATGTCCTGAGGACGATTAACCAGAAAATCCTAATCCTCTCCAAGGGGTGGAAGCCCTGTTTCTTTTGACTTTAAGAACAATTCTGGGCAAAATGCTTGAAAATGCACAACAGAGAACATTTGTGCAGAGGCAGGAGATTAACTCAATGATCTAGTAGGTGTCTTTCCCCTCTAGCTTCTATCATCCTGGTTTAAATTGCTCTTTAAATTTGGAGAGTTAAAATTAAGTAAAGACAAGCTGTTGCATCAGTATAAGCCTTTTAAAAATCTGTTTGATTAATTTACCTGTGTTACAGCTCTCTACATGGGCCAAATCCTTCCTTCAATCATATTTGTCTAGTGCTGTTGAAATCAATATGAAAACTATGAGTAACTATTTGTTCTCTTTCAGAAGGAGATGTAGGTTGTTTGGGCAGCAACTGTCCTGAGAGTTTTACACCTTCAAGAACATCTGAGGGCTTACTGTTGATTATCCTGTATTTGAAGGCCTACTGCAATAACACACAGAAATGCAGCATAAAATTGATTCTGTGTGGGCCAAATACTGCTTTCAACTCCAGTGGCATAAATGACAGCAGAATTTACTTTGAGCTCCCATTGCTATTTCATGGTAAAAGCCTTGAAAGACAACTGTGAGCTGAGTTCCCCTGAGAAAAACAGACGTCATAACCTCTGCAACATCTCTATAATCTCGAAGAGTGTTATCAGAGCAATGGCCTGTTTCTTAAGTGGCTCTGCCAACTGATCCCTTCCCTGAGTTTCCAAGCGAGGTTGGAAGGGAAGTCTGGAGGTCATCTGGTCCAACCACTCTGCTCAAGCAGGGCCACCTAAAGCCAGTTGTCCAGGCCCATATGCAGATACCTTTTGATATAACTCCAAGGATGAACACTCCACAACCTCCCTGGAAAAGCTCTGCCAGTGCTCACAGTAAAAAGGTGTTTCCTGATGTTCAGATGGAGGGAACCTCCTGTGTTTCAGGTTGTTCCCATTTTGCCTCTTGTCCTGACACTGGGGCTTCACTGAAGTCTGGTTCCATCTTCTTTGCATTCTCCCTTCAGGTATTTATATACATGGATGAGATCCCTCCCAGAGCTTTCTCCTCTCCAGTATAACCAGTTGCAGCTCTCTCAGGCTTTCCTCATAAGAGACATGCTCCAGTTCCTTAATTAGCCCTTTGTTGGACTCTGTCTAGTATGTCCATGTCTTTCTTGTGCTGAGATGCTGTGAACCATTCTCATTTATAATCATTCTCTCATCTGCGTTAGCAGGCTGAACAGGCATGGACTACACCCACAGCAGTAATAGATTTGTGAGTCTTCTGACAAGTTCAAATGAGTTTAGAGAAGGACTATTTTCTGAACAAATGACCCTTTGATTCTCTGGGTAGACTCAGAAGAAAATGAGCCGTCTTATCCCTTTAGTTATCTATACAGAATGTTGCTTTTGAATAGAACTTAAATTTGTTGTTACAGGCTTCCTGGTTTCCTTTATTATTTGTACATTTTTTAAAGAGTTGATTGAAAAAAGTTCATGAAGTAACCACTTGGAACAAATAAAAGCCTTTTATTCCTTGCTTTGCAACTGCAGTGATGTCAATTATGTCCCAAAGAGGGGCATATTATCAACCATAAAAGTATAAGTGAACTCTGCATCTAACTTATAAACTAAGCAACAGTAAGCATGTTACAAAAAATTGCTGTGGCAGGAGATTAAACTATTTTAGCTAGCAGCATGGTAACTCAGTATGGGGACCATTGCTAATGCAGGACTTACTGTTGTCAATTTCTAACACATCCACTGGGATTAGAAAATATAACAGCAGTCACAGCTAGATTTCTTTGATAATTATTTTAGTGGTAGGGAAATAGGTTCTTTATGTGGTGAGCAAGAAACCACTGCTTGCCTTCAAGGAGACATCCAACATCTCAGTCCAGCAAGGTTCTTAATCAAATATTTAATCCTAAATGCATAAGTGATCTTATTGCACTGAAAGGTCAGTCTGTAGAGAATCTTATAAAACAGAAATGCTCTGGCTACTTATGTGTACCCACACATCAATTCAAAACATACTCTCTCCATCTGTTATAAAGTGTAAAAAATGGCTAATGATGTATAAAATAGTACAGTATACTGACAGCAAATCATGCTCTATTCTTTGGCAATAAAAGGGGCATGGTATTCAGGCACTAGCAATTTATTGGTCAGCATGTGTTGATACAAAGCCTGTAACTGCCCCAAAGGAACAGATTAACAGACGTTTTTGCCTGAGCTCTTAAGTGTATTGTTTCCCACTAGGGGAAGAAAAACACACGTTTATTTAAAAGTATTGCAAATTCCACTGTAAAGCCAATTCATTTTTGCTCTTCTTGGCAGTAAGTCTGGTGTTAAAGTGGAACACCATTGTGGTGAACAACTGGTCTTCCACCTCCACAAATATAACTGGTGTGCCTCTTCCAGCCATAATTTATGTCTTATCACAAAAGTGTGTGCTGGGTATAGAGTTGACATTAGCTACAATATTAGCATATTAAGATTGACTTTGCAATGCACAGAGCAGGCCATAGTACAACTGGATTTGCAAGTGTGTGAAGAAAAAGATGTTAAGTGTGAATATTTTGTGTGAACCTGTACATCCCAAACACTGCACTCTGCCTCACAACCAGACACAGCTTATCTGTGGGATCAGACAAGTAAGTGTAAGACCACCATTACCGCTTTCAAATTCCACACTTTTCTGTAAGAAAGGGGTTTCCCTGAGGCAAAGGACTTGTCATATCCTACAGAATTGGGTAGCATGAACAATCTTTCTGTGGCTGGGTCACAGAGGGAAGTGATGTGCCTTGATGGGAATCAAGAACTTTCTTTGAGGAAATCAAGTAATTGGGAAGGGGGGGGACAATAAGCTTTACATGTATTCACAGAAAAACAATTTCAAAGACAGAAATAAAGAACGATAATGATGTACCTATGATTAAATTATTGGTTCAGTCATCAAGTGAGCCTCTAACAAAGCCAAATATTACGAGGTTTTTCTTAATTTTCTCATATTCTACACATTCTATATTTTGGCCTTGTTTTCACACACTTTCATAATCGTGAAACAACCTGTTATGCTATACTTGTATGAAGCTACTAAAACTGCTGATGCAAACTAAAACACAGTAGACATGAAAAATCTGTAGCAAAAGAATCCAGTTAGTCAGGAGTGAAAGAGTCCTCAAAAAAAGAGTACTGCAAACGGCAGACATTATGTGATGCTTTTTAGATGTTACTCCTTTTACAGAATGGTGAATGTGGAGTTAAAGTGAACATGTTATTACTGTCATTGGAGGTCTGAGACAACACACTCAACAGGTAATCACACTGGATTAACAGGACATTCAAAATATATTTACTGTTTCTCTATAAACTTCTCAGCATTATCATAACATAGTTAATAATTTTCAGTGGGATTTTGACTTTAATGCGGTTCTTTAATGAGGAAGCCTATTAACATTCACACTTGGGAATTAAAAGGTCATCCCAGTCTATGAGCGAATGAATTTTATTCCCCTTGGAAACTATTAGAAAACCTGTGTATACCTTTGATAATCATTGCACCTGCACTACAAGAGGATCAGAAAGTTTGGTGTTAATCTGCAAACATGAAACTTTGCCACACCTCTTGAGGATTTACCTCCTCATTATTTCTCCTTTGTTTTACCACAAGAGGTCGGTGTTTCATCAGCTGCATTGACAGTCTGTGACTCCAAGACAGTGCCTTTAACTTTACCCTTTAAACTGGTGGGATTTCAACTGAATATTGTAGTAGATTGCGAATGGGTGCATATATTTGAGAACACAGACGTGTATGATATGATATGGTTTAAGAGAAAATTACCACACAAACACAAACAGCCTAGGTTGTTCATTATCATGACAATACTAGCCAGAAATGAATGTTTAGCTTTCACATGTTGGAAATCAGATGTGATATCCATTATTTTGTAAAAGACCTTCTAACTTTCTCTGACATGCCTACATTCACATTTGTCACTCTGAGCTTGGGTTAGCCAGGAAAAACCCCACTGAGGACTACTGTTCAGGTACAAGTGTGCATTGAAAACGATGGGGCGCGTTTGTTGAACTTGTTTTTCAATGAAAAACAAAGTATTTTCCTCATGCCTGTAGAAAAAAGATGTCCACAGCAAGAAGTTATTCAATAAATTCTCACCATTCTGCTCAAAAAAGAAAGCCAGGACAGTCAGGGTGTTGGGACCTTCTCATTTTTTCTACATGACAGTTTTGCATTCAGCCTCAGTCACTGCATGCCAGTGTCTTTGGTCCTGGGGACAGCTGTGGAAATTCCCGCTGAGGGTGACTGCACAAGCACAGCATATATCTAGCTTGAATATGCTCCTCATGTTTTCATTGCGTTGCCATGCAAAGGTTGATGTAAGAAAGTGTGCTGTCTGCAATTAGAAGGAAATGAGATACAAAGGTTTTACTAAGGTTTAGACATTTCTGGCGAGTATTCTGCTACACCCAAAATAAGAACTTTGATCCTTTCTCCCTCCTAATTCTTTTTTTTCGTAGCCACACCGTACATTTTTGTTTAGACGTGGCTAATGTTTTGTTAGTGTGTTTGGTTTTCTTAAATATATTTTGCTTGTTGTTGTTCTGGAAACTTATGCGTTGCCCTTCAGCTTTCCAATATATTTTCAATAATTTTGGCTAAAAAACCCAGCAGCTGCATTTAGTAATGACGCAGCTTCCTTTCTTTCCCCACACTTTTCCTAATAAATGCCAATGACTCACCAGACTATCTTGCATTCTCTTTGCACACAACCTGCTCTCTTTCAAATGCAACATAGGTGTTCAGCACTCCAGAAAGCATGCATGGGTAAGGAGTGGCTGAAAAGATAATATAATCAATTCAGAGAGTAAACATAGAACGGACAGGACACATACAGAAAGAGAGGACGGTTGTCGGGGGGGGGGGGGGGGGGGGAGAGAAAAAAAGAAAATTACCATTACTTGGGTTTCAGAGAGAAATATTGTGATGGCTGAATATATAACAAGGTCTGGAGGAAAATAACCAGGATGTCAGGACACTGGCCACATTTTGCTACCTTCTAAAGCTCAATTTAGAGGCAATCCCACCATGATCTCCAAACCCTTTGTAGTATTCCTGCCTATGGGCTGTTGTACTCTGAATCACTAGGGTGGTGGGTTCTTTTTTTCTCCATAATCCATGCCACTTTCTCTCCACCTTACTTAGTCTGACAGGCTTCTATTTTAGTAATATAATTCTGCTTTTCTCTCTCTCCTAGCTTTGTGCTTTGAGTCTAAGAGCTTCTCTTTTTGCTGTGGCAGTCAAACGCACTTCTGCTTTCTCTAAGAGGACTTGCCACATTCATTTAAGATTCAGTTTGACAAACACGATATGCAGGCTTAATTTTAGGTTTGAACTTCAGTGAGATAAAGTACATGTCCAGTGCCTTCCGTGAATCACTATCTGTTTCATAATTCTAATCTCATGCTCTTCCATGGTGTTTAGGTAGTGATTAATGTATTTATGAATTAATAATCGCGCTGAAATTTTTAAATCCGTGTGCACACAGAAGAAATAGCTCCATAAAATGTGAGTTGAAAATTGCCAATCTCTGACTCTTAATCTAGAATATCTCTCTGAAACTGTGTTATTTGTGTGTGTTTACTGTCTAAAATCAAATCGTTACATTGTACCAAGCAGTTACAAATTCTGTTATTTGAGAAAAGAAACAAAAGTATCCTGAATTTATTTACATAGAAAAATGTTCATGGAACCTTTCCTTGCTCCAACAGCCCATTTTTCCTATGAGTAAAACGGATCACAGAAGTTGAAAGATAATTTTAATAGCAATTCCCATTGTACGCGACTTCTACTCCCATTATACAGTGCATGCACAGCCCCAAAAAGGCAGAGTGTATTTTTTCAGCTGCCTTCTTTCCCATTGCAAGCCTTTTGCTATCAAAATGCGTGCATGAATTTATGATAATAAGCTAATTCGAGGCACTGATCCAGAGTCTGAGCATCATTTCGTGGGTGTAAATCTGGAATAGCTATTAGTTTCAGTAGGACTGTTTGTATTTATACCAGTGTAATGACACTTAGATAAGGTGTGTTATCATTTCCTAACAGGAACAAGTATTGTTATTCTGTTCTGAAATGGAATTTTTGCTGCTGTGTTTAACAGTAGGGTTGAGCCTCCATGCCAGAAGAAAGCATTAGAGTTTTAAATCACTAATGACTCAAATAATATGTTGAAATGTCAAAATTATGGCTTCTCTGAGTTTGCATATTAGCAGCCTTTCTCCATTTCAGCAAAACACCTGTCTTAAAAGGAACTATCACAATGCTGGGAATTCAAGGACCATGTAGCATCTTTGCAGGCATGGAATCTACAGACACTCTCAAGAAAAATAAATCCTACCTTTTGCTTTTTTGCACTAAACTAGTTTACCTATTTACCGTGTCCCATTTTGAAGACAAAATATATTTCTGAAGCATGACACATTGACACATTTTTTTTAGAGTTCCACATAGCTCTTAGTCATTAGTCTTTGGTAGGTTACAGTCTAGTCATTAAGCAGAAATGTGTGTGATATATTAGTGCAAATAATACAAGATGTTTACTCTATACCTCCATTTGCTCCCACTTACCCCAACTCTGACCTCTACAAAACATCAGATAGAAAAAGCTACTTCATGATTTATCCTCAAGAACTAGTTCAGTAGCCTATTGAAAGTAAAAGTAAGTAAAAGTAATGTAAGTCTTCATATGAAATGGAAAATTAAGCCTCAGACTTTCTGTTACATCTTAAGTTGATTAAGCAATGTAATACTGTTGGGTTTTTTTTTTCCCCCTGCAGTTTGTACACAACTTTGTAGGCTGTTAAAAATATTCCAAAACTGAAACATACATTTACTTTACATCTTTTACACAGTGCACAAGCATATTAATTATATAACACAACATGTATATATATAAAAAATAATCACAAAAATATCTATCTATCTTAGTCTTGTTGCATTCACTAGATTTCTCTCCCAGAACAGATTTTATTACCCTTGGCCCTGACTCTCTTTTTTGCTTTTAGAGTACCATCTGTGATTTAGTGGATTGGCCCCTTACAGGTAATATACTTAAGCAGCAGCAGAAAAATTAAAATCTTTTTTAATTTGTAACCTGTTAATCACTTTTATTGTAGCAATGTCTAGTTTGCTTCTGAAAACAGTGTTTACTGAAAACTAATATAAGTTACTGCAATAAAAGCGGTGCAAGCCACAGCATATTTCAAGTTACAACATAATGATTCAGAATTATCTGAAGTAGTTTTTATGATCTACAGTTATCACTCCTTAAGCAGTAGCATGCTGCTAATAGGCCAGAGTGTGCTGGCCTCATATGCTGATCAGGAGAGATGAAATTGGACAAAGATGTTAGCTTGCTTGAGGGTCCTTATTTAAAATATTTTACAGTGCATTGTTCTAAAAAAGACACTGACATATTTTCCCTTAAAAATGTGTTGGGGTAACTTGATTATCTAAAATGATCTAAGTGTCAGAGCTAAGACAACATTAGAAAAAGCGTGACTGAATCTTAAGATTCTGAAACAATTCTGATTTAGTGAAATTCATGTTAATCCAAACCAGCAAAGGTAGACATATAAGACTGAAAAATATTCAAACTCAGAATCAAACAATCATGACTTATGTGTATGTTGGTTAATTTGGGGAATTATTGAATTAGAAGACAGACACAACCATGTGACCTGGATAACTAACCAACTCTGCGAGAAGATAATTAATCTTCCTTATTACTGTTGGAACAAATGTATGATTCAGATTTACTCCCTGAGTAAATTTACTAACAAGCTGAGAACTGTCAATATTTACCATATAGGAAAAATGACTATCAGAGAAATTAGTTACATTCATTAGTCTACTCAGATCTAGGAGTGAAAATCAGAATAAAATAAGTGCTGAGGATTAAAATAAGACTTCACCAGCTTTGTGAAACTTTACATAACATGCTTTTATTATATTTGTATCTTTCTATGATAAAGCAAGACTAGAATATTACATAATCATGCATTTAAAGTATCAGATAATACTAGAATTTAAGCTGTGCAGCCTTACTAGACTCCTTTGAGTGTACAAAATCACCATCTTCTAAATTCCTTCACCTGCTGTGAAGCAGTTCAGAGAGAGGAGACAATCAAAACCACTGTGAACAAAAACAAGCTGTTACTTTAACATTTCCTACCAGATAAGAAGGGAAAGATCATCAGCTATGTGTGGCCAGGTACAGTTGTGCAATAAAGGAAGATTATATAGTCCAGCATGAGTTGTCACAATAAACAAGAAAAATCATGAACTAACCAAAGCTTTAGGACAGGTGATGAAAGCCAGAGCACTAGAAGGTCATTATAATTCTTTTCAGTACGTCTTCTTCTGGCAAAGACACCATATGTTATTGAGAGGGAGATGACGGGATTCCTAAAAGGATAACAGAAAAGCTTTTTAAAAAGCTTTTAAAAGCTTTACATAAAAAAAATTTATTACCTCTGAATCCAAATCTGATGTCTTGAGAATTTTGCTTTCAGATATTTAAAATACCTGTATCTATAATGAAGTACCCATCAAACAGAATTTTTCCAGGGTCACACTAATTGCCAGTCAACTTGCATTCAATTTAAAATTGGAAAGAGCATTCTTACATAAATCAACATATACTATGTAGGGTCTATCAACTAAAGGAGATCAGTCAGTAGTAACAAAAGAAAATTCTATGAAAAAGGACTTGGAATAAGCATTGGGGGGTGGGGGGGTAGGGGGGTGGGTGGAGGTGGTGGTGGTGTGAAAAAAGCGCCAGGATTTCTTTGAACTCCTCCTTCTCCTGGTTTATCCCAGCTATGCTCAGTATTTTCATGTGGAAAAGTACAAATGCAATTTCTACTCTTATGCCCACAATCTGTACAGTAGCTGGAAGTTAGCAGAAAAAATAGAGTCAAGCTCTTTGTATGCTTGCATTCCTGAAGATTCTCTCTTTCATATGAGTTTGCATTGGTGAAAAAGGAAAACCAAGTCTGGTATGTACAAATTGATCCCAAGATGTAGACTAAAACATGCTACAATCTTAGAAAAACACCTTAATAAGATTAATGAAAAAGGTCAGATCACAAATGCATGTGAAAAATTCTGTATTATAAACTGTATTTATAAATGTATTGCACATGTAAAACTCAGTATGTGTAAATCTGTGATGCAATACATGTGCAGTGTATCTATGAATCCGTACACTTTAATTATAAATCAGGTTTATGCAATATATTCTATTACTTTTCAAATGTAGAAATAAAAATTAATAAAACAGCCAAATACAATGCAGCCCAATGGAGAAACCTCAGAAAAACATGAATACATAAGCAAGATTATAAATTATATTAATTCCACCGACACAATTTCAGCTTTGCTCATCAAAAACTTTGTGAATAACTAAAACAACAACAGAAATTTCAATATCACATATTTCTTTTTAGTCAACATCACTTGGAATGGTCTCATAAACAGACAGGAGAGCAAAATATATTTATTTAACAGATCTCTGGTGCAATGATACCAATTTTTAGCAGTTTCCAAATGTATTATACTGCATGATATGTAGTAACAGTAGAAAATAACAGATGGTATGGGACTGAATACAAGGAACCAATTCACTGTGGCATTCTGTCATATTTTTCTAACCCACCAATAGAATCAGCTCTGGAGAAACAAAGAAGTGAGAAATTTTTTGAAACAAAATTTTTCTGCTATAAAATTCTATCCAATATTTTATATGTTCATCATGTTTCATTTAAGGAAGAAAGTAATCTATGAAATAAATAGTAAATATTAATACTTTTAACATTATGGTGGGTCAAAACTTTAAAATCTTTCTCAGATATTTTCTTATGATTAAAAAATTGACTATTATTACATTGGCAGGGCTAACACTGCAAGACATTACTGTAAGAACTTAGACAAGAAATAGGCTTGGAAAAGTCTTTAATGAGTACTTTGGAACTCAATAGCTTTGGGTCAATATATGCAACATTAGAACTTGGACTATTTCCTTCACTGTGGCAATAATAAACATACTGTATGTATAGATCATTGCCAAAAAAAAAAAGTACCCAGAACAATGGACCTGGTTTATATATTTTCCCCGTTATGTAGCTAAAATACCTTCATTAGGAATAACAATGCATTGCTGACAACTCCAAAAAGCAATAAATGAAGTATAAACTTATAGGGAAGGTTGTTAACACAGAAGAAGGTGATTTAGAAAACACATATAGTCCTACAGTTTGGTGGGTCTTTTTTAAATATGAAGGGAAATATCAGGAACTTTGCCATACTACAAAATGGATCTGTGGGGAAATTCAGTTTTCACTAAAGGTTTTTCAAAACTAGCCACAGAATTCAATGCTCTCCACCTGTCATCTGGGACCACCAGTCAAATAAGGATTACCTTCATGAAAGGTTTATTAATTTCTGCCAATTGTGGTGATTTCAATTAAATTTTTCAGGACATTCTTACAAACTATAAAAACCCCACCAAGCCAAAAAATCACACTAAGAACTCTATTGGTACACAAACATTTGTCAAGCTCTGTCGAAAAGCAAGTAACAGGGAGAATACTGACTCATAATCTTTCACATCTTGAGAATGCTGTGAACTCTTGCACTAATACTCCAACCATAAAAACTTTCGTATTTACCGACAGGTTAGAGCAGGCACAACACAAGGCAGTCACTATTCCACACTAATTTCATTAGTGGCTAATAACATTTATAATTTCACTAACATAAGAATGGAAAACTACTGAAAAAATAATTTGACTTAATTTTGTATTGGGAAGAGAAAAAAATGTCAGAGAAGGAAGAAGTGACTTTTGGCAGAAACAATAGAAATTCATGCATCTGCCGTCGTCATTCTGACAAGGAACAGGAGCTTGTAAGTTGAGGAAACTCTCCAAATACATGCCATCAGAAATGTCACCTGAAGGCTTGTTTTCACAGATTCCCTTTCTAGGTAAAGAAAAATAAATACTTTTATTAGAAAAAGCTCCTACGCTTTGTGTTTGGTGTGAAAATTTTTATTCTTTAAAATAAAATTATTTCAGAAGTATTCACAGAATTGGATAACAAAAATTGTATGTATATACACAAAACTACCAGAAAACTAAGTAATTCCTTAGAAATGGAATATTCTCCCAATGTCAAAACCCCCAAATTCATACCCTTACCTACTCTTGAACAGACCGTTGGGAAATTTTGGCATGATATTTTTACCTGGTGAAATGCTCTCTTTTTTTCTTTTTTTTTTTTTTTTTTTAATTATTTTTATTTTAACACATACTTTAGTCACACAACAAAGAAGAAATAATGATTCAAGTATAACTGGTTAGAGCAGTCCTCTGGAAAATGGGAGAAATAGTTTTAGGGCTTTTTCCCTGTCTTCAATTTTCTGCATTTAGCACTGTTTCCTATCCTTCCTTAGAAAAGTCTGAAATATTCTGGAAGTAACATATAGAACTTTCTATTCCACACAATCCCTGTTTTGTTTCAATGAGAAATAACAAAAGCCCACTCAAATTCCAGGCTGCATTTATTTGGTTTCCTGAACTTACAGTGATCAGCATGACCTGATCTGCAGTCATAATGACACTGCTCGTCGTGAAGGTACTTTGTAAAGTATGATCTGCTAGTACTTCGAAAGTGACTCAAGATCACAACAAAGCTTGTGACAGCATTATTGATTTGTATTTGGAGCTTTTTTTCCACTATTTACCTTTTCAGCAGAAGGTGACCTGATAGCTGTCTGCTAAGGAGGTGCACAGGGAGATGGTTTCCAGCTGCAGAAGGTTCTTTATCTGGTATTGGGTGAGATAAGATTTCAAGTTAAAGATTAAGTGTTATAAATGAAGAGACTCTGTTTTTTAGTGTGGGTTTCGTTGTTGGAGTTTTTACCTGTAAGTTTTGATCTGATAAAACTGTTCTATTACAATAGCTTTAGAATAGCAAATCTGGGGTTTCACCCAGCTGTGAATGTTTTAAAAACAGAATCACACTTTGGTGTGAAACTTTCCATTCTCTTCGGAAAAAAAAAAAAAATATCAAATGCTTGAAAAAGAAAAGGCTTGAAGATTGATCCACATGGTAAAGGTACCCACAGAAGTTTTTGGTTTGGGTTTTTGGGGGTTGTTTGTCTGTTTGTTTTTTCTGAAAACTAGATATAGGAAAGGCAGCAAAATGGTGCATCCAGGCTAGAACTGGCAGCCAGGCATAAAGGCAGATTTTGATGCCATAATTCACAAGTGTTCTTTTCACACATAGAA
The DNA here is from genome assembly GCF_965140245.1 of Athene noctua. Classification (NCBI taxonomy): domain Eukaryota; kingdom Metazoa; phylum Chordata; class Aves; order Strigiformes; family Strigidae; genus Athene; species Athene noctua. The sequence goes on along the minus strand of NW_027437536.1, from coordinate 3,560,751 downwards.
GACTTCAAAGTGGAAACTGGATGTGGTTGTCATCTAATTTTGGAAATTACTTTTTCGACCCCAAACTGAGTGAGTTTCTTAAAGACACAGAACTTTCGATTTAGGATTGTCAATAACAGGAACTACATAATTCATGCACTTGTTCACACAATTATCTTCTCACAGCCAAAGGAATTTAACGTTAACTACAAGTACAGAATTATGTGTCAACTGCACCTTTCTCTCTCAAGTCTCCCTTCCTAAGCACCTTCCCAATAATTCATTTAAAGAAGATCTACAGTGATTATTGTAAATATCAGACTCTTAAAGGTCATGGTGACCTAGGAAAAACAAGCGCATTTCTTTAGTGGATGAGTAAACATTGATAAAGTTTAGTCCGGTGACAATGAAGAAACCAAGGAAAGCACAAGGCAAAGCGGTCCCATCAAAGTCAGATGCTGTCTACTACACCCTTATCTGCATTTACTGTTGATTAATTGTTGATCCTGATTTCCTTCCTTCACCAGCTTCTTTTATAACTCACATTAAATTATACAGGATATGAGGCAGACTATTCAAGGCACAACTTTATCAGTTTATTCTGTCTGATTAGCTAAAACCTTCATTGCAATATACAGTGGAATTCATTATGCCTCTACTGGAGTTTAACTCATACATAAAATGTTTAGAATAATCTCTTCAGCCTGAAATGAGACTGTTTTGTTTTCCCTGAACAGATCACTTTTATTTCCAAATCAGTGCAGATAAGATTAGCTTCAGCTAAGGATTTTTTAATTTTTTTTTTTTGGTTAGTTTTGTTAGCTGTAGAAACATTTTTCAGGTAAAAGAAAGAGGGATCAATCCACAACTTTTTATTAATTGTTTAAAGTCATGGGATAGACCAAACTTATGAAGTACCAAACAAATTCTTGTTAACCTCTAATTTTTTTATAAATTATGATTGGTTTTCATTTATGATAATTGATTTTCTGACAAGTTGGTGAATCCACTCTTACTCAAAACAATGCAGGTGCAAAGACTGGACAAACTGGTTTCAATTACTCTGAATATTAGATTTTTTTTGAATGAACTTCAAGAGTAGAAATACATTTTTAGAGTAGTGTATTTAATAAACCTGCTAATGATTGCTGCCTACTTCTAGCTAGATATGAGCTGCCCTTTTTACTGGGTCAGAATTTGAGTTTAATTTTACCTAAATCAATTTTAGACTAAGTAAAAAATTATGGAAACATCAGGCTGCTCTTGATTTTTTGTCTCCAAAGTTTATAAATAGGACAGGAGAGGTTAGAAAAGCTTTATACTGATATGATCCCCTTTCTATGAAATGAAAGTTTTCCTGAGACCTAGCTCAGAAAAACTCTGTTCTCCTCAGATGAAGACCTCTGCTACCATTTCTAGAGGCGTAACACAGCACTGGTGTGCCAATATGTCTTACAAGATGCCTTCATTGCTGGTAGCACCATATCACAGTGAGCATTATTATGTGTTCTTATAATAAACACATTTAGGAATCCTGAGGAGTCTGCAAATATGTTTATAAAATTTTGAAATGGTTGCTTGATACTAATGAGTACTTTTAAGCATTGTTTTGAAGCTTTGTATATTGAATTCAACATCTATTATTCACAGCCACACCAGACTGCAGAAGATAGAAATTGTTTATTAGAAGCTATAAAAATCGAGATTATATCTGTTATGAAGTCCCAGTAATTCATATCTTTGAGGCAGCAACAATATATAGAAAGCAGCAAAAGTAATCAGGAAAGTCAGGGGTTTGGGGAAAAGTGTCCATTATTTCTAATGAACTCTCTTTTACCAGTTCAGAAATTCCAGCGCAATTGCTTTTCTGTGGAGGCATAATATTTTTTATGATGTAATATTTTCTACACAACTGTTCAAATCAATAAACTACTTCTTAAGGGGTCAATTCATTTCTGTTCCACTAGGCCAAAATTAAATAAATTCCCTTGTGCATTTTAAATATCCTCATTCATAGGTAATTAGTCTCTAATAACATAAAATATTTTCCTGTTTTGGATGAATACATCAGTTAAGCCTGAGGAGATAATTCTTGCAAAACAATACAAACCATACCTTTGTCTCTTCTCCAGAATTTCTACTGTGAAATATCAGAATGTCAGAAGAGAGAGGAAAGACAAAATACTGCTAGCTAGAATTAGGACTAGATGAAAGGCAAATTAATTTTAGCCAAGTGTTTAAAAATCAACCAAGCAAACAAAACCAAAAAAATCTAAACCGAGTTTTGTGTTTCATATGCCTGACTGATGCATGATGCCTGAGTGTTACCTTATCAGTATTACAAGCAATACATGACTGATACCTGATACCTCAACAGAAGGGCTAGTGCTCTTAATAGAATCTGGTCCCTAAATAGAAACGATGTTCACACACAATAACTGTGTTTCACACCAGAAACTAAAGTCTAAATCAAAATTAAGATAATCTGAGAATATCTACATAGAAAATAAAGTAATTTTGCACTGTGCAATCAGCAGTCAGAAGTGAAATATCATCTTTTATCAGTCAAAAATCCCGGGAGTACTGACCAAAATTATGCATGAATTTACTGTAGCAAAGCCAGTCCTGGAAATTTGCTGCAGTTCTAATAAAAGATATCATGCATTTAGAGGGATCGTTGTAATAACTGTCAGATGAATTCTTGTGTGCAGCGCATTTTAGGGTGAAAGGTCACCCTTACGGAGTATCTTTAGAGAAACACAAGGGACAACAACACCCACCGTATTTCTGTATTGCTACATTGAAATGGAAGTTATGAGTTAATCTACACTCTTTTTACCAAGTACCCCAATGACAAAACTGCGTATGTCAGTAAACACACACATACCTTTGTTGAAGCATTTAAGTAAGAGGTTAGCCTTGACATATCTATGACTAATTTACAAACTGAAACAGTTAGAGGTAAACCTCACACAATGTAATCAAAACAAGAGAAATTCCATAATTTTGTTTTGAATAAGCTTACTTTGCCTGAAATACTTGATTTCTCAAGAGTCATTAAAATTTCCTCCTGCACCTCTTGTGGGGTAACTATGTATCTCCCTATCACATTCCTATCTATGAATAACATTAGCATACTCTATTAGTATAGTAACATTAATATACATTCAACAATCACACTTTAGGAATTTCACATTATACAGGCTTCTTTTATTCTCATGCCAGAAATTACTTTCAAGCTATTGGGAATAACTCTTCTCCATCCAATGTTGTTATAAAAGGTCTTCGAGTGCCTTTACAGAAACAAGTGGCTGCAAGAATGAGTCTCCAAGCCACAAAAAAAGGGAATGTACGTCTGCCTACAATAGTAGCTTAGAAGTCAACTCAAAGAAACTTTCATTGTTGGTTTGAGTGGGAGGTATGGTAGTAATGGAGGACAGCTCAAGTACAGTAGCATCAACGTACATCTCGATGAAAGAGGAAGGTAAAGGCTGATGTGTACAAACAGACAGTTTTAGCCAAAAATGAGCTCAAGTAAATAAAGATTAAATACTCAAATTTGGACGGTCTAATTATTTCACATTACCCACTCTAAAGGGTATTCATGCTTTAAGAAATCTACCATTATCTTGCAGGTAATAGAGAAAAATTTTAGTTAGAAATGTAGCAGGAATAAATTCTAGTTCAAAGAAGTGAATGGTCTCTGTGGTTCTTTCTTCTTTCTAGACATAAATATTTGTAATTTAGGAGAATTATTTCATGAGTTCTAGGTTTCATAATGGATTTCTCTTGAGATTTTGGGTCAAGATTTGAGTATAGCGAAATAGAATAGAGTTCTCTTACATGTGTCTGATGTTAGATTTTGTTGTATCAGATAACAATTTAAATAAGTGTAATTGCCAGAAGTCTTTTACAAAGATGACAGCTCCATTTTATTGTTGTTGTTTAATTCATTAAGTCATCTACATCATGATTTTGAGGTTGTTTTGACTACAAAGGTTCCCCTGGACCTCTTAGAATGAAGTGTTCCCAAGATGGAATTAGGATTGGATGTCTGAAGGCAACCTCCTGGCAAACCTCTGATTATCGTGGCTCACAAAGAAGCTACTTCAGAATGGTTATTCAATCACACAAATTAAAACAGCTTTCTAGAAACGCTTCACATCATTTGGCTTTGCTTGCCATAGCCCTGCACAGGCAATAGGTTTCTCCGAATTGCATCCAGACTGCAATTTCAGAACATGTGTAAGTACCCAGCATGACGCAGCAAGACCAGGCTTGGATGCAACCAGCAAGAGGGCAGCACAGGGCAGTCAGCTACACATCACCTTGAAATGCTGTAGCTCATAGAGAGTTTTATCCAATTGTTTGTCCAATACATGAAAGAGTCAATTCACCAGCTAGTGAAATGAGAAGAAGTTGACATTTTGTTTCCATCTATGAAGGAAGTGGAAGCATGAGAATTTCATATTAGTATTTAGAATGGTTTGGGTTTTCATCTAAAATGCAAATAAGGCAATGCAATTTAGACGCCCTTAGGACTATATTAACTTTGTTTTCAAAAATACCACAGCAGCTAGAATAGTTATTTTTCTATAACAGACATAGGTGAGGATTTTCTTATAAAGAAAAGCACTAATAATATTTTTACAAGCTCAATCTTGCCCCCCTCCTCAAATTTTGCTTATAAAGATGAATATCTGGTTAGTCATCTCACTATCACAAAGTGAAATTGTTTTATTTTTAAAATTTTTTTACATGGTTCAGATCCATTTAGCAGTAAGACCAGCCAAATCTATTTCAAAGGGTTGCTAATAGCATAGCAAGCTTTCAGGAACCTATGTGGAGAGCAAGTTCCAATATATAAGTTACAAAGAACTTTTCTGCCGAAATGTGCACAGAGACATGCTCACACATAAAAACATACATCCCGCCTACATCTTGCATTGTCTTTCAAGACTGAATTAATAATCAGACTCTATTTGACATTTATCATGAAAATTTCTTATGAAACCTAATAGAAGGAAAAGATGTTTAAAAAGAAGATCCAGCCAGCAAAATTTTGTATTTTTTTTTTTTCTCTGAGGCTGAATTGCGTCATCAACCCATCACCTCCAAATCTAAAAAGACTTCTTATAAAATTGACTTTTTTCTCATGATGTGTTTGTTGGGGGTTTTTTTGTTGTTTTTTTTCCAATTGCTCCCACTACTCTAAGTACTAAACTCAGCTTTTCTCTTCCATCTTCACATATGACACTCTCTGTTTCAGGACAAATAAACTGCACCCTTTCCTACACTCTGTCCTAACTTTCTTCAGTTACTTAAATATAGGAATCCACCTTTAGCTATGATTCTTCCCTTAACTTTTTGGTTTTTCTGTGTTTTCCTTATAGTCTAGCTGATCCAGATCTACAAAAGTACCAAAGCTTTTCTCAGTGAAACCAAATAACAGCAAAAAAGACATAAATAAATTGACTTGAAATGTGTTTTCTTATCTCTAAATATTTTTGACTGTTTGAATCCAAACTGATTTTAAACATAATTTTGGGTTGCTATAATAAATAAATTAAGCTGAGACACCTTGCAACTGAAGGTCTCAGAAGTTCTCTCCAACAGTGCAGAACAGGGCTTCTCTTCCAGGCTAGAAAGAAGTATCTAGCCGTATGTCATACTACCTTGCAGGTAATCTGGCCAATTTCTATTGTAAAGTTGGCTTTTTTTTTTTTTTTTTTTTTTTTTTTCCAGGATTGTATTTGAGGTGATATGTCCATAGTTAGTACAGTACTAAAAAATTGATATGTATACAATTCAGATTCTGAAAGTAGAAATGTTGGTGCAGAAATTGAAAAGGACCTGCCTGCATCTTGTATCACCTCTGTTCTCAAGAGTAAAGCATAGGAGCTATTGCCGCACAGGAACAGTAACGTGAAAGCAAAATCCCGTACTCCTCAGGTTATGGTGTTGCAGGGAAGCCTGGGACCTTCCAACATAACTCCTATGGCTTTCTGAATGAAGAAATCTGGATAGTTTACTGTTATGTCTTTAGTTACAAGAAACAGATTTTAACCAGAGCAACACCACTCATGGAAAAAAAATATGGCTGGAGATATGACTAGTTATATAAATTCACCTGGATGAAACAAACTTTGCTCTTTACTCTCAAAAGTGAAAATTAACCCCTCTGTAAGTTTTTATGGATAACTTGAACAAGTAATAACTTGAAATATTAAATATAGCATTTGCCTTACAGTAGCAGTCACAGAAGATGACAATCTTAGTCTTCACTGATATCGAACTACCGTTCAAAAATGAAGACATGGTGTCTGCCACAAAACTTTTATATTGTAGAAGCAGTTGTAGAAGAGTGAGAAAAGGACAACATTGTTTTCAGTTCCTTTTACAGCGTAGGAAAATGATGATATTCATTATATGTTTCACATAAATAACTTTGATCTATTGATTTCCTTGTCTTTTAATGAAAATATGTGTCAGGATTCTCTTTAATGAATGTAAACTAAATGACGGGCAGATCCACTCCTTTTCACTTTAGCACACATTCTGTCCTCCATCAGGAACTGTCACTTTCTCCAGGAAGAGTTGGTGGTATCACCATCTACCAACTTTCAGAATCTTCCATTTATTTATGAAAAGGTATTTTTATAATGATTAAAAATGGATGCTTTAGCTTCAACACACTGACAAGCATAAACCTTCAGCTAGCTTCTCTTTCTCTCTCAACCTCTTTTGATGTGTAATACAAAAATAAAACCTTTTGTTTTCTATCACTAAGAAAAATTACAGACCCAATAGGATCTGACAATTTTTCTGCATCCTTCAGTAATGTAAAAAGAATTTAGTTATGTAACCTCAGAGTTTTGTTTCTCTTGACATGTTGGTTATTGTGTCTTAGAATCTCTGAGAGAAAGATTTATTCCATGGTTAATCCTAGACTTCGATGTAAGAGATTTTAGAAAAGTTCTCTTGAAATGACTTTGAAAATTTGAAGTGTCTAATTAGTTAACCCAGAATGATAAAATCTCTGAGCATAGAAATTCTACAGTTGCAAATACCCAATTCATTTCCAAATCTTGCATTTCACTAAGGAAAAAATCTTAATCTTAGCCTTTTTTTTTTCTTTTTTTTAATGCAGCAACAATGACAATTGCTTCCCTTCAGTAGTGTTCAAGTGCCTCACTGAGAATGCTGGGAAAAGTACCAGGAAAACAGTCTTAGTACATGTACAGAAAAAGAAATAGGAATTGCATGGTCTTTAACAGTGTAACATTACATTTCTGTTTACAAAGCTTTTCAAAGCAAAAATAGGATTGTAGCATCAGAAGAGTTTACAGTTCATGTGATCCTCAGAAATTATAAAAAAAAAAAAATATATGCTTTACTCTTGAAGACTCTCTTGATTTCCCTACAGGTAAAATTTTTGATTGGATTTTTTTGGTTTGTTTTTTTTTTCTTTTTTACATCCATGCTATGAAAACTTGAGCAAAACAACGTTAAACAGACTAATCAAGGGTTGTGTGTTTTTGCAAAATATGCCATACCTTTACCAAGCTTACTAATGTGTACCAAAACCCTGGTTATGTATATACTTAAGAACAACTCTTCAATATTCATTGTGAGCATGAATTTATTACAGATCTTCTCTTACCATGTACAAAGAGAAAAGTTGTGTCTCTGCTCATGGAGTACAACTGACTTAGACCCACGGGAACACCTGTTGTACCAATATCTATTAAAGGAGCCATGAGTCACAAAGAAGAGTAAAAGGTCAATGATGAAGGAAGTCAAATATGATCCCTCTGTTCCTCCTCCTCTCTTACTCCTCCCCAGCTTCAGCAAATTTGGAATTATATAGGTGTGAGCACAAGCAAGAGTGAAGAATAGAGCTGAACAGGGAGACATTTTCCAATGCGGTAACAGAGGCCACCATGAGGAAATCCCAGGGATTTTAGAAGTGTGTTGATGAAAAAGTGGAGGAAAAGATACATACAAGTGCAAGGACAGACAGCAGGTCCTTGATCAAGTCTCTCACCCTTACACCCGACTCAGAGCAGTGGGACCTCGTCCTGCAGCTCTGATACTGCAAATAAGTCCTTTTTCCTAGGTTTTGGATAATTGGTACAGGAAAATGTTCCATGTTAAACTCAAGAGTATTTTCAAGGCAGAAATTACATTAAAACTGAGGCACTAACCACAGTTTTCAGTTTTATTAGAAATTATTATACAACACTAATCATGACAATCAACATAAACTATGCTCAAAGTCTTCAGGGCAGGGAGACAATGTTTCAGTACATATGGATCTTCAAGGCCTTTGAGAAAGCAATAGAAACATCTTTCACGTGCCATTGAATTATCTATAAACCCAATATGTCACATGAAAATGAGCTGAAACATAAAAGTACTGAAACATTGGCCTGGCTTCTCTGACAGCTGTCTTCTGTACAGACCTGGACACAGCATGGCTGGAGTTGGTGAACAGCAGAAAAAAAAACTAGGATGGAAAAGAGCTCACCATCCTGCTTTTTGTTAGCTTGAAGGAAGTAAAATTTTAGTTAGAACAATGCTTAAGCCCCTATAAGAACACCTCTCCATAAAATTTTATTTTTCTTACCTCTCATTGCTGAAAAAGAGGGAGATGGTCAGAATTTTTTGTATGTATATAAAATGTGTATTTATATACGTGTGTGTGTGTGTATTTTTATATATGTATACACATATACTTACATATATGTATAAAAAAGTTGTTACTTTTAAAGAGCATTTCTCCAAAAGCAGTTGTAGTCATACTAAGAGGAGGTTGACACTGCATTCAGACAGTATGTATGAAAGAAGTTAGATAAACAGGGACGTCTCATAATGAAGTCTGCTTTGTTGATAAGAGGACAAGCTACCTGAATGCAGAATTCAGCTTGTTTACTGTTGTTGCAGAAATGTACTGTGTCAAGTAGACAGGTAGCAATGAGGCAGTCATTTAAAAATTGAATTTGAAGATGTAAAGTAATTGTTAAATCAGGGAGAGACAAATGCCTTGCTCACCTCCCACTTGGATTTAAATCCAGAAACACTTAAATACAGAGTCACAGAATTTGTCTCATTTGGAATTTTTAAGTTTGATACCGAATTCTATAAATGTACATTAAAAATATAAAAGGGAAGGTTATCATTAATATTTATCTATATATTTGCTAGCTGGATAGGGACTACACCTGGAAAATCACTGGCTTACTTCAAAGGTGCTCAAAAGAAACTTTTTTATTGTCAGCATTACACAAGCATCTGCCATTTTACAGATTCATTGAAACCTGAACCCTATGGAGGACAAAATAAACAAACAAATAAGGTGCATATTTTACCACTATCAGCACCATAATTAGAGAAAGTCCACCAAAAGGATCTTGCAACTCTCTAGTATGTTTAGTTGCTTAAAATACAATATATGTGAAATACAAGAAATTATAAAATCTATAGAATTATTAGCAAACATTTGTATAATGTCCTGTTCAAGAGGTTAATATGTATCTGCAGGATAAATTCTGCAATCTTTTTGGGTACATGTGGTATGGTACAGCACGTGTTCTCAATATTACCCTACACAAGTGTTACTCTTCATGAAAGAGCGGAAGAAATATATTTTACTCTAGAGTTAAAACAAATGTACACGAGCAAGAGCAAAAGAGTAAATCAGTTGTGTTTGAAGAACTTAAGCTCATTTCTCCTTTGACATGCCAAAGAAATCTGTAGGCATAACCAGTGGAGATAAGAATACTAATAAATAAAAAGATCTGACAGATAAATAGAAAGGAAGGAAGAAGAAGGAAAGAATGAAAGAAGAGAGTAATTTAGGAAATCAGCTACCCAGAAGCAGAATTGCATACATATTGAATCCTAAGGGGATTTTTTGAGTTTGTTAAATTGACGCAGTCATTGTTAAAGAAGATAACATTTATTCAGGAGTGATTTTTTTAGCCTCCTGCTGCCATAGTGAGTCTCTTCACATCAGTAACCTCACTTCTATTTTCTCTAAATAAGAAAATTATCAATAAGATTTTATTTCAACAATGTTGGCTATACTTGAACATCCTGAGATTTTTTTGCCTTAATACATCCAGATTTAAGATGTAATAACATACAGCAGTAGTATTAGTTGTCTCACAGTTCAATTATTTTTCTTACAGTCATCAATAAGACAGGACCCATTTTGGTTTCTTTAGATCTCTCAGAAGCCTTTGATACACTGAAGGACAAGATGTCTGAGAATACAGACATGAGAGACAAGCTCAACTCACTGCATTCTTATAGTTTCTCTAAGTGAAATGAAAGCTAGAATTATGCATCATCTGTTCCTGGTCTTGGTCATTAAAAAAAAAAAAAAAAAGGTGTTTTACTTCGCTCCTATTCTGATGAGCATATATAAGCACACACATTTAGACATATAAATGTATAAGATACAGTCAAATTTGACCCGTTAAGAGTATATCTGAGAAAGCACAGCCTTTTTTGTCTGTATATTTAGATGCAGATGGTGTAATCACTCAAGGTAGTTAGATTAGATTAATTCTCTGAATCATTGGATTCATCCCTTCAGTCTTTCAGAACTGAAAACATTTAAACTGGGAGTTAAGTGTAAATTTTTCTGTCTTCCGGTAAACAAGCCCTCGTAAATGGGAAGAATGGCTGGAAAGTGCTTGCTCACTAACTGAAGATGCAACAAGTGTTATTCTGGAGTACCAGAAGCAATGGTTTCTCATCTGAGGAACAGGCTCACTGATAGTGACCGAGGTTTATATTACAAACATCATTAGACCCCCAACTATATCTGCATACTCAGCTTCAAGCTACTGTTGAAAAATATTGTTCCTCTGATCCAGGAATGTTTTATTTGCATTACAGGTGTATTACTTACAACAGTTTCTTTCCATCCGCACAAACTATTCAATCACTTTCTGCTTCAGTTTGCTTCTTACACAATTACTAGAAAAAAATCTGACAGTTTCTCACTCCAAGAGATATCTACTTCTACATATCATTCTGTTAATTTTTGGGTTGGAGAGCATATGTGATCACAAAAGGGCTAAAGTGATCTCCCAAAGCATGTATGTTTTTCTATAAATCATATTAGATTACCATGTCTCCTGCTATCAAAAGCTGAGCATCCTGGAATTCTTGCTCATTGTGATATAACTCTCTTGAAATAACAAACCCTAGAAATAAGCACACACTGGCATGAGCACAGTCCACAGGAAATAACAGTCCATGACATTTGACTGAACTGATCTTCATCTCCTTGTGATCTTCGAACTATGAATCTGTGCTGTCTCACCAACAAAACTTCCTACACATGACAACATTTGTGTCTAGCTTCAATAGCTGTCCTCTCAGATAGGTCACTTTCTAGTCTGTCTCCCAGGTGCCACACACCTATTCCACTGAAAACAATCATATTAACCTTAGTGATGACTCTGTTTCTCTCCACTCCATCCTTTATACTTAACTTTTGACTCTCCTGTCCTAGTGCAGGTCTCATGGAAAAAATCACTTGCTCATTCAAACAACAAAAAAAAAGTTTATATAACTTCGTTAACAGCAAAAGGAGGATTAGAGAAAAACTCCCTCCTTTACTGGATGCGGTGGGAAACATGGTAACTAAGGATAAAAAAAAGGCTGAGGTGCTCAATGCCTACTTTGCCTCATTCTTTAGCATGGAATGGCTGTTCCCTGGACACCCAGCCTCAGGAGCTGGGAGATGGGGAGGGGAAGCAGATTGAGGTCAACACAGTTGACGAGGAGGTGGTCAGAGACCTGCTGCACCACTTGGATGCACACAAGTCTGTGGGAACAGATGGGTTACACCCAAGGGTGCTGAGGGAGTTGGTAGATGTGCTCGCCAAGCCGCTGTCTATGATTTACCTGAAATCATGGCTAACTGGGGAGGTGCCATTGGACTGGAGGGTGGTAAAAATAACACCCATCTAAAAGAAAGGCAGAAAGGAGGATCCAGGAAATTATAGACCTATCAGTCTGACCTTGGTGCCAGGGAAGGTCATGGAGCAGGTCATCTTGGGTGCCATTAAAAGTCATATAATGGACATCCAGGGGATCAGGCCCAGTCAGCATGGGTTCATGAAAGGCAGGTCCTGCTTGACAAACCTGATCTCCTTCTACGACAGGGCGACCTGCTTATTGGATGAGGGAAAGGCTGTGGATGCTGTTTACCTTGACTTTAGTAAGGCCTTTGACACCGTTGCCCACAGCATTCTCCTGGCAAAGCTGGCTGCTCGTGGCTTGGATGGGCACATGCTTTGCTGGGTAAAAAACTGGCTGGATGGCCGAGCCCAGAGAGTTGTGGTGAACAGAGTTAAATCCGTTTGGCGGCCGGTCATGATTGGTGTCCCCAAAGGCTGGGTGTTGGGGCCACTCCTGTTTAACATCTTTATTGATGATCTGGACGAGGGGATCAAGTGCCCCCCTCAGTCAGTTTGCAGATGACCCCAAGTTGGGCGGGAGTGTTGATCTGCTCGAGGGCAGGGAGGCTCTACAGAGAGACCTGGACAGGCTGGAGCCATGGGCCGAGGCCAACTGGAGGAGTTTCCATAAGGGCAAATGCCGGGGGCTGCCCTTGGGCCACAACAACCCCCAGCAGCGCTACAGGCTTGGGGGGGAGTGGCTGGAGAGCTGCCAGTCAGAGAGGGACCTGGGGGGGTTGACTGACAGCCCGATGAACAGGAGCCAGCAGTGTGCCCAGGGGGCCAAGAAGGCCAATGGCATCCTGGCTTGTGTCAGCAGTAGCGTGGCCAGCAGGGACAGGGAAGGGATCTCACCCCTGTACTCGGCACTGGTGAGGCCGCCCCTCGATTCCTGTGTTCAGTTTTGGGCCCCTCACTACAAAAAGGCCATTGAATGACTCGAGCGTGGCCAGAGAAGGGCAACGAAGCTGGTGCAGGGTCTGGAGCACAGGTCGTACGAGGAGCGGCGGAGGGAACTGGGGGTGTTTAGTCTGGAGAAGAGGAGGCTGAGGGGAGACCTCATCGCCCTCTACAGCTCCCTGAAAGGAGGTTGCAGAGAGCTGGGTCTGAGCCTCTTTAACCAAGTAGTAAGCAATAGGGCAAGAGGTAACGGCCTCCAATTGCACCAGGGAATGAATGTTTAGACTAGATGTCAGGAAGCATTTCTTTACAGAAGGGGTTGTTAGGTGTTGGAATGGGCTGCCCAGGGCAGTGGTGGAGTCCCCACCCCTGGAGGTGTTTAAGAGTTGGGTCAACATAGCGCTGAGGGATCTGGTGTAGTTGGGAACTGTTAGTGTTAGGTTAATGGTTGGACTGGATGATCTTCAAGGTCTTTTCCAACCTAGACGATTCCGTGATTCTGTTATTGTTGGCTAAAAACAGATGACAAAAAATTTTTATTACTTTCAGCTGGAAGATCATTTCTGTCACTCGTATTTTAAAGGGGATTATTTTGACATCTAGAGAGAAATACTGAAGGCAAATTTCAAATAAAAATTAGTTGTACTCATAAATAACTCACTGCCTGAAAAAAAAACCAAACCCTGACTAAATTAAAGATATTCAAAGCTATGGTGGGTCGACTACTTAATTAGTATGAGTTAACCAATGGCACAGCTAGTTGTAGTGAGCAGGTTTCTGATTTTGTTAGGAATGGCACAATATAAAATATCCTGTGGGTGGGATTTTTTGCCTGATTTTATTCAGAATGAAATTACTTTCCTAACAGGCTTGTTTAGTCTACTGCCATTTTGCAAAATCTGTCATAAATACATAACTCAAGCAATTCAAGAAATTCAAACAAACCCATCAATTAATACCAGTGTGTACAAGGCAGCAGCAAAATCATTTGTGTCACTACAATTTAGGTCACAGTCTCAAACTTTCTTTACAGTGAGATAAATTCCAAGCTGTGAGAGGTGGATGCATGTAGGACAGTAAAAGTGCAACAGCAGTTCAGCGAGGGACATTAAGAACATTAATGAACAAACATAACAGTCTGAAAATGAAACTATTAAGAATGCAGAACAGTTCTCTGTAAAAATAAAACCAGGAAACCGTAACAGTTTAAAATAAAGGCATTCCCAAAAGATGCACACAATGCAACTGAATGCAGAAACTCTTCAAATAGAGTAGCTAATTTAGAATATAACTGAGTCCTGCACAAAGAAACTAGCAAGAGCATATCGTTAATTGAAGACAAAGCTGTGAATTAGTCTCAAAACAAACATTTGGTATTATTAAATTCTATGCAATATACATGAAATTAGTCTAGCCGGAGATGAGAGGTGTTGCATTTTTCCTCTCATAACAGGAAAAGCTTCTCATAGTGGAAGCATTTTTTTAAACCGAATTACTGCTTCAGCAGCAACAGCCACCCATTGTTTGACTGCTTGTGTTCCCAACATTTCCTTCAATATCAGCCTACAGGTTTCTTTGGCAGTGTGTCCACTATAGAAGAATTAAAGGTTGCTCTCCGTTTGTCCATGAACTGTGACTGCTGTATGTAGCAGACTCGCATTCCTTTTAAGTGCTAAGCCAGATGGCAGGTATAGGATGCCCGGCTGACATTTTTAGCACTGTATGCCATGTATGACCATTTGAAGGATTCCAACATCAAGCAATAACACTAACAAGTTCTGGAAGTGTTTAAAATAGCTGAAAGCTCTATAGCTGAAGTGCTTCAAGCCTGCAGGTCTAGAATTAACATTGTTCTTCAAGGCAACCTCTGGAGAAAGCTTGTTTGCATACCTCTTTCCAGATAATGACAGAGAAGTAAACACTTCTGGATGCTTCAGTAATCACTATACTTGTTTGTTTAGAGTCTATACTGTACGTGATACCACAGGCTGAGCTGGAAGAACAGTTAAAGATAATGGTTTATCTTAGAAATAAAAATGAGGACCATGATTCCTGCAGAATGGCTTCATATAAAATTAATTATTCATTTACTTAAAAAGAGAAAAGAGATTCTGACTCACAACTTGAGTCATTAAGAGATTTCATGTGCTTCTTAGTGGCTTCCTTAACTTTCACCTTTTTTTTTCTAACTCCATCATCTTTTTTTTGTTTTTGACTTTTCTAAATATCAGACATAATACAACAAAAATTACATTGAGAGAGGTCTAAGACTAATGCTGGTTAAAGAGGTACATGTGCTATTAACTTTCTGTGATTTGCCTTGTTAACCAGACACACTTAAAAACACCCAAACAAGTAAACTTTAGAGAGATCTCTGATGAAGGTTACCAAAGGAGGAAGAAGAGATGGAAATTACTTCTTTCTACCAGTTGGTCCTCCGTGTCATTTTTAAAACTGGCACGATTTTTGCCTAGGCATAATGCCATCCTAACAGACAGCCATAATTGCTGTTATTCAGGGGAAACCAAAATGTGCATCAGCTTTGAGGATTTGGGTAATATTCTTATCCAGGGGATATCAAAGCAGAAATCTAAGCCGGATTTTCTTCTCAGTTATAAAGGTGTAAAAGTGTACAAATGAAAAATTGATTTTCTTTTACATATCAGTTTTAGATCTATTTAGATATGAATCTTTACAAGTTGCTTCTCAAGGCTGATCATTTTAGGTTATCAGTCTTACAAGACTGGCTGCACACTTGGCTTGATCCTGATTTCTGTGAGTAGAAGATCTACATTGACCATTTGGTTTGAAGACAGATACTACACTCAGACTCGGAACTCCTCAGTTACCCATACAACCTACACAGTGTCTCAGTTTTTCATCTCAGGTCTTTATTCTGTTAGGGAAATAGAGGAAAATAGATGGACTGGCAATAACTCAAGCTTCATCCTACAAGCAATCTGGATACAACCAACTTAAGCCTCGCCTTGAATACAGTTAATAAAAAAAACCAAAACAAACCAAACCAAAACAAAAACACATTATTACAAGCACAGGGTTTTTTCCTTTACCTGGTCTGACTGCTTCTGGTTTTAGACTGGCTCTACCTTACCTTAGTACTCTACCTTAATGCATAACATACCAGTAAAATCAGATTTGGATTTCTTACTTCCTTTTCCTTTCAAGACTCTACAAGAATAACTGTCATAAAGGAACATCTTTTATTTGATAACAATATAATACCTAAAAATATGCTGTCTCACTTGATCTTATATTGACTACCAGCTTGGTGAGACAGCCTTTTCTCTGAGCCCAAAACTAAAAAAATATCATCTTGTGGCTCTACTTTTTCTGCTTCCTGCTGGTTTGATGTGCTTTGCTTTCTCTGAGAAGAGAACATGGGAATTATAGATCCTACTTAGACATTGTATCTTAATGACTCTTCAGGTTGTAGCAATCACTGGAGAACACTCAAGTTTTTCTGTCTACTGTGAAAAATAAAAAGATTTGTTTTTTTCCCTACAGTAGAGAATCAGCATGTTAGAGCCAAAAAACAACCAACAAAAAAACACAAAAAACCTTCACCTTAATATAATGTGCACACTTTTTTGCATAGACCACCTAGAAAAATGTCTATAGAGAAGACTAGAATTGTTACATGGGAGTCAGTTAAACATATAATGCACGTGCGTTAGATATGTCATGACCTCAGGACCTGTTCATCTTCTCTACTCAGTGGAGTCTGAAGTAGTTCTTCCAAACACCCTATTTTTATATTAATGTTAGACCTAATGCTTTAGCCACACATTTAAATGTCAGGAAAAAAAGAAACTAGTCGAATTATTTCTGAGTAACAGATTTATACACAATTTGTTTTCTTTTTATCATAAAACATGCACAACTATTCTCATACGGCTTTAAAAATCCCTTGCGGTATTATTAATGTAACATAACGTCTTCTTCTAATCAAAACTAATAAAACTAGGGAAGAAAGCCATAGATGTAAGTAAATGTGAGTTACATCTAGGAAAACCTGAACTACAGGTGAGATCAAACAACTCAGATGTCTGCAAGCAATGTTAGAGTAGAAAAAGAATTTGAAAGAAAACCATAGCCTGCATTTATAGCTAGGACATGATCATACATCTGTCAACAGCCTCCAGTCTAAACCCAGCTGATTGCTGTCACCCTTGCCCCACAAGCTATTACTCCTGATGATTTTGCTAGCTATGGTTCTCATATAATTGTATGATAACCTCTTTCAGTCAAAACTATTTGTTAGCAAAGACCTGATACTTACTTTGCTGAAGCTCACATTGTCTAATTTATCAAAATAGATTAAAGATTCCTTTCAGAGAGAGTACAAAGCTAGTTACAAAATATCGTATGTTTCAATATTTCATAGAATCATCATAGAATGGTTTGGGTTGGGAAGGATCTTAAAGATCATTTAGTTCCAACCCCCCTGCCATAGGCAGGGACACCTTCCACTAGCCCAGGTTCCTCAAACCCCCATACAATCTGGCCTTGAACACTGCCAGGGAGGGGGCAGCCACAGCTTCTCTAGGCAATCTGTTCCATTGTCTCACCCCCCTCACAGCAAAGAATTTCTTCCTTATATCTAATCTAAATCTAACCTCTTTCAGTTTAAAGTCATTACCCCTCATCCTATACCTACACTCCCTGATGAAGACCTCCTCCCCATCTTTCCTGCAGGCCCCCTTTAAGTACTGGAAGGCTGCTATAAGGTCTCCCCAGAGCCTTCTCTTCTCCAGACTGAACAACCCCAACTCTCTCAGCCTGTGCTCATATGGGAGGTGCTCCAGCCCCCTGATCATCTTCATGGCTTCCTCTGGACCCACTCGAGCAGGTCCGTGTCCTCATTATGTTGGAGGCCCCAGAGCTGGACACAGCACTGCAGGTAAGGTTTCATGAAAGCAGGGTAGAGGGGAGAATCCCCTCCCTCGACCTACTGGCCACACTTCTCTTGATGCAGTCCAGTGCACAGCTGGCTTTCTGGGTTGCAAGTACACATTGCTGGCTCATAGTCAGTTTTCCATCCACCAATATCCTTAAATTGTTCTCTGCAGGGCTGCTCTCAATCCACTCTGCACCCAGTCTGTATCTCTATGCGGACCTTGCACTTGGCCTTGTTGAATTCCATGAGGTTTGCGTGGGTCCACCTCTCAATCCTGTCCTGGTCGCTCTGGATGGCAACCCCTCTCTCCAGCACATAGACCGCACCACAAAGCTTGGTGTCGTCAACAAGCTTGCTGAGGGTGCACTCAATCCCACTTCCCATGTCACTGACAAAGGTTAAATGTCACTGGTCCCAACACTGACCCCTGAGGAACGCCACTCATCACTGCTCTGCACTTGGTGAGTGGTCCATCCATCTAACCCACATCTCTCCGACTTAGAGACAGATGTACAAGACGGTGTCAAATGCTTTGCACAAGTCCAGATAGATGCTGTCAATATTGGTAGTGGTCAGTGCATAACCTGTACCAAGTATACTGTTCTGTGTATATTAATACAACTGTGTTTACTTTGTACTTACAGTTTTCTTCATTTACATTTAACTAATCAGCTTGAACTGATGTCTTAGTGTTATTTATTTATGGCTGTGTTTCTCAAAAATGTACAGAAGCAGTTTTTATAGGTTACATTATTTCCAAAATATTTTACCACCCTCGAAGTACAGTTTTAATTAAAAATGCCTAATACTTTACAGTGCTGAATGACCTGCACTTTCTCTGGCTCCAGAACTGAGTCACAGTAATTGAAATTCTTAGTTTCAGCGTCAGAGTTTCAAAGTAAAACCTAACTATGACAGCGTGGCTCATTAACCCCTTTCAATTGCTTTAGGTGCTTTCAAAGGTGTTAGCTGCTACAGTGAAGGAGAGCATCTGAGAACAGACATAGATGATAAGGCAAAATGCATCTCTGTTACTAAGCGGTATATCATCTTTGTGACAACATTCCCCTGGAATCCTGACAGAGGAGAAGTGTTGACTTTTCTTGTAGTAGAGAAGTTACAACTAATCCTGCAGGAAATTTTAATCTTAAATTTAGTCCACTTTATTTGAAAAATGGGCATAAAGCACATTTCTATCTTTGAAGTATTCAAAAAAATAATCCCACTGAAGTATAGTATTTACTATTCTCAACTGTTTTTGACAGTAACTCTCAAGTGACATCTACAATGAGAGACTGAAAACTGAATTTGATTAGCACCTTAATCTTAACATATTGCTTCACGAATATTAACGGAACTTTTTCCACCAAGTTAGAGAAAAACTGTCTCATTATGATAGCAGATTGACTACTACTTCAATTTTAAATTTAAATCAACATTTTATACTGAGACTATTATTTGTTTATATAAGTACAGTAAGAAAATACAACTTTAATTTTAATAAGCAATGCATGCAGTCATGTAATCGATATTGTATTTTTGGTCTATATTTCACATGTTGAGTTTGAGGAATTATGTTGAAATTGGATAGTGATCTCACTTTGCATGTTGTTTCTGATAATTTAGTGCTATTTTCTATCAAAGATAATTTTATATATGTTTAAACTACAAAAGAAATACATTTTTTTCCCCAGTTCACTATTGATATAAGGGGAACCAGGAAGTCAAATAACTACATAGGATGCCCTCAGATATAACCTCTGCAATGTAGAAATAATATAACTGCTAATGCTCTTATGTTTGATTCACATCATTATACTACCGTTCTTTTGAAGTATGGAATGTATCAGGATATAGTAACTGCTGTGCTTATGTTACCAAGACATTCCGAACAAAGCAGAAGTACTCACATCTATGACTCAGCCAAGGATATTAACCTAATTATCTGTAATGAAGAGGATACTGTGCTCCCTCACTTAAATTTCCAGTGAAGTTTCCATATCTTATCCTCCACCCAAAGTCTTAAAAAGAATTTCTGGCTCCTACATTATATTTTTGCATCAGTGATCTGTTGAAAGGTAGAGGAGCACTATTTTCTGTGTCTGGTTCGGATTCAGCATCAAATTATGGATGCCTGGCCAGGACAGTTCATCCAGTGTGTATTCAATCCCAAACACTCTCACTGTCTCTGGCAAAGCAAAACTCAACTCTGAACTGTGTCACCTGATCATGCTATTTAGTCGAATTAAACATAACAAAGACTGGTAACATCAAGTCCAAGTCTTCTCTTGCTTTTCACCATACCTACTCTATATTTGCTACCTAAAACAGAAATCGATAATTTATGACCCCATAAATATTGTCCAATACCAAACACATGCTTTAACTAATGACAGAGTTTACCTAAAATCAAATTAAATTTACTATCACTTTCATGCTATTTTAGTTCATATGCCCATTTATGACTTTTTAAAATCTCATTTTATTATTTCAACAACACCCTCAAAAAACAAAACAAAACAAAACAAAACAAAAAAAACCCTATTTTGCAAGATTTATTAATTTGTTCATTTTACTGTAGTCTTTACCTAAGATACTCCTGTGGAAGAAGTTTGCAATGGAATCAGCTTATGAAGTGGAAAGAGTTTGTAAAGTTAGTTATATCTGGACTTTTTCTTTATGTTCACAACTTTCCAAAAAATACAAAAATGGAAAAATTAAATATTGAATGACAGAACATGGATATTCCAACAATGTCTGAAAACTATTTCAAGCTGTCACCAGCATTTTAATTATATTTACAGTTCATACACTAAGTGACGATCATATGCAACAATCTAGTCACAACAGATGTTTCCTTTTGTATCTACTTACATATTATGTATGTATGAGGGTGCAGAAGGAAAACATTTTAGAAAAGTGGACAAAAGAGGATATTTAACCATGTTACCTTTTTGACAGGTGGTTAGAGAGAAAGTAAACATACCACGGAAATTACAAATTTCAAATGCTGCTGCAGATTTTCAGTTTGTTATTGCAACATCAACAAATGACAGTTCATTTCAGTTCTGGTCAACAGTAACAACTTAAGCCTTATTTTGAAGGGTGTGGAACATCAGTTATTTATCCAAGCTAATCTAAAACATGGTCTACATTCCAGGCTCAATTCTATGTTGCTGTAAGGTGAATAAATAGGTCATTCAGTAATTTCTATTGCTCATACCTGACCTGTCCTAAAATACCTGACCTGCCCTAAAATACACAATGAATTTCCAGTTGCTTGTAACAGAATAAGATAGTGGGCACCACCTCTCCCTTAAACACAATGATCCATTTGCTCTGCTGTACCAGCCCCAAAAGAAAAAAACTCTCTGAAGTGAACAAACCCTATTCTAAAGCTATGTTAATGTTCATCACCGCGTTTCTAAGGATTTGAAAACTAGGGCCTTACAAAACTTTCCCCAGAGAAATAAGGAGCCAGCATGAAGATAAGGAAAACAAAAAATTACTTCTATTTTTCCCAAATTCTGACTTTTATCGAATGTAGTTCAAAAGACACGTTTTCAGACATATGACAGAAACAAAGCCTGTTGCTGCATTGCATGATGAAACATCATGCATCTAAATAGAGTTGACAGATTATCCCAAAGAGCGGGCTGACAGTACAGCTGTACACCACTCCCTCTAGTTGTTTCTGGCACAACAAAAATATTCCTGCACACCATTGCACAGTATGGACATGCTAAATGTCTCATATGATACATGTTGCACATGATCTCACTTTTCTAGAACAAGATAAATCTAAAAGTACATCCATTTTCTTATTACTGAAAGTACTCCAAGTACAGAATACATTAGTAACTGAACTGAGATTATTTTTCAACTATATTTCTCCCCACAGTTATCTAACTTGACTTGGTTGAAAGCAGACCATGCCAAAAGAAAAAGCATTTTGACCTAAAGTATTTATTTCTATGGACAAGATGGTATTTTACACAATATAAAAGACAACAAAGAAGGAACCTCTAAAACATCTTTAAATGCCCTGTTCTTTATCTTTTGAATGATGAGGAAAAAATCTTCACCCAAATCTTCCAGTGTGGAGAGGCAGGGGAAAAATCCAACTAAAAGTTATATTAATTACTTGACGTACTTATTTTTGAGTCTACAGTCTATGTAATTTCTAGTGATGTGACATGAATCACCCTCAGTTTTCCTGGGAAGGAATAATCCCATGCACTAGTACACGTGGCTTCCCAGAGAAATTGTGCAGTCTTCCTCTGTGGAGAAACTCAAAACCCAACTGGAAATAATCCTGGAAAACCAGTTCTAGCTGACGTGCTTGATGAGGGGAGTAGGACCAGATGATCTTGAGAGGCCCGTTAACTCAAATCTGTGAAAAGCTTGGCAAAATAGCTCACTGTATGCAGAATGTAACATTTAATTTACTTATCTGTCATAATAAGTCGTGTGCCCTGAAAGACATTTTTAGAATAAAACCACCATTGCTTTTTGACACCATTGTCTTTACTTTTCATTAAAAAGAAACCACAGACTTTTCCTAGCTTAGGTTTGTGCAAGGGAAAAATAACACAAGGAAACTGAACGACAGAAAATTTTTTAATTTACAGCGCTTACTAACTCTCAGAGGACAGAGGAAATATTCTTGAAGTGTCAAAAGTTTGCAGTTCACTTGTTTCCAACTATCTGACGTTATGCCACAAGAATCCAACTTGCAGCATGGGATAATTAAAAAGGGAAACAGAAAATTATTTGGCTCTTATTTAAAGCTTCCAGTGGGAAAGACACAGACAAGTCTACACGATGTAGTACCTTGCTAAGAAAGCCTTTGGGCTCCATTCAGAGCTACAGACAGAATGTCATCTTCCTCAAAGGCACATAGCCTTTAATTCCATAGACTTAGGTGTCTGGATTGTGTTTCAGTGGCTTAAAAGACAAAGAAGCCTCAATAGACTTAAACTTTCCACTGATGTAAAGGAGAGTAATTAGGACTTCAAAACGGACATCATCATTTTGCTGCCCTTAAAACTGAAATAAGGGTGAACAGAGAACTAAAGTCGAAAACAGAAATAAAGACAACTTATCTTCCTTTCTAAGGGAAGACATTTTGGCAAGTATAGAAATAATACTGAGAAATCATTCCTAACATTCATCTTGACACTCTTTCTAAATGTCACAATGCATATCATATCTAAAAGAAGTTTTGATTTATTGATTAGGAACTTAAGGTCAGGGTATCACAGGGGCTTGTGCAGAAAGAAAGAGTATCTGAGAAATATTGTTACATACAGGAAAGATTACCTCTTTTACTATATTCTTAAGGAAAAATGTATCATTTGAGTTTCTAAATAAGCCTGTGAAAATGATTGTAAGCTAGAAGCCTAACTCCAGAAAGATTCCCTTGAAACCTGCTCTTAGATCTTCTAAGCATGTTAATTTCTATTATCAATACGCAGATTAGTCACGTTCAAGAATGGTCAGGTGGTTAACAGATTACTGAAGTGTATAAAATCTGTAGGAATGGATATTATACAAATTTGAGTGGCATTTTTTCTCATTTTTTTAAAAGTAGCTATTTAATGTAATGTTTCTCCTTATTTTATATATGTGGGAAACTTCACTATAAATCAAGATGTTACTTTTTATGTGAAATTGTCTTTACTTAATAAAAAAACTGTTTAGTATCTAAAGTTAACTTTAACTGATATTTCCATTTTTTCCTATCTGCTTATAACTTGCTTAAAATCATGAATTCTCAAGTCACATATATTATTTCTCATAGAAATAGTTTTACTTTAAATACACAATGAAATTTGTTAGATACATTTCAAGTCTTTTTCCATTTTATATCAAGAATTTCATACGAGATTTTTTCTAGTTTTGAAACAGTTTTTATAAGTCTCAACTCATTTTCTTCTAGATTTTGAACCTTCAGTTTCCATTTCTATCTTTCGATCTGAACTCGCCTTAATGTTTAGACCTAACAAGCAGTGAGAGCAGATTGTAAAAGAATGGTTTTCTTTATTCAAGTTAATTATCTAGCAGCTGAGCAGCAAATGACTATGACAGTGCATTTTGACATAATGTAATAATATAATAGGAAAAAGTTAAAATTTCATAGAGAAAAAGTCAACATCAGGGATATTAATAATTGAATATTTAGGAGTCTTAGCATTTAATTAGCTGATTCGTTTCATCATGAGTATTCCACAAGCCATTCTTTAAGCATAACAATATAAATACATTTTTTCTCATTAATATAATTTAAATCATCTCTCTTCAAAACTGATTCTGACATTTCATTTGTCAGGTATTGATGTATAAATTAGTTGAAATGAGTTGTGGGTGTATTCTTTTCCCTTTCACTCATCATCATTCTCTCCCATTGATCTCTTCATGGAAGAATTTTCTATCATTTCTTTCTAAATATTTCCCCCTGTTCCTCATTTATACTTCAAAGTTGCATAAATTAACTCAGCCACTGCTCTTCTCATCACTCAAAAGATGTCAGTCTTTACCCCTCTTTATATACCTTCCCATTAGGTATAATTTCCATTATATTCATACAAAAAGTCATCAAGACCTTGTACTAGTTTATGTTCATTGTTACAATTTATACTCGTCATGCATTGATACAGACTGCACTGGAACAGCAACTAAACACCACACAGGCGCTCACTTACTCCCCTCTCAGCAGGATGGGGAAAGAGAATCAGAAGGGTAAAAATGAGAATACTTGTTGGTGGAGATAAATTTAATTTAATAATAATTAAAATAAAATAATAATAAGTTGTAATGAAAAAGAAAATAACGAGAGAGAGAAATAAAAGCCAAGAAAAACAAGTGATGCAAATGAAAAGCATTGCTCACTACCAACTGACTGATGCCCCGTCAGTCCCCGAGCAGTGTGTCCCCTGTCAACCTCTCTCCCAGTCTTACTGTTGAGCACGACATCATATGGTATGAGCTATCCCTTTGGTCAGCTGGGGTCAGCTGTCCTGGCTGTGTCCCCTCCCAGCTTCTTGCACACACCCAGCCCACCCGCTGGTGGGGTGGTGTGAGGAGCAGAAAAGGCCTTGACTCTGTGTAAGCACTGCTCAGCAGTAACGACAACATCCCTGAATTATCAACACTATTTCCAGCACAAATCCAAAACATAGCCCCATACCAGCTACCGTGAAGACAATTAACTGAATCGCAGTCAAAACCAGCACAATGCCTTTATTTGTGTGTAATCTTAATAAGCCAAGGTTCCATATGCATACTTTGACATTCTTTCTACTGTTAGACCAAATTGCACCAAGTAATTTCACTGAAGTAAATAAGTGTCATACCAGGCAAATCTGACCCTTCATAGTTCTGGTTTTATCCTTTCTTTTGCCCTGCTTGTTTGTCCACTTCATATGTTGTCGTTATGAGCCCACTATGATTGGGTAAGTGTGAGGGTGCATTTTCTTGTAAAGTACCTGACTGGGTCAGTGTCAAGGTAAACGAGCTAGTTTGAAAAGCAAAGACCAGAGAACATGCGTTACCCACCTCAAAATTTAGTGAATGCCGTTTAACTCTTGCTTGTTCTAAGACAATACGAGGGAAATTAGGTAACAACACTACATGCTGCAAATTGCTCGAGGCAGCTTATATCCAAAATATTGTATTGAGATCGAATTTCAGTGCGTTTGTAAACGCATACATACCCTATCTCATCCCTGCATCATATTCATCTTTCTTTTTTTTTTTTTTATCTTTAAAGTTGGTGACTCACTTATTTCATGCAATCAAACACTTGCTTTCCGGCTCCTTATTGAATCTGTTCGCAGGCAAAAGTAATTTAGAATGCTTTACACTTCACATTATAAGCTCAAAAGGTTATATCTGAGTTTAAGATCACAACATAAATTTTTTTGTGGGTTTAATGACAAATATCTTTCCCTTCTATAATACTTTCTGTCAAGCAGAAACCTCAGAACGATACCAACATAGCCAAGTTTCTGTCCAACAGAAGTGTTATCCTGGGTTTGAAATCAAATTGTGCATTTTGATCAAGGAACTATCAGCACACTGTGACTTTTTAATACATAAATATATGTACGTTTTTTCTGCGTCTAAAGTGCTCTCTCGGCTCCTCTGTTACCTGCTAAGCACTTGACAGTTAAGATCAGTGGTTCCACAGCTCATGACCTGTTAATGCGACCTACCTGTGATCTATTACAGATGCAGGGTCTATGATTTTGCAAAGCACCCTACCTACCTACAACAGTCCCTCTTGTAAGGCAAATCAATCATTCACATTCTTCTTATTTATCAGCAGCTTCTGCTGACAGAAGCTGAAGCGGCACATCTCTTCTAAGACTCCCATATATTTCATCCTATAGTATTATCTATAGCCATATTTTTTCATTTTGAGAGCTACTTTATGCTTGCAAAATACATTTGTCAAAACCCTCAGCATTTACAAATGCACAGTAAAGGTTCAATATAGTATCAGGCATAGTGGTTTTGCTTTACAATTGCAAAATTTGCTTACACAGATGCAGAATTTCCAAGCTTGCAATATCAAAATTAACAATTCATGTTCAATCTGTCAGTATTAAACCTTAAACATCTGATTTTCTCAGTTATTCTAAGGACGTGCAGTAAGATTAAGTTGTTTATTTCTTACCCACAGACCTTCGCATCTGCAATGCATGTACCAAATCTATGTAAACTTAAAGAGACATAAAAGATCTCTTCCATTAGAAGAGGTTAAAAACCCTCCCAAACAACAACAGAACCAATGACTGAACCAGTCGGGAACAGGGAATACTTCCATCGTCTTAGACAAAATTTTTAACCTACTTCTGTGTTTAATGCTTCACAACTAATTCTTTTCTATCTACGCACTGAAGCATTTAAAGTTTTAAGGGGAAAAACAATCTGTTCAGTTTCAATACACAAGATTCATTAACAGATTTTTTTTTTTGCTATGCTCTCCTTGAATTAGAACATCTTTGAGGGCACTGCATGTGTAAGGAAGTTATTTGTGTATAAGTTCTGTAACATGAAGACATTCTACCAGCCTACCAAAGTCTCTGGAAAGGTCTTTCCCTGCTTTCTAAGACAACAATAATTGTCACCACTACACTAGGGAAACTGTAGAACACAAAGAGTAAGCAGAGGCATGGATGGACAATACTGGAGACTGAGACTCTACATAAGTTGTCCACAGTGACCGAGGGGACAATCATAGTCCGTGTTAAATTTGTGAGTGCATACAGCAAGCACCTCCTTCTTTTCAGATATTTTATTTCCCTGACATATAGTTTGCAATACTCTCTATGCTATATAAGAAGTTCAAAATTCTAAAAGGAAATACTAACTCCTGCTTTTAGAAATTAGTTTGTTTGCTTATAGATGTGTTCAGGAAAATGACAAGGACTAACTGTATCCTTTTCTGTGTTCAGAGGATGACGATGGCATGAAAAATCAGGCCAGATATCTTTCCAGATGATTTCCCACTGAATATATGGAACATTTCTTCAGTTTAATAATGTTTTCTGATAGAGTGAGTGGTTAGCAGAAAAATATGGAAGATGAGAACCTCAATCCCCATTTAACAGAAATAAATAAATACCAACAAAACACAGTCTTTCCCACAAATAAAAACAATAGGTCTTCAACAGTACTATTTTAAAACCTGACTTTGGAAAGAGATCTAACTAATTTGGAATATCCTCGCTAGAACAGAATGGAACAGAAGAGGACAGAACAGAATAGTTTCAGTGGAAGGGACCTACAATGATCGTCTAGTCCAACTGCCTGATCACTTCAGGGCTAATCAAAAGATAAAGCATGTCATTAAAGGCATTATCCAGCACAAACAACATCCAGAGGCTTTAATTTACTTTTTCTGGTTATTCCAAATGTGATTCACAGCTCTAGATAGGCATTTCTACTTATAGTTAACATACATTTCCAGGAATCAGCAAATCCTTCCTTTACATACAAAGGCAACCCTTTTCCTCAAAGCTATTCTCCTTATAACTGCTTTTTTAAAAGCAAGTACAACTGTCCTCCATCCTCCCTGAACCTGGTAGTGGAAGATCTATGACACTCGTCTTTCTCACAGGCACTGCAGGTAGTCTTTCCCTTTGTAAAAGGATACACAAGGTGAAGAACATGTTAAGGATTCTAACCCCCAAAATGTTCTATCTCGCAGCTGCTCTGAGTTACAGCACACTGATCTGGATGCATTTTTAGTTTCAAAAACACTAACAAGGTGTGAAGCGTTTGCAACTGTGATTACAAAACCAGAAAGGACACAGGGTGGTTATGACTGAGGGAATTAATGTTTGGCACCCCAAGGGACTGCAGGAAAATTTTTTGTCCTCCAAGGCATTTGTAAAATGACTCAGAAGTGTGGTTATCATCACTTCTTTTCTCCTTTTTTTTTTTTTTTTTTTCCTAAAGAGCAAGATAGTGTTAATGCTATCCTAGTTAAGATTGCTGTCAAAACTATTTTTTTGTCTTTAGTACGGAACAGAATCTGTCCCACACCGTACAGGAAGCACGTCAACAGAGGGCAAGAAAACCAAATTTGATTTTTTTTAGTTATTAAAAAAAATTGTTAAATTTATTAGCTCATACTGAGTTTATAAATTTTTAACTGATAAAAATTTCTGAGGCAAAGAGAAAGTATGATATGTTTTCCTTTATTTAATTATTTCCTTTAATTTTTATCTTTTTTTTAAACATACTGTTGAGCATTCTGTTCTGTATGGCCTCTGTCCCCCAAGTACAACACAATCTGATGCTTTTAAAATCCAGACAGATTTATGGAGACTAACCAAATACTGGGACAACTTCCACTCAGCAAATTGAATGACTTGAACTCAGATGTTAATGGAAAACACTCATCCAGCCATATTCTTCAGTCCTATCGGACTGCTTGAATCTGTGAGTTTGCTGTATATGTAGAGTGCTTTGAAAGCTAAATTCAGTTCTCTTCCTTAATGCATAAGTTTACTCACAAGAACTTCACTTGTGAACTAGCACCAAAAATTCCTCATCCTTCCTCTGCAGTAGCCTGTCAGTTTGGGAACTGCATAGCAGTCTACACAGCATTTATAAGGTTACTAAAAGAAGTTGTGAAGAGACACACACACAGAGGGAATGTTTTTCACTGTGGAAGGGTGTTTAATTGTAGGAGAGCTGGAAGTTTTGCATAAATGTGATGAAAAGTGTGAAAGTGTAGGAAAGCCTTAATCCAAAACACTTGCACAGACCCTCAATAAAGCTGGAATGGGATCAACAACAGGGTGCTCGTGACTGCAGTCAGTTGATTGGAAGAGTAACTTAAACAATGATAAAGTTTGCTATTAGACAGGCTCTATTTGTGAAGCTGATTGCAGTTTTCTGCATAGCTCACATTTTCTTTCCAGTATGCTCTTCATCATATAAAGCAACTGAAGCCCTCTCAAAGCTTTCCTAGTATTATTTCAGTATTAATCTGATGCAACATAGTAATCTATGGTAAGCCACGCCTACCAGTTGACTGAAAACTCCAAACCTCGTCAGGAGACAATTAGTCCCCAGTTGCTAAAAGTTTTTTCACAACAAAGGCCTTTCAAACTTAGGAGCCAAGTTACTTTAACAGAGTCTGTTGAATCACATCACTTTTGAAGCCTGTGACCGGTGTTTCAAGCGTAAATGAGCACCTGACTCTACACATCTTCATAAAGAAATAGTTATGTGGCACGGTATTAGGATGCTGCCTTAAAAAGGCAGCATCTCCAGGACAGCTGTTATGGGTGAGCTAGAGACACCACTGTTTGTTACTCACAGCAGAGTCCGTATGCTTCCTTGGTTAAGTCATAGTCTTAGGTGCAAATCCTGCTACAAACCAACTGAATGCTCTTTGTACTGCAGCAGCCATATAATCTTGCAAATGAGAATGGGATGCTAGTATTCAAGCGCTGTTTATGGGTCTTTCTGCACTAGATGGAGATCATACATCATTCACTACCTGTCACTCAGATTCTGTTAAAAACATAAATTAGTACTTATCCATAAAAAAAGAGAAGGAAACCTATTTTATTAGTCCCCTGGAAAATCTAAACAAACTATGCAACATCACACTTCCACGTACTAGAAAGCAATAAATTATGTATGTAGAAAGGGGAAATAAAAGTGGAAGTATCAAAGAAGAACAGAATATATCATAAGAATGCTGTTCACACTACAGGATGCAAGGCTCAATTGCTTTTTCTATTCTGAGCCAGTATGCTCTGGGGATCATCTCAGCCTTAGAGCAATTCTTTTCATTTGACATAGTACTCTAAAGTGGATGTGCTGTGTTTCTTTTGTTTCTGTCCATTTCTGTAACCAGCAAGGAAATACTAAATGCCACTGTACAGGCACCTGTATTAGTGAGATACAATAGGCATTTACCTCATATAAAATGTCAGCATGAAAATGTATTTAAACTAGGCACAAATACCAGTATTACCAGATACTCAGAGTTTAGGATAAAATCACTAAGAGGTAGAGACTGGGAATTACCTCAGAATTCCAAAGACAGGTTATCAAGTACATTCCTGGAGAAGTTTGAGAGAGGGGGGGAAGGAGTAGAGCAAGTAACAGACTGAAGTCCTTTGTCAGGGAAAGAGCTA
This sequence comes from Athene noctua, assembly GCF_965140245.1. Classification (NCBI taxonomy): domain Eukaryota; kingdom Metazoa; phylum Chordata; class Aves; order Strigiformes; family Strigidae; genus Athene; species Athene noctua. The sequence goes on along the minus strand of NW_027437536.1, from coordinate 3,530,305 downwards.
GTTACTTATAGCTTTCCAATTACCTTTTGGTACCCAAGCAGCTCAAATTCTTCAATTATAGGTATCAGGAAACCAGCTTGTGGGGTTGTGGTTTTTTTTGTTGTTGGGGGGGGGGGGGGGGGGGGGGAGGGGGGCGGGGGGGGGGCAGGGAAGAGGATATTTCAAAACATTTGCCTAAGTCAAATCTGCACATCTTTTTACTTTGTTTTCTGTTTTGTCTAAAACTGTTTGAATTGAGTCTGATTTTTGACAGGACACCAGGAATTTGCATTCTTCAGTCTCTCGAGAGGAAATTCATACACAGTGCTTCTAGCTCTTTGACTGTTCTGGAATCATCGGTTAATGCACATTCAAAGCTGTTTCTAATGTTTCAGCAACATTCGTTAACAACATCAGTCACCAGCCACCACAACAAGGGTGTAACTGTCATCTAAGATTTATACCGCAGCTTATTGCGGTGGTTAACTTCAACAGGCCTGTTGTGCCAAATGCCAGGGCATAAAGTAGATCCCAGTCATTACATTTCTGCATCTAAAATGTGGGCTCCTGCATATTGTTGCAGCTGCCTTGATCTGCCTAGATTCATCCTTTCCTTGCAGAACATTCTGAAACTCTTCAGGCTTAATTCTATTTACTGTTCATAGAGTTATGAGAAAACAGCAAAAATATCACATTGACCTTTTCCCATTGAATACTTTGCTGTAATAGGAAGGCAGAATGCAGGCTGCTAATCATGCTAAAACTGAGACAGCTTTGGCTAATGCAGGCAAGACATGATTTTCTCCTAAGTATAAACTACATTTTGCAAGAAAGGATACAAGATATCTTCAGAGTTCAGCATTTAAAGCAATAAAGTTTCAGGACAGAGGATATTTTTTCTTAATTATTTTTATATTTACATTTGGTAGTTTTATTCATAGAACACCATCCAGCTACCATTTTCGATAGATCACACGATTTCCTATCTACAGTTTCAGAAAGCAAATCTAATATTCAGAAGTATCATCTGTGAATTATTTCCCTCTGATTCACATTCCTTCAATTTTTAATCTATTTACTAAAACTTCATAATTGAAGAGCATATTGCCTCATCCAGATTTCCCTGTAGTTTATGGTAAACAGGTTCTTCTGTTACTAAAGACGCTAACAAATCTGAGTCCCCATAAATGCGTACCACCATCCCTTTAACTTCTTTACTTCTGTAATACCCTGTTCCTTCCTTGTTCCACCTGCATAACTAGCTGATAATATATCATAGACACTGTATGTTGGTTCTCAGTTTGTCCTTTAAGTTCTCTCACAAAGAGTAACTGGGTCAAAAGAATTCCCTTAAGGGTTGCTCTTGCTTTAGGTAGGAGCTAGGCAGACTCTGGGCACAGAAGATTCAGAGGTCTCAGGGTGTCAGAAGTGAGCAGAAAGCCTGCGGAGAAAAGGGGGGGGGGGGGGGGGGGGAGAAGAAAAAAAAAAAAGAAGAAAAAGGAAGAGTCTCACAGCCCAGTGTCGGAATGTGACAGAAGGAACCTGTGGATTAGTGGGAACTGAGTATGCTGCAATTCAGAAAACCATGTTGTTATTTCCATACTTCAGGAATTCCTGTGGTTAGCTGTATGGGGAAATAAAGAATTCACCTTTCCTCTCACCCACACCAATGCACGTATTTCTTCCTTAGAAATAAGTAATTTTGCTTCCACATAAAAGGACTGGCCAAAGGTACCTAGTTAGAATATCTTTGCTCATATTGGTCTGAAGTTATTGCCATATTTATGGTCAAAAAAATTTTTCCTGAAAGTTAGTTTGTTATATATTGCTTTGTAGTTCTTTCTGATGGAGTAAAATATATGCTAAATTAAATTTCCAAACGTCTTAATGAAGTGTGTACTTTGGGGTCCTTACTTTTAATGCCTTTTATCATGCAATCTCTCCTCCTGATGTGAGCTATTTTGGAAGAAACAGAAGCTTCTAAATGTTTCTTGACCAAATACTGCTAAGTTCTGCTGTCCACAGTCAAAGAATCCCCGCCTCCTAAACATCCCTTCCAATCCTTTGGGATCACAAGATAACTCTAAATAGCCACTGTGAGGATGTGGAAGATTACCACAGAGCTGTCCTTCCTACAGGAAGCATGCACAGAGGTATTGATATGTGGTTACAAAAAATAAAGAAATCATTCTTGCAATCACACTGTTGGTGCAGTTCATCAAAGGAGATGCCAGTTCCAGTTCCCTAAACGTCATTATAAGGCTAAACTGAAAATAACGTGAAAACTAGACTCTAATGAAGTTTTGGGTTATAAAAAGAAATTCTCTTGGTTATTTTTTAGTTTTGGCCTTCTGAAGATGCATTATAATCACAGAGGTGCAGAAGACAACTTGGCCTCCTCCTGCCTGCTTCACCTCAGATCTTTAATCCAAAGCTAGACTGGAAACCTGAGGAGCAAAACTGCTTCCTTCCTCTAGGTTGTTCAAAAGTGATTACCTCTGTTCCTCTTTTTCTCCTTCATTTAGAATTTGTTCCTTACCTGTTCTCATTCTTACTGTGACTACCTGGTCATTCAAATACAAGAGAGGAAAATACCATGTAGTATGAATGGAACAGTCTAGTTTTCTGTGGGCGCATAAGGAAGCAGGGCACAAGAGGGTTGTGTCTCAAGTCTCAATAATTTTAAATTTCAAAGTCTATTCTACAAAACATATAGCATAATTACTCATAATATATGCATTTCTTCAAAAACACTATCATGTATTTATAGCTTCTTATACAAAGACCACATGACATTAATGCATATGACAAACTTAGTATAACAGAATTATATAAAAAAATTTTCACATTCTTTACATCTTCATAGTATTCAAATAAATTATTGGAAGAAATCCCAGAAATTATTAAAATCAATCCATCAATTAATCTATACTGTAGTATTTCATTTTCCTAGCCAGTTTAACTGACATCATAACAAGATAAAAATCTGGAGCAGAGCAGGAATCATATTGCAAGATCTGAGTATCCATCTTGAAAAAAGATTGATAAGAATAGTTCTAATAAACAAGGTCATATATAAATAGATTTCATTTAAAAAATCCACAAAAGCAAACACCTTTCAGCAGGACATTTGTTCATGTGCTTTAGCCCCACCTAAACTGTTATTTAATAATGAACACATGTGGCAAAGTAGTCCTCACAGTATGTTGAAGTATCTACAGATATAGTAATATCAAGTGAATAAATGTTAACATAACTATCATGGAAAATACATATAATGATTTCCTATGCCTTTTACTCCAAACACATAAATGCTATTAGTTTTTTTGTTGTGTGGGGTTTGGGGTTTTTTTTTCCTTATCTAGTAAGAAATTCCTTACTGTCACTGTTTTGGAGACAGAGAGGGGGGTCAGAAAACAATTTTTGGCAAAATAATGAATGGAACAGACCGTCAGTCTTTCCTTTGCTAATTTGCTCTTTATTTCACCAGAATACTTAAGTTGTTATTAACTTTAGTTCATCCTTGCATCCATACAAAACGAACACAGAGAATAAGGAAAGAAATCTTGGAAGAAGAGAATTGCTGATCTTGTACTATAAAACATTCATAGTTTAGCTAGCTAAACTAGCTAGCTTACTATATTTATGTTTGTTTTATAGCTAGCTTGCAAGAACAGAAAATAGTATAAAGATGATTTTTCAATAAATATTTCCAAAATGAACTGTGTTTGCACTGGGATAAAAACTCATAGCTTGAAGCACACAAAAATAAACAGACCGAACAGAACTAATATTAGATCTAATATTGGAACAAGCTCCTATGAGTTGTTTGCTGTTACTTTGACACATAATAGTCCATTCAGCCTTACTACTTACCTTTTTCTACTACAGAGATTACCCTGACTACTTCTTTAAAAACTCTTGAGTTAGGTAAGAAAAAATTGAGTCAAAGGCTTTTTTTTTCCTTTAAACACCATGGTATTTTGGAGTAGCTTAAGTCATAAATCTTGATTGTCATACTGTAAAAAATGTATCTATCCTTGAGTGTTTGATTGTCATCTAGCTCCCTGAATTTCTTGTACACTGAAAACTTTTGTTAGAGGGAAAAATTTCAGTATATTCTTAGTTTCTCTAGATTTGGAGAATCCACAGACCAGGAAAATAACAGAAACATTGGAAGATTAGTTACAAAAATAAAACATAAACAAAACTTCAGAAAAATTCAGTAACTGCTATTTGGCAGACATATATGCACGCTCCAATACATTCAAACCAACTCTTTCATCTCTCACCTAAGTTAAAATTAACTGCTTAAATGTATGAAGTAATAGTGTTTACAGAACACAAAAGGCAAAACCTTATTACAAAAAGCATTGAAGAGAATTAGCACTATGGGCTTAGTCTAGGTCACATAGTAATTTTTGAAAAATGGATTAATAAATGAAAAAATCCTTATGTGCAGTGTCTCAGTTGCTGGAATTTGTTCATATGTGCACAAGGACTTTATGGTTGCTCGAGGCAATCAGTTGATGTCAAAGGAGGTTCTTCAATTACAATAAATTTACTGTGTACAGAAGACAAAGTCAAAATATTTTATATGAACATAGAAAATTAGAGGACATCAACAGGTATAAACAGTGATAGGAAAAAATTTAGATGCAATTCTTCTTGTAGCAGGTTTTTTAATACACTTTGCTTTCAGAAGCTGACAAGTCTCACATTCTTTTTTAAATAAGTTAGCTTAAGAAAGCAGGTCATCATGGACATTTCATGTTGTGTGCTGGCACCCAGTGTTCCAAATTACTACATGTCATCACATTGGAACATGTGGTGAAAAATCTTATGTTTGCTTACAAAAACCCCAGAGAACTTGGCAATATTAATCTTAAATGATGTTCCAGTGATTCTTCCACCTATTTTCACTAGTTAGAGTAGGATCTCTTAATGTTTGGATCCACCAGAATAAAGAAGCCTGGTGACTTCAGAGCACATTCACTTCATACTGGTCAGCAGAAATGATGAACTGTAGTGCCCTGCAGTCAGCATTAGCCAGGTATAAATATAACACATAACATTTGCTCCTGGAACCCAGGTTGATGGGGGTAGGGGAAAGTTATAATCATTTGTAACTTGGCTTCATGAAATCTGGAAACTCCTCTGAAACCACTGACACCTATAAGCTGACATAAGTAAATCCAAGCTATATAGCATGACAAGAATACACAGGCACTGCTAAGTAAATCCTGTCAAAGCAGATTCTATAAACAGTTTCATAAAATTACATAAATATTATCAGATATTTTATATTGTCAGTATGAGAGAAAAAATATCTGCAGTAAATCTGAATTTGATAACATCTCCTCAGACTTTTTAAAGAACTTGAGACGAAACAGAAGTCTCCTGAGATGAAATAAAAGTCTCCAGATACCAAATTTCTTGATTTTTAACATTATCTGATTAATTTTGTATTTTATGCATCACAGTAATAACATGAATACATGTGGCCAAAAAAATTGTATACATATTCTTAAGAAAAAGCAATTGAACTCTGGGTACTAATCAACCTCTATACTTCTCAGGTGTTGTGAGGCATTCTAAAAAGTTTTAAAATCGTTTAAGCCACATTTGGAGCAAGTTGTATAGATGGAGTGAAAAAGGTTTATCATACGTTTGCAAGATCGGCTCAGGCCTCTTTTGAGACCTGCTACATTCATACACATTTCACGTATATGAAATATACGTGAAATGTAATATATGTTGAGAACATCTGTTTCCTAATAGATTGAAGACCATAAATTCACTCTATTCTTACACTTAGGAAAAGAATGCTGCTGTTTTCTCTTGACAAAGTCATTTATGTGAGAGCAGCCAGGGACAGACTAAGCTGAGGTTCTGTGCTTTTAACTCTGTACCAGCAATATGCCACACACCTCTGCAAATCTCGTTTCTTGATCAAAGAACATCAGCAAACTCCCTCTACACTGTGTAAAGTCTCCTCTCACCCCAGACGTCCCTACATATCCACATTATCGCTACTCATTACAAAACAGAAAGAATATGTTTGGTTTTACCCCCAAGTACTCCTGCAATTTTTCTTATCAAAATTTACAGCTTTAATTTATTTAATCTCAAAAGCCAATTTTATTTTCTAGAAGAAACATTAAACTTTGCTGCTTTCTGCTATGCTACAAAAACAAAGGAAGTTGTAGCTCTCTGGAACTATGGATTATTATTGCTTGTTGCAACTCTAATTATAACATCTTTGCCATTAGTCCATTTTTAAGAGAACTTTTAAAATAAACAAAATTTAATTTTTAAAAAGCTGAATTTAACAGGATTGAAATTTCTCTGCTGTTCAAGTCTTCTCCACAGACATATGCAAGATCAACCACCTAACACCCCCTTTCCACCCACTGAGATATCAAATCTTACACTTGAAATCTTTTTCAGCAGTCTGCTCTTATCGTACCCCAAGGAACAACAACACTCGTGAGCTACTTGCAAACATATAAAATGTGGTTTTGGAGGGGACTCGGGGTGCCACCCAGTGCAGTTGCCTTCTCCAAGTAAGCGCAACCTCACAGGTAGACCAGTTTTCTTTGAACCTCACCCAGAGGTGTTCTGAAAACCTCCAGAGCATCTCTGAGAACCTGCCCAAAAGGGTCAGTCACAACAAAGAATTTTTTTTCTTTGCACTTCTACATCCTATTGCAGATAAAGACTGCCAATTCCTGCCCTTTAATTGTGGATGTCTGCAAAGAGTCTAGCTCTACCTTCTTTGCAACCCTCCTTTACATTGTGGCAGTCTATGATTAGATTTTCCCTGCTTCCACAACTTTCCCTTTTGCAGGCTAAGTGAAACAAGTTCCTTTGAAGTCTTTTTGTGTGTCTTGTGGTCCAGCACCACCAGTCATCTTAGTGGCACCTCCACAGTACCTCCTCCAGCTTGTCAGCATCTCTTTTGCACTGGGGAGCCCCAAACCATAAAAAGATCCCCTGAAGCTGTTGTCAAGCCCTTGAGGGAAGGAAAAAGTATTTTATAAAGAGAGCAAGTGTGGGATGGCTGACAAACAGATGTTTAGGACCTAAATCTAAGCTTCATAAAGGATGTTTAACAGAGGGGACAGAACAGATGTAATTTAACTCTATTCCATGCCTACTTCATCAACCTTATTCCATCTTTCCCTCAGAATTACAAAATGATAAATATCTAGGGGTATAATAATTGCTATAAGGTCCTAGCCACTATCCTTCACTAGATAAACAGAAAACTTGAAAAAGAAACTGCATAGAAGAGCTAAACAGTATAAATCTAGCAAAACAGACCCATAAAGCAGATCAAGAAGATACTACTCCATCAGAGGAAGAGGAATATAGAACTGGCTTGAGACCATCCCCTTAAGAACACCCTTTAGATGAGCAGTAGATAGAGGAGACCTTATACTGTGTAGTCACAGAAAGACTTATGCAAATTTCCCCTCACCCTGACACATAGACTTAGGAAAGGTATTAGAAAGAATGAGCAGCTGAGAATGTGAAGATAGCGCAATAGCAACGTAAAATAATTCAAGAAATGTCCAGTATCAACTGTTGTCTGTACCTTCTGAATCTTTCCCTCTGTATTTTGTCTGCTTGCTGCCATTCCTCTCCTTCTCATATAGTAATTTTCAGCTTTTGGCATTTTTATTTGTTTGTTGCTTTTATATTTTTTCCCTTCTTCATTTCCCTTTAAACATTTCTTTGCAGCGAAACACAAGATTGCTTTTTTTCTGAATTTTAGTTTTAATGTCAAACTCGAAACCTTGGGATCTAGGATTTAACAGCAAGCTGAAAGTCACCAATTACCTCTTAAAATTATACTACTCACCAGAGCCAAGTGGTGGGCCACTCAGAGTGCTCTGCTGTCAAGGTCAAACAACAAAGTCTGACAGCTCTCTTCAACCCTCTCTCCCCCATCTCAGCCACTCAGGTTTTCCCACTACTTAGTTATGTGTGCATGCCTCAACCTGTTTCATTCTTTTCATTTCATTTTATCATATAGGACTTAAGCACAAGTTCATTTTGAATCATTCACATAGAAGGCTAATTTGCCCTAAAGCTAATTTTATGGTATCTGCAGTCCCTTATAAAACTCAACCCAAACTCACGACAGAACACACAAGCTAAGATCCTTTTTTCCCCAAGATCTGTGAGAGAAATATAGTTTATTTCCAACAAGCAGTCTCTTGGGTTTCCCTTACCTGAACTGGATGCTGTCTTTTGTAAACCTATACTGATATATTTCAGATCAAGTAAGCTTTGTCAAGCTACTTTTCCTCCATTTCCCCACCAACAAAACCTCCTGCTGAAGAACACATATGGTGTAAACCCACCCCTGCAATGAACAATCTGTTTGTCTCTCCATTTCTTATATTTTTTCCTATTTTGATTAATAACATTCCTAAAGAGGGACATTTTTTTTCACTAAATCTTTCTTATTTCTTCACTGGTAAAGTTCCTGACAGGGTTAAATTCTAGGCACAACCTGACAGTTGAAATAATAATAATAAATAATGTAGAAAAAATTCTCTCTTTCTCTCCACATCCAACAGTAGATATGACTTATAATATGTTTCTGAGAGTGATCTGCGTATGATATGTCTTACTCAGTCTTTTTACTTGACCCAAGAGGTGAGATTATACAAATTTCTTAAACTTCCAATATGATAATTTTAAGGGAATAATGGAGATCTCTTTCAACCCTTCCCTCTAGCTTTTATTAACATCATTATGAAATGATACATACACTCATAGGATATAAACAACACAATACTAAATTTCTAGTAGAAAAAAAAAAAAAGTACTACAATAGTACTGCAAATAAGCAAAAATCTAGATTTTTCTGCAGTGTTTCTGAACAGAATACAAAGACTAACAGGCTTTAAATTCTCCTTACTAGCTAGATTTCAGCGATTCTGAAACTTTCCCTTGTTATTTTCTGAAGGAGATTGGAGTAGATCAATGGTTGCCTTCGCATGTTACTGTTTTCTATTTAACATCTACCATTAGCTCTGTTATTGTTTCCAATTTTTACAGCACAATGTAATCTACAACAAACACTAAGCCCAAAAGGAGCCAAAAATATAGCTAGAAGACTCTGGTCATTTATAGTAAAGGGGATTTTTAAAGCATCACATTTCATTTCAATAAAAAGCTTATTGTCTGTAATACATCTAGGGTAATTAAGACCTATTAGGAATTCACTCTCACTTTTCAAAGAAGAGCTTTCTGTGAGGTATCTAAATCTATCTTTAAGTTTAAAATGATACAGATTTTAAATTCTGTTCCAATACAAAGTGTGTTTTGTATTTAATCGTCAGTGGTAGTTACATCATGCTACAAAGGGATGAGCAGAATTGCCAGTAGGAAAACTGTTGAAATCCTAGCAATGAAACTCCCTCCTATAATACATGATCTATTTTTTCTATGTTTTTCCTGGAATACATCATATCTTTTTTATGTGTTTTTCCTCTTTATACAAAGAAAATACGACTTTAATTCTCTTGACAACTGTTGTACTTTGACAGCACCTTTGTAGAACAGACTCTAGGAGTAAATTTGCTGCATCATTATATTTTACAGTTTTACAGTCACAGTTAGTGTTCTTTTTTGGAGTCAGCTAGTAACATTTTGTTATCAAAAGTGTGAAAAAAACATGTAAGAAAAGCATTTTTCTAGAGAAAGGGCAACAAAACCAAGTACTTATTCTGAGAACTTGTCAACAAGAAGTCCAATAAAAACTAAGATTTAACTTTTGTACTGCTAATAACATGTTGAAAAGTCTTCATTAAGAGGCTTGCTTTATTTTAGTCTGTCACTTTCACAGAAAAACGTAAGTTGAATATTTTACCTCTCATTATTATGCATTGAAAAATAAACAGGAAAGATGTTTTCAAAAAGACTTGCTCAGCTGCTGTTCATAGTTAAGTAGATCAAGTTAAGTGAAGTTACTCTTTGGCTCTCATGTACTTAGAGTTTCTTCACTAATATGAGTCATCAAACACTTTACGGGGTTTATGATAGACACCATGATGCCAAAATGACAGTGTTACGGGAAATTTTAGAAAGATATGAAAGGAACATCCCTCTGTTTTCTATCCACAGGACATGCCAGAAGATATTTTCTGAAACAAAAATTTGTATTTTCAGTCAGACTTTTCTCCAGCTATTAATAAAAACATAACGCCTGTGAAAAATAAAAAGAAATTGAAAGCTTTTGAAATGTATCCAGTCCACTCACAGAGCACTATTTATGTAAACACATCAGTTCAAAATAGGGACATTTCAGCTTTGGACTGTAACTTCAATTTTCATTTGAGATTTTCAGGTAATGCAGCTGTAACAGGATGTCTTATGGCTAACCTCAGGAGCCCAACAGAAGCTTTGCAAATGTAATTTTGAGGCAACATGCACTCAGTAAAAATTTGGAAATCTGTGTTAGATACCCATGGACTCCCAGTAAGAGTGATGCAAACCACCCAGCTTAGTAAGACAGAAGCCAAAGACAGGGTCCTTAAGTGTGCAGCTCCTTACTTCTTCAGATGACTAGAGATAGTCTACAGAAAACATATAAAGACACCATTTGTCTGGGTTCAATTAACTGTATTATATGAAGTCTCTTCATATTGTTTGGTACCTATATTCAGGAACTCTTTCCTTAAATTAGGATCTTTCACTCAAAAAATGAGGTGGAGTCATTCCTTTATTTTTTTTTCCCCAATAGAAAAAGACTATTAGACCCTCCTTTAACAGGGGTTAATATTAGGTTTCACAAAACCAGAGAACAAGTACTTTGAAAGTACTGCGTATTTCATCCTCACATTATAATGTATTTGGCTAAAGTTACACCAAAATGTGCAACAGATCAATTAATTATTAAAATAGTTTGGGGAAAATTGATGTTATTCTAAATACAAAGAGATTTATTGAGTCCATTGTTATTTTTCAGGGAAAGAAGAAGAGGTGATAGAGAAGTAGACGAGATTTCTTTTTTAAGGAGTTTTCAGGGGGTTTTGATTTCTCTAGCAAGATTCACTTACCTCACTAGAACAAATAACAACCTATACAGAAAGAATTGGAAAATATGCCATATAATGAAAGACTAAAGGAGTTCAAGCTATTTAGATTACCAAATAGAAGGTTAATCGATCTCAGTTTATGAGTATCTACAGCAGGAACAAAACTTTGATAATGAGTTCTTCAGTCCAGCACAAAAACATACAATAAAGGTCTCAGAGCTGGAAAACAAAGCCATACAAATTCAAACCAACAACACAGCACACTTTTTTACAATAAGAAATTAATCATAGGAACAGTTTAGCAGTGATTACAATGGATTCGCTGTCACTGCCATTGCTAATAATATCTGATGGGATGGCTAATTTTTTTTTTTTTTTTCCCAGGAAGCTATATTGCTGCTCAGGGATACATGGAAGTCCTATTTAGTGTGCTACAGAATAGCTGTGATCATGTTGTTTCCTTCTTGCTTAATCATGTATGAGTAATTACATCAGGTACTACTAAAATGTACACACATTAAAGGTTTCCATCAACAAACAAATTTTAAGTACAAGTGATGGCATATTTTTCCTTGCCTTAAGAGGATGTGAGAGATGACTTGTAACTTCCAAAAAACAAGGCCTGAGAGAAACAGGCCCATGAGGAAAAAACGGTCTGAGAGAGATAAGGGATGGAGGGGAGTGGAGGCCCTCCGAGCTGAGGAACATCTCAAACACTCACAAGTAGCAAAACTCTAGTCATAGGGTGGGTAGTATGGAGTTTGGAGATGATAAAGCTGCCTGGATAGCACAGGATGCAGCTGGAGGAGGGAGTTCTGTGAAGGCAGGATGGTCATGCTGTGGTACATCTTGTAAAGTTTCAAGGGCCCTCTGTCCAGTGAATGACCTTTGTTTCATTATCCACGAAATGCATATCAAAGTTGACATCCCTGAATATGCTAATGGAGATTAACAAGATCATGATAATTACATCATCCCATGAAGCACTTTACCCATCCTCATACATGGGATACGTAGGTATGTGGATTGACCTAGAGGACAGACCCAAGGAAAATGTGTATAAATGAGGGGGAGGGGGGGGGGGGGGGGTGGCGCAGGGAGGAACAAGAGGGAGAAAGAAAAAAAAGAAAAATGAAAAATGAAGAAGTGAGCAAGAGGGATGCATCCCTGACAAACTCAGACTGGTGATCTCTATTTCTCTATATTCTTTCTCCCTTCTTTCCTTTTTCCCCTTTTCCTTTGCTACCATTAAGTAACACAAGGCATACTGTATTGCTTGCCATAACTCACATACTTAGTCAGTTATCATGTATCAAATTAGTACATTGTGGGAAGTTAACAACTGCTTAGGCTCTGATACTTGTCTCACCATTGTCCACTCTGTTGGGGATTTACGAATCTAAGTCACAGAATCACAGGATCGCCTAGGCTGGAAAATACCTTGAAGATCACCCAGTCCAACTATTAACCTAACTTGTTTCCCTTGTCTGAGCAGGACATGACAGAGGAAAACATTTCCAGAAATCTTGAAATGAGTCAGATTCTGATTTGGAAAGAAGAATATGCCCCTGAAGTACCATAGAAGGTATGTGCACATTCATTTTCATTCTTTTTGTTAAGGGACTACCTGGCAGAGAAAGAGAAAGCTCCAGTGCTTCCCACAAGAAATATCCATGTTTCTCTGTTTACTTGCCACTTCACAGCCAATGTCATTCTGTGAAATGGCTACTTTAAACAACAGAACCTGATTCTCTCTTCATGTGTAAACCAGCTGTAAACTATGGGCTTCAGGCAGGAATGACAAAGTTAAATTCTGTACTCTTTAATTATTCTGGGCAAGCTAATACAGCATCAATAAAATGGGCACATATAAAGCAACAATAATTAAACATACCTGTTCACTAAATATATAGATCTTACGTATTTTCTACTTACTTTTTCTCCCTGTACAATTTTTTCCGCTTCATTTGCATCCCTAAATTTCCTCTTGGGTTTCAGAATACACTATTATCTAAAGGGAAATCAGTGTCGACAAAACAGTACAACACCAAGCTCGGGTGCGCTTCAGTGGCAGTTTATCACAGTTTCCTATCCACCATCATTCCAATATGGTGGCAATGAAAACTAAATCCCACTAGCTTACATAGACTTTTCTTTTTTTTTTTTTAATCTCTCCAGTATAGTTTTATCTGAATTACCTGAATGCTTTATGTACTTACATTCTGCCTTCCATCCCAGAACTTGCTACATTTCATACGAGCATAAATTTGTAAAGGAAAAATGACATAAAAAGGTGCTATACAAATGAAAAATTTTAATGCTGATGAATTTTATTATCAGATGTCTTGTCACCCAACAGACTTGTTCAACTAGAATCTGGATATAATAAGAACTGTCTTTTAATATGGTTTAAAACTGCTATTGACTCTGTACTTCCTAAAGGTTAGACCTTTGTTCTCTTCACTGCTATTTCCCCCCTCCTCTTTTTGATTGTCACAACCAATCAAGACATACAATGATTACACATTGAACTTGATATGAATTGCCCAGAGTGGATTAAAACTTGCTTTATACTAAGATGCTATACAATTATCTGGCACATACCTTGTTTGGTTCAGGTAATCCTAATCTTTTTTTTTTTTTTTTTTTTTTCCAGGGAAAAATTCCTATTGAATGTCAGTGCTGAAAACTGTCCTTACTTTATAATGTTATCCTGGCTTTTAGTGAGTGGAGGGGGTTTTTGGTAATGGGCAAGGGGGATACAGTGGTGTCCCACTGTGACAAACTTCTCCAAGCTCCCTCAGCTCCAAGTTGAACCTGCCTTTGCACCCAGGACATGCCAACTAGCTGCAGCTCTGTGATAATGTGTTTAAAAAGAGGAACCTGGGAGGATTCGTGGGAGTTGTGGGGAGAAGTTGAAAGAAGAAATCCCTACAAACCCCGAGGTCAGTGGAAAAAAGGAGGAGAAGGGGGAGAAGTGTGCCTGAGCAGACTCCCTTATATCCTGTAATAGGATGGCAGGAGGTCTATGGCGGAGCAGACACCATTGGTGGAGCATCCTGTGGGTGGCCCTGTACTGTGCCAGGTGACTGTGCCTAAAGAAGGCTAGGGATCCTGTGGGAACAAGTGCCCGCTGTTGTGGTTTGGTGCTGGGAGGATTGCAACACGTGGGGGTGACCCATACGAGAGCAACTCGGGAAATGCTGCAGCCCGTGGGAGGGACTTATATTGAAGAAAGTTTGTGGAGGAACGTCTGCGGTAAGAAGGGAACCGTGCTGAAGCAGGGGTAGAGTGCTTTCCACCAAGGTGAAAGAAGCGGCAGGACAGACCACACTCCCCCATTCCCTTCCCCCTGCAACACTGGCAGTGAGAAGGTAGAGATAGCAGAAGCAAAGATGAGCCTGGAAAGAAGAGAGAGGTGGGGGAAGGTGGCTTTCAGGTGTGATAATGCTTCCCACAGTCCTACTCTGTCTGTTCCATGTGGTTGTTGCTAGTGTCTGTATTCAACTTATATTCTTTTTTTCTTTCCCTAACGAGTCTGTCTTTTGCTCATGACCATAATGGGTGAGTCATTCCTCTCTGACCCTATCTCGAGTCTCAAGCCTTTTGTTTTATTTTTTCCTTCCCAGCACTGGGGGGTAAGGGGAGAGCGAGTAGCTGAGTAGTGCTTAGTTGCCCTCTGAGCTCAAACCACAACAAATATGAAGGTCAAGCAAAATCAAGCTAGGTTTGTGGTGGTGGTTTGTTTTCTTAATTACTGCTTTTCATTTAAAGGATTTAATTATTCCCACTCCAATAAATCATTTCTTCTGTCTAGGAAAATAAACTTCACAAAAAGATGGGATGCATCCATATAGAAGGTAGAAAAGATTACTTTCTCATCTTTAGGCTAGAACAGAGAGACAAAAAATTTTCTTTCTTATGGCAATATCCCCAAACTATTTTTTATTTAAGGCTTGTGGTATGGGAAAAACCACCATATTATATCTAGCCCATAAGAAAAGTTCCATTGTATGATGAAATTCAGTGTAGATATTTTTCTGTGGAGCACTCCCCACACAGTTGATGGAAGTGCAAAAAATGTTAATCAATATTGATATTAGCCCAAGAACATTGGTTGGAGAATAATAGCAGACTGGGGCTGGATAAGAAATGAACTGCACATCAAGTATGAGAGATTTCCTGCAGAATGTGCTTGCACAAGGCTTTACCTTTAGCTCAAGAAATAGACCATGTTCTTGAGCAGTAAAATGTTTCTCTTTCAGCCCTACAGAGGATTTTTCAATATAAATTACTTTTAATTGCACATTTATTTGTGTGTGGGACTGTAAGCAGGTATACATGACAACCTCTGGTTGTAGTTATATAGAAAATGTCACATTATAAATGATTTTTACTTCACAAGTGAAGAAAGAGTCAATAATTCATATGTGGTGTAACCACAGGCAAAATTCCTAGGTATTTCTACACATACCAGCAAAAAATCTATCCACGTACTCTACTGATTTTATTTGGGACCTTCGTTTCACTGTTTCTAGCTATTTGGTCTTTTTCTGACTATAATTCCTTTGTTCTTTCTCTGGTCCTTCAGGTTCTAGACCCTGACATTTACTTCCTTTTGTTGCAACTCATTCTTACAAGTTTGTGAACAATTTCAGTGACTAAGAGAAATGTAGTCTTCAAAAACATGTAAGTATTGAGGTTACTTTGAAATTCTGTTCTGATTAATACAGCAAAAATAAGGGAAGCACCTGAGAAAGCAGTGCTCTAAAGCATATAATTTAAATCTCTGATCCTTCAAACAAATATATCATTAGGAACAACTACTGACAGAAAACAAAGTCTTTACTGGTTTTGATTGGTTGGCCTGTAGATTTGAAGAAACTGCTGATTTGTTTTAATTTCCTGAAAAGTAATTTTACAGTGATGCCTAGAACATATGACTGGCACTTTCCCTTGCATAGACATAAATCTAAAGAAATAAATGGTAGTAGTGATAGTATTTTCCTTCCAGATAAAACCATTATATTTTGCTGAAAAAAAAAAAAAAAAAGGAAAAAAAGGAACAGATAAATCAGTTTCTCATAACATCAATTTAGAATCAATTTAGCTTAGCTGCATAACAAAAATGATATGACAAAACTGTGCTGTTTTAAGTGTCAACAAGATAGACATACGTCAAAACATTCTCACCTTCAGTTACTACAAAGGTTACCATTTTGTATTGTTAAATTCTTTAGTTTTACAATGATCATTTGCATCAGGAAGAAAGATAACTATAGAAACATTATGTAATACCATCTGCAGACAAACTGGGAATATGGATAAAATAAACATTGCAAATATGCAGCCGGAGAGTATCACTAGAAAAATTTTGTTTAAAAATTTTTCCCCAAAATCCATTAGAAATTTGTAACTGCTCATAATTTCTATTCTTATCTAAACTGCTACTAATGTGCTTAACAGTATATGTACCAAAAAGACATGGATTTTCGAATGCCACTGAATTTAAGTACTACAGATGAAAGAATTCATCCGACGTAGCAATCTAAAATAATAGGTACAAGGAGACATATCTGGACAAGAACTTAAGGATATGACTCATTATAAAGATTAAAATGGTACCAAGAAAGACTAAGGTATTATAGATAAATTGAAACAAAAGGAAAAAGTCATGCACATTAAAAAACTAGCTGGAACTACAATCCTGAAATAGCTTTGTTCAGTGCTCATCTACTTTTTAAAATTTGACAAGAATATAAAACTCCTAATTCTGTATTCTCCATGACCCAAAGTAAGATGTGGGATCATTAACTCATTCACATCTCTCGTGGATTTCTGATTCTTAGGTTTTTCCAAATTTCCATTTCATAGAATTTTAGAGAGTGACACAGTATACATCTTTCACATGTCTGTTGGGGTGATTGTGAAGGGTGGTGATGATCACACACTGAAATCTTTGAATAAAGGTTTGTTGACAACAAAAAAATAACAAAATTGATTTTAAAAGCCTAGCATGTTAAAGGAACAGACCAAAAGGATTAAAGAAAAACTAACTAACTTTCAAATGAGAAAACATTAAAAAAAAACCCAAACTAGCAAGTCAAATGTAAAACTACAGTAAAGCAAGAGAGGTAATACTTTAAGATGAAACATGCAGGAGGAATAAAAGATAATAATAAAAATATTTTCTAACACAGAAGTAGGACAACTTTTTGAAGAATTTTGAAGAAATGTCACTTGGAGAAGGGACGTGATTGTAGCGAGTCAAGACTGTAAGTAATACTTTATACAATTCCTTAATTTTTTTTTTTTTATTTTTTTTTTTTTTTTGTACCATGAAGATTTATTTCTGTTAAATGGAGTTGGTGCATCAATACTCATAGCTATGCTTATCTGAAAGGAAGGAGCAAATATTTGTCTGCTGGGCTATTTGAACTCTGAAATGAGCACTTGCTCTTAGAATAACAGAAACATTTTGACTCTCTTAGGTTGAACCATATTTGGCGTCTCTATTGAGTCTACCTAGTAGGTTGAAACATGCTTACAAGGAACAGGGACATACCATCACTACTCTGTAAGAAGCCAACAAAAATTGATTCCATTGTGATCGTATACAGTTTTAAATATTTAAATTTACTCTGTTAATCACATGGCATCATTGAGATCTGATCAATTAGCCTTCAGCATGCCCTGCACTTCTCTTTGGACCTGTGGATTACCTTATAATTATAGGCTTTGTTATTTGCTGCATGAGAAAAACTCATGGCTGCTGAGTATAAAACATCTGTGATGGATCTTTCCTACACGAAAGACCTTTTAAGCAAAACACAACCTCAGTCCTCCTGGTTCCTCTCACAGATTCACTCAATGTGATTACTACGACAGATGAAGGATGTTGGGTCCCCAGAGTATACACTTTCCTGTTCCACTAACTTTAACAACAGTTTCTAGTACTGCATGAATTCTTGCTTTCAGTTTTCTCTGGAGAAAACTGTCAAGAGGTGACAATCTATACTTCATGCTTCTCAGTACCCCTTAAGCTTAGCTTTCAGTCCATTTTTAACACGTCTTCAGCCTTTCTTCCTCTTGATCAATTTGCAGTCTAATACGTGAACTTTTCAATAGACAAGACATGCCTCTTTTGTGAGCTAGTATGAAAAACAACCGATGGAAAAAGCACCCTCACGTTCGGAGTCCTAACACCAAGAGCTGTTAAGAATTACTAGTTGATTGAGATAAGCAGTAGGAGAGAAAAAACTTCAAAGACCTGTGATAAATATTTTCCCACATTGTTACCCTAGCTTAGACCATATCCAATCCATCTTTTATCTGATTTCTTTCAAGTAATTTTTATTACTTGCTACTCAGCCAAAGTGACTTTCTTCTTTTAGGTGCTAGTCTTAACAACAAGATACCACTAGTGACCAGTAAGTAGTAAGAATTGCAACTCCAACCCATAGCCCAGCTAGATGTAGGAAGAGTGACTCCTTTGCAAAGATCTGGAAGCTCTCGGGGAGCCCGAGAACACCACAAGTAGATAAAGCTTGTGTCATGCTGCTTTGAAACTGGTGTATATTTTTGGGAAGAGCAGTACTATAACTGAAAAGACTTTCAGATCCAAGAATTTCCAGTTCTACATTACCTCATTTGAAAAAAAAATAAAAATGCTAACAGTAATAACCGTAAAATGAAAAAGTAAAATGGCAACCATTATCCCTGGAATATAAAATAATGAAGAAAGTATAAAATTCTAAGTAAAAGTAGTTACGAGATTTTCACTGAAACGTGGGCTATAGTTACTTCAGTGTAATTGTTACTTATATACATGCTACCCAGACATTGTTATCCACTGCAATTCTATTAGTGTGCAGAGTGAAATAATCTCATACATTTACCAATATTGGTATGTCTGAGTCACCATCTCACACAGGTCCAATTGAGCAAGACAGGAAGGAATATTATTTATTTGATATGATATATTTTTAATTATTATTTATTCTATAGTATTTCTCATTAGGTACAAAATTCTCTGTTAACATTTATTCTGTTTAAATCTGAAAGGCTGCCTACACCTCATTAACGACTTATTAAGCTGTTTATTTCTATCCTAGAGGTCTGCAGTACAATACATGCTTTATGCAGTATAGCAACTCCTTGTTTAATTCTTACTTAATCTCTCCTGTGTGTTGTATTGCAATGCAGAGATTTCATTTGTGCTAAACTAAGATCACATTTTTGTTTAAACAATGACATTGGCCCGTGATTTACTTGATCTTGATTAAGTTCCATGTGATGGTATCATTTTCTGTTTACATAATCTATTACATTTTCTGTGTAACTATATTACATTTTCTTTGTAATTATACTAATTAGCAGAAGATTAAAATATTCAAATTTCTTTTTATAAAGAAAATTAACTCTTTGAAGTGATCTAGTAGGAAAATTTCTCTGCATATATACTAAGTTTATGAGCAAAAGAGTGCATATAAAATCGGTTTCAGTGACTAAGGCAGCATTTAGAACTTTTTGTTTCTGCAGCTGTTACAGTTATGAGGCTGTTTCTGTCATCTAATGAGCTGGAAGAGGCATACTTTCATGGAATAAATGATACTATGAGTAAATCGTACACTTCGTAGAGTCAATTGGAGAGGATTTTTATTCTTGTACTGCCTTATCTGGCCCAAAAGAACACTGGTCACTTGAATCTCCGATTGAGAGGCCTTATTAAAAAAGAGAGCAAAAGCAAAACAGTTAATGATACCAAGATTTCAAAAGTTCGGAGCAGGTAACATCAATTATTGTTGATAGGTACTTGACTTTCATGCAACTGCCATCTACTTCATCCTCTCCTAAAGAGATGCTTGATTTCAGCAGCAGTGAACAAATAGTACGTGATGATTTATTTCATGTTCTCCTTGTAGTCTTCCAGTATTTTGTTCTTGCTTTCACTATGCAAGGAGCACCAGTACAAAAATGATTCCTGTAATTGTAAAATGGCATTACTATTCCTTTGTAAAATCTGGAAGCAATGAAGATCATATGAGGAGAAACACAATAAGCCCTGTTTATCTTCCAACTTGAACAGAAATGAATTGGTGTGCCTGGAAGTCGCACAGCTGCATTAGCACAAGATTGTGTTTGAAGTAATAAGCCCTGCTTAGAGCCATGATGTAGGACCGAAGAAGTGTTTTTAATATTGCTCTACAGGGAATGGCACAAAACCAAAAAGGTAGAACATAGACAGGAATTCTCTGTACATTTAACAACACTGGATCTCCAAATTCATTAATCTGAACTGTGTTGTGTGTTTTTTAGTCCCCACAGAGGGTATGGATCTATTTCTCAAAACTTCCATCCAACTAAGATGTAGAAGGGCACTTGAATACTTTAAAATCTCAGCCAAAGGACTGACAGACTCTGATGGAAAGGTGACTTTTCAAATGAGATTTTTTTTTTTTCCTCTTTATATGCAATAGCCCATAATGAATGAGCAAACTGCATTTCAGGATTGTAGCTCAACTGGAACATGGAAATTAATTGTGCCAATCAGTCAGCAAGTAGCAACCTGTCACAAATGCCTGCACATATTAACTACGAAATGAGTCAAAAGAATAAATATTCAGCATTAAAACCTTCTGAGTGCATAACACAGTTATGTCTGTTTCCACTAATATTCACAGCACAGCTGTATTTGCTGTGCCAAAAGGAGATACAAGTCTAAAGCCAAAATAGGATTAATTAAACAAGGGTTGCAGGATCACCACAGGCTGATCTCAGCATCACAGATGAGATGAAGACTCCTGTTCCTCCTGTGTGCTGGCCAAAATAATTGTTCTGCAGCAGGCTGTGCTTGGAAAGATGGCTCTGAAGGCATGCTATTTGGGTAACCTCTTACAATTAAGCCATGGATTAATCTGCTTGTTAATGTTTGTCATCATGGAAAGACACTGTAAGAACCTTAGATACGTTATTGCTGCCTAGTATGACCATCTGCAACAATCAGCTCCTTGGAATAAATTTCAAAGTAGTGGTACATTTTGAGCGAAGACCATGCTGAAAATGTGTAGCTTGGAAACACTGTGGATTTTATCAATGTTATTATATATGGTGTGTAAACCATGTAAATGTAGTATTATTTCTGTATTAAAATTATTTTCACAAAGAAACATTTCCCAGACAAGCCTTGATTTCTCTGTTTCTTTTAACAGTGAATGGCTTGGCTACCATCTTGTACATGTTCCATTGCTGGTGAGAGGAAACCAACCAACCAACCAAAAGAACTACTAGAACTATTTTCCTAGCAACTGAACACTATGGATGCAAAGCTTGCAATTAAGGGAACCATAGATCCCTATCAGAAAAGAAGTGGAGAGAGAGAACTCAGAATCTATGAGAGAACCCCAGGCAGACAGGCTGAGGATAAAAGGGAGTTGCTCAACAATTGCCCAACAAAACCTTAGGGCTCAGTATTGAAGGGTAGTACATACCCTCAAATTTTAAAATACTGATTTAGGACAGGTCTCAGTAACACTGGATGAGACATACCAGAACAACCAAGATGAATTTTTTTATTTAGATATTGGTAATTTTGCTAATTAATTTTTCTCTTCATAATCTAGTCTCAGGCCTCATAATTAAGAGCAAAATCTTTTCATGTGCTAAAATAATTTTGTGTCAGTTCCGACTGACAGAACACTTTGTGATAGAGAAGCATCTAAGTGAAGGCAATCTGCAGCACATTTCCCCAGAATCAATAGACTGAAATCAAACGGTGTATAAATGTCACATGTATGTATACCTGAAAATAAATTAAAGGCCTCAGGTACTGTTTAAGGTACTGCAGCATCCTGCCAAACAAAATTAAGATTCAGTGTGAGGACTGGCAGCACCTCTTGTTTTCTGGGGAAGAATTTCCACTGGAAGCATAGAACAGCACCTGTTCTGTAAAGAACAGGCAACAAGCACCTTAAATTTTCATGGTAATTTGAGAAAAGAAAAAGGAGGTTTTTTTATTTATAAGGATACTTCTTTGTGTCTACTTACAACATTTTAATATACCTACTATGATAATATTTATGCACCACAATTTATATGGACATTAAATGAAAAAGATGAACTAATGCATTTGGTTTAGAATTTTGAATTTTCTTTCTATTTTTTTTGTCTTTTTTTTTTTTTTCCCCTCCCACTTCTATTGAACATTACTACTTGTACCTAAACAAGAACTGTGATTAAAGTCCTAATCCTGCAAAAAGTTTACGGCTTCTGACTCACTACAGGAAATGCAAATAGAGAAGAGGCACCTCAAAACTGACCTGTAGACACACAATCAGAACACTATACAGCATCCCTGCCTGGAAACTTACGTTTTGTTTAAAAGATCATTTAACACTGTAAGCAAATAGTCTTTTTCATGTTCTCACACACAGAAAGCATGAGGCATGACATCTGCCATCAGACCAGTGAGCACTACTGCCATTAAATGTGTTTAATGGGAGAAGAAAAGCTCAAGAAAATCTGGAAAACTCAAACACAGTACTGTGGAGGGAGTATTTCCTAATACTGGAAACATTAAAATCTCTGTAATGGAAGATAGGTATTTAGGGTTGTGCTACATCAGGTTTTCAGAGTTAATATTGAAAGATGCCTCTAATTAGGAAGTTTAGTCTAAGTGTCCAGGTGGAAGTTTGAAATTATGACATCCACTAGTATAGAACAATTCACAGACTTAAGCTAAAAGTTACCAGGACTCAAGACAGAAGACAAGATAAACCAATTATAAATATGTCCTAAGAACTTTCCATATATGCTGTGAAAAATATCATAAAGGCAAAAAGTATGTTCCACAGCCATCAACAGAAGGTTGTGGAAAAATTATGTTCTAAATTCATAATTTCTCCAGTAACAGAACTAACAAGTCACACTTGAAATTACACAGCTGAAATTTGTAGTGTGTTTTTTAAGCAGACGAGGCTTTGCACTGCATATAGTAGCTGCTGTCTGTTTAACTACCTTATTTCAGCACTGTTAATAGACAATGGCCAGTCACCTTCTAGCTAGATTGCGAAGTCAGATGTAATGGAATCCTTGTCACAGTGCTGGGTTCCAGAAACGCTAAGCAAGGACTTCATTTTAATGTCCATTTGCAAATGCTTACCATAAGCAAGAATTCCATGAAACAAAGAAAATTTGGAGTTTAGTTGATACAGAATACTGCACTTCTCAGAAGCATAGAGTGAGCACTGTAAGAGTTGAATACAATTCTCACCATGTGAAAGAGAAAGGAGATGAATCTCTAAGTACACAGATTAATATTTATCAAGGTATGCTTTCGGGAGCTAAGCATGTGGGAAACAAGCTTGCACTAGAAATGTTTTCCCCTATGGAATCCATTGGGGAATCAAATGCAGAGTTCTGTCTCCCACCAGAAAGTCTGCATCATTATAGCACCTGAGACTGCTTTGAACACATCTGCAGTCTAGTGGGATAACTCTAAAGTAAATTTGTACTCACAAAATTACTAACGAGTTGTTACCTGGATTTTCCAGGGGGTAGGTGGGAGGAAAATCAAATTATTCTGACTAAAGAATATGAAAAAAATTATTTATAGGCATGATCAGCTTTCTGAAGTATGTATGTATGTACATACAGAAGCTTGGGGGCTAGTGAGCCAAAAATAAGTGTTTGATGAAGAAAAACATAAACAAAACTCCTATCCCCAAATGTTAAAACGATATAGTGCTCATGCAGTCCTTTTGCGATGCCCTGGAAACCAATGTTAGGACCAACACTAACCAGCATTTCTTTGTAGTTGCTAACAGAGACGTGACCGAGATGGACAGTGATTATGATCAAGTAGAAATGTACAACTTATTGCATACATTTTGGAAGTGACAAATTCAGTTTTCACCTTTGGGGCAAAAGCAGACTGGAAGTTAAATTGCAAGACAGTTTTGTGATGAAACTACCACTTAGTTGATCAAAACTCTACAACATTCCCCACATAATAAGCTGATTATGATAAGGTACTAGAAGATGGTCCAAACAGAACACACTTTACAGTATATTTATGCACAAAGAATAAACCATCAACATGTTACAGTAAGGCTGTATGTCTGATGGAGGACTTGAAACAATGCAATAAAGCCCTGAATTATTAGGAAGCATTTCTGCACAGAAGGGGTTGTGAGGCGTTGGAATGGGCTGCCCAGGGAGGTGGTGGAGTCCCCATCCCTGGAGCTGTTCAGGAGTAGGGTTGACTTAGAGCTTAAGGATATGCTGTAGGTGGGAACCGTGCAAACATTCTTATCTGTGCTATCAAAATTTAAAAACCCACCCTACACAGACAAGCAAACAGCCACTATATATCAACGAAACCCTAAGTATCCTCTTATCACCTACCTCTACTTTTTCAACCCATAAAATAGTATCAGCACCAACATCACCTCCCAAATTAGATCTGTATCATTAGATTTCCCTTCTCTGTTTTAAGGATTTTTACCAACTAAGACATACTTTATTTGTATATAGATAAGCCCAAACCTATGTTATAAATATGCAAATATTATTTTAGATTTTGTGTTCAATCCTTAAAATAAACACTGGGTCAAAATAATTAAAAATAAATAATAAAATTTCTGGGCCATGCTTAATTTGTTATCTGATGCTATCTCAAAATATTTCACCATCTTCCTGCTATGAGTAACTTTAGTGTTTGCTAAGGAGGAACCACTGCCTTCTGAATTCATGATTGACTTAAAACCCACTTTATTTGTTTAGTTCTTCCCTATGGATATGAAGTACATCAAAACAAGTTACAGTGTCTGGATATGAAGAACTTCTGTTGAAGGAAAAGCTTCCTTCATAATCTGTATTCTTCAGTCACCTATTTTTCTTTGACTTGTCAAAACGGATAATAAATAATGAAATTAATAAGATAGCTATGGACATTGCTGTTCTTTCATAAAAACCAAACTCACTCCTATAACATGAAAGAATATAGCATCTCTTAAAGTGAGAAATATAAACCAAAGACTAGCCCTAGGAACAGTATTCTGGTAATGTAATAATACATTGTTCCCATCAGGCTTCGTTACAGTTCCTGGATTTATTTAATTCTATTCATGCCTAGCACAGCTCTCAGAAAAAGCTATTAGAGGAAATCATCTAAGTTGTCACAAAATAAATAAAAGTCATAAATTTCAATCTAAAAGTAAACTGGAAAAAAAATCTAAATCACTTTTACCTACTCTTTCAATGTGTTCATTCTTCGTTACTGTTAAAGTTTCGGTGACATCCATGTAATGACAATGCATAGCAACACCGAGATCTTGGAAATGACCATAAAACTTCTTGAGATATAAGCCGTGATTTTTGTCTGAAATACAGAGGTGGAAGAATGCAAGTTCAGGAAAACAAAGTGAAGTTTGAAAAAAGCAAACCAATTCCAGTGAACATTTTAAACTTATACACATACAGGTTTCTTCTCTGTAAAGCTGTCAACAAGTTGAAAAAGCTTCAGCGGAGAAGGGGATAAATTCAGATTACTGTTCCATTCGTCAGAGAGAATGGTCTCAGTGACTATCACAGTATGGAATTCCAATTTCACTGTTTCTTTAGCAAGTTTTTTCTGTTCACGCTGCCCCCACACCCCTCAAAAGAAAAAAATACTAGTCATTGTTTTCATGCAAAATGTAGTGCAATTAACTCAAATTAGAACATAATCTTCACATAGGAAAGGAACAGGCATGAGTTCCAAGTACGATGTTGAATACAATGAAAATGTTCTCTCCTCCCTTCTCATAAAGAACTTCGACTCAACCAAATAAAAGCATCTACAGTGAAACTAAATCAGAGCAGCACATTAAACCACTAATACACCTTTTTTTTTTTTTTTTTTTCAATAAAAACTAGAGAAAGAACAGTGTAGAAGCTGGGTTTCCCCTTCTAAATAGAAAGGAAAAACGTTTGACAAAAGTAGTATTGCAAATTTTAGTTTTCAACAAAACTAGTATTTAAAGTAACTTTTTCTAAGACATATTATTGTGGGAATGTAGCTGTGATACTTTTGCAGATGAGTCTATAAACGAACAACGATATTAACACTCATTCAATTTCGAACATAACACTCAATTTTGTTGACTGTAACTGCCTTCCGTCTCAAACCAGCTTACCAGAAAACAGGCAAACGCTGAAAAGTAGAATTTTTTTGACCACATTGCATACTGAAGACTGATTGGTCAGCTTACATTGAAGTTAAGAATTTGAGAAATGTAAACAACCATTTTAGTATCATTTTGTTGCAAGATACAGTAAGCAGTAAAAACTATTACTAGTTTATAAGATATTCACCCTTCTGCTTCTCTCCCCCATCCCACCAGTGGGGAGTGAGTGAGTAGCTGTGTGGTGCTTAGTTGCCAGCTGGGGTTAAACCACAACAGGTTGTTATTTAACATAGTAATCAGAGAAAAAATGAAGTAAGGGTTGATTTATTTATTTAAAACCTTCCCGTTACTTTCCTCTTTTTATAAAAATATTCTTTTATTAATTTATCAAAGTGACAAATTTTGATCATCTGATTAAAACTGCAATAACAATTGTTAATTACAGAGCAGTTTTCAACATGCAAGTCTTTGTAAACCTGTCAACATATTTTACAAGTCATCAGAAGCAATTTATTGTAAATCACTTCAGAAAAATCAGGATTAGTATAGGAACACTTAAATGACAACTATCCACAAATACATGATAATCCTCTCAAGTAGGCAGAAGCTTAGGGCTGCAAAACAGTCACTTAGGAAGGATTCAGCTGGTTAAGAGATAGGTGCACAAGACTGAAGAAGCCTAAACCTCACTTTCAGAGGAAAATTACTGTCACTGACCTCAGCAGGATGGATGGCGTTCTGGCTTGGAACTATTTTACAACTGCTTACAGAAGTCTGCATGACAACCCTAATCTAGGTACCTGAATTTTAGATGCACAAGCTTAGGCAAAAGGAAACACGTCACTAGATTTTATTTATTTATTTTAATCAAAGCATTTTTAAGACCACAAAAAGCATCATCTAGGTGTTTCATCTTTTATAAATCACTTGTAGATTCTCTGGGCAAATACTCCAGATCCGCTATAAGACTCCCTTCTCCAACTAAGGTGGAATTAAAGTCTTAAATCATCTGAAACCATTTACTCTCAGGACTTTCAGAAATTGAAGATTTCTATAGTAACCTATTTAGAACTTTCCACGTTTTGATTATACTAAATAACTGCCTGTGTTTGCACCTCTGTGCAACTACAACCCACATACCCTTTTAGAATCTTACTCTTCCTACTCGAAGTCAAAGATCTTTCTCTGTATTTTACCTTATGTAGTCACTCAGCGATAACTAACAACAGTACAGTAACGGCAATTTTTTTTAAGAATCACAACAGCAAGTGAAGCCCCAGACCCCAGAAGCACTGAGCAATTTCAGCCATAAGGAGCCATCCTAGAGGAGCAGTTCTAGTATCCCCCGGGAGAAACAACCTCTTTGAAGTATGAGGCCTCAGAAATCTCTCCTATTTTCTGAATACAGTCAATTTTAGTATTTGAACATATTAGACACAACTTTTTATTTTATTTTATTTTTTATATTCCCTTTGCCTTGTGCTCTGCAAATAGTAGTTTCTATTCTTTAGTACTCCAGTTATTTTTACTAAAGTTTTCTCTTGATGGCTATTCTCTAGTTAGAGCAATTTTATTTTTCCTCTGGGAAATGTGACTTTTGTGTTTATTATCTGAGTGAAATGAGGAATGAGAACATCTAGATTTCAGCTTGGGTTCAACCAAATCCTAGATCTGATCTCTGTCAAATATTTCCAGTATTTTGCTTACCCTTATCTCTCCCTCTCCTCTCACAAACAGGTGAAAAAACATTTTTGTCTATAGAGAACAAGCTTTTCTGGGACCTGAAACTTCCTCTTGGCAAAAACTCTTCTAACTTGCCTATCAGTTTCCATTTATGTGAGAATGCATTCTGTTACTATTTTTGTTAAATGTAGACTTCTTGAGGGTGTTTTTCCATCACCTAAGCAGTAAAATGCTAGAATTGGAAACACGTTTGAGATTAATCCCATTCACTGCCAAGTCAAAATATGCATCAGTTTTGATGAGGTAAAATAAACATATGCAATGGCAAAAGGACTGACATATATTATCAATGTATATTCTAGATTCCTTTGTCCAGCCCAAAGTTGTAAGAACTGTCAGTGACTTCAAGTAACTTCCTTTCTTTTCTCCTGAAGTACCAAATTTTGTTTACACATAGACTGTATGAGAAAAAGAAATTATTGTACTTCACTTATTAGTTAAAAGTGGGTTCAAATGACTTTTCAATTAAACTTGTTCACATGTATGATTGTGGTCTCGGGGCAAAGACAGATGACAGACTCGTGGATCACCAAAAGGTTTTAATAGAAATTTTAAGTTCAGAGCTTTCATTTTACTAGCTATAGCCTGAAGCAATAATAAATCATTTTCAAGCAGTGTACTGAATAAAAGATAAGTACAAATATCACCAGGATCAATAGCCTGGGGTTTTATCATTGTACTATAATTACTAACATAATTTAGCTTTAACACTATCTAAAAAATGAGTTTAATTACTTCAAGGCACCAGAACAATAGAACTGAACATATAAACTAAAAAACCCTCTTTTTTTTTAAAAAAAAAAAAGAAAGAAAAAACCCCACAGATATTCAGTTGAAACTACGTGCTAACCATCTGAGACACTGATCAGCCCTATTTGAACCAGTGTGACCAATTTCAAGACACAAACAGGAAAACCCTAGGGAAAGGAGTTGTCTGTATACTAAATATTTGCTAGAAAACATTTTGTTTGTGTTCCTCGTTTCTGTGTTTACTTTTCTATTTGATGCTGAAACTTTAAGAATGCCACAATAATCCTTTTTTGATCATGAAATTTTAGAGACAAAAACCTTTTATTATTCTATTAGTAACTTTGCTTGGTGCTGCACCATTGCACTTCAGTCCTGACCTATAAAAGCAGTCTTTTATAGAGATAAGAGTAATTGCGTCTGCATCCTCAGTGAAGCAAGAAAACCTGAAGGTTGTCCAAAATGTTGTAAAATTTTTATTTATGTTATTAAATAAGCGGAGCTCAACTGCAACTATGTTTGTTTCAAATGTGTCCTTTTGCAGAAATTATTAAAAGAAGATACTGAAATTTGTTCTGTTTAGTATACTTGGAAGGTAAACAATGGAACTAGTCAAAGTACACTGTTAATTTACACTTTCATAACATAATGTAACTTCATCATTGTTAGTGATTCAAAGTGAGTTTAAATTAATTGTATTTAGTTGTTATTCACTGTTTAGAATGATCTGTACAGTGAATATCATTCCTCTTCCCACCTAAGCAGATACTTGTTCTGTTACAATGACAACTTCAGAAAACAGATTTATATTAAACAAAACCTTCAGCGCAATAAGCTAACAAAGAAAACCCTGTATCACAGAATCATGTAGGTTGGAAAGGACCATGAAGGTCATCCAGTTAACCTAACACTGACAGTTCCCAACTACACTGTGTCTCTAAGGGCTAAGTCAACCCAACTCTTAAACACCTCCAGGGATGGGGACTCCACCACCTCCCTGGGCAGCCCATTCCAACGCCTCACAACCCCTTCTGGAAAGAAATA
Organism: Athene noctua; assembly: GCF_965140245.1. NCBI lineage: Eukaryota > Metazoa > Chordata > Aves > Strigiformes > Strigidae > Athene > Athene noctua. Next base: position 3,500,568 of record NW_027437536.1, on the reverse strand, counting down.
CTTCCTGACATCTAGTCTAAACCTTCCCTGGCTGTCCCGATCCAATATCGAGGAGGGTTCTTAAACAATCCCAAGACCGAGATTAAGACACACACGAGGTCAGATGCCATACAACCTTGTAAACTTTATTGTGCACACAACAGATAACAGCGATAGGACAGAGAGGAAAAGAAAGGAAAAGACAGAATCCCTAAGCAAGCAAACAGTAGAGAGGCAGTGAGACTAATTACCGCCACCATGAATCCAGTGATGTTCTGTTGGCTCGGTCTCGGTGCAGGTGATGATGTTCCAAGCTCCAGGCTCCACCAAAGTCCCAGCTCCGAGGAAGGATGAGATGGTAAGAGTGAATAGTGCTCCTGAAAGAGGAGTACACAGTTCTTTTATTGTCCCAGTCCCCATAATCTCTGCAGAGTCCACCCATTTCCACGGAGCTCACTGTATTACATGCTGCCCCACGGTCCCATGCTGACTTGCACGTCTTCCTCATCCTGATTTAACTCTGATAGGATGTTGTGGTCCCATTGGAGACAATTCATCTCCTTCAGAGTACTCCTCCATGATGACAGGATGCCGAGGCCAGGAAATGGTGGTGGTGCAACACAGGTAACACAGTCCCTTACACTGGAGCAACGTGAGGCCATTCCCTCTTGTCCTATCGCTTGTTACTTGGTTAAAGAGACTCATCCCCAGCTCTCTGCAACCTCCTTTGAGGCAGCTGTAGATGGTGATAAGGTCTCCCCTCAGCCTCCTCCAGGCTGAACCCCCCCAGTTCCCCCAGCCGCTCCCCAGCAGACCTGTGCTCCAGACCCTGCCCCAGCTCCGTTGCCCTTCTCTGGCCACGCTCGAGTCATTCAATGGCCTTTTTGGGGTGAGGGGCCCAAAACTGAACACAGGAATCGAGGGGCGGCCTCACCAGTGCCGAGTACAAGGGTAAGATCCCTGCCCCGTCCCTGCTGGCCACGCTATTGCTGACACAAGCCAGGAGTAAGTAGTTTGTAGTAGTAATACGTTTTTTTAGTAATAGTTTCATGTAGTTCTCATAGAAACAAAAACTGAGTTATGAGAGCAATTTATTGAAGACTAATTTATGCTGATCAGCTGTACTGCACTCCCTCTGTAGGAAAACAGTGAAGATTGTTAGCTTGAGCAAAGCTAATACTCAGCATAAAGGTAAAATAATCTTGCATAAAATGCTTTTCCTTAAGATGCCTTTAAATACAGACATAAGAACTAAATACACTGATCTATCTCTAGCCATCAATGAAAACCATAACTTCAATTTAAGAAAAAGTGTTCTCCAAGAATTTGTCCCTAAATAAATTACATTCAAAACTACAGTAATAAAGATGAGTGAGAAGAAGCATGATAACAAGCCAATGGAATGAAGTTAAGATGAAACAAATTTTAAAATATTAAGGGTGTTCAAGTGCTACAATTATAATAAAGTTTAAGAAAGTGAAATTCACTTCTGCGTGTTTTAGAATATAGGAGCAACTGGAATGATTGACTCATAAAAGTTTAGCAATTTCTCATATCTCCTTTTTGGTTTTTTCCTCCCAGTGCTACACAGAAGGGAGGCATCTCCCAAATGGTTTGTTAAAACTATTCCACCCTTCCACAGGTGGGAAAGCATACTGCTTTACTTCCCACACCACAGTGCTGCAACACCAGTATGGATAGTTCCTTATTATGTTACTCTGTTCCAGACATGTTTGCTTTTGCTGTTTGTGTTTTAAATAGTTATGAGGAGGCAAAATAAAATTACTTCATTTAAATACCTGGGGGGGATAGTTGTGATATGACTTAGTATAAGCTGTCTATATTTTTCCTCTCACAATCACTTTCAAAAGGCAGATTAGTTGCTTGTAATTCTTCAATATCTAGTGACATAGTCAATTGATTTTCCATGCTTTTCACATTTTCTTCCTAGATTTCTTTCTGAAGCTGGAAGTCAGAATGATCTCTTACAGTAATAATAAAAAAAGTTGTTTATTTTTCTATTTGCTGTCATAGCTGATAGACTAATATTAAAACCGAACTGGATCCTTTACCACAGTAGCTTTTTTATTCTTTTTGTCATGATTAGAACAGATTAACAGTTCTAATGACCTAGAACCGGCAGGAAAAGAGCCTTCAAGATATAGTGAGTGATTGGTATGAATCTGCAAAGGTGTAGGATGCGGCAGCATGGTTGCTTAATTCACAAAGGCTGCAATGAGAGGGGCTGACACTTGGCAGGGAGTAAGAGAAGTCTGTAGCGATAGTAGTCCCTACTGTAGACTGAATTGGGTACTATATCCTACATCCTCTTCCCATAGTACACAATTCAGTCTTAAGGAGAGCTCCAAAGTTCGCTTAGCTCCTGAGTACTTGCATATTTATAGTTTCAGATCCACATAAATTCAGCTATTCATTTCCACAGCTACAGAAAGCACACAGATTCCTTCTCTAACCTCTAAAACCTCTAAAGAGATTTCAACACTGTATATAATTTTGCTGTTTCAGAAAACTTGGTGTTTGGTAAAGATGTTAAAAAATGTTCAGATTTCTTCACCCTGCTATATTTTCATTCCAAGAAAGTATTGATAATCAATTAGATATTGTTTGAGAGAAATTAAAAGCATTTTTATTAATAGATATTCTTTAATCTTTAAAATTCAAAACTTAATATATTTCATTATTCTTTGAATAGTTCTAAACAACATGGTCCCCGCAGAACACACAAATTAGAGCTATTATCAGTTATTTAGACAAAGAAATAAGTCATACCAACAAACCCAATTTGCTTCCAACAAAATTTGAGAAAGAAAAAAAGATATATTGTTCTACAACAATTACAACTTCTAATATCAAACCTGTTTTTTTATGGAACACAATATCTAATCACTTTTAGAAAGATGAATTTAATTAACAGGATTTTTAAGTTCATTTTGAACATTTCATACATTCCAAATGGCTGTTTCAGTTATTACACATGTATAACTACCTACTTTCTCTGAATGGAAAGAAATAATCCATTATGTATAGTAGGAAAGTTAGAGAGCTCATAATAAAAAGCATAAAGAAGACTTCTATACTGTACTGGATCCCAAGAGAGCCTACAGCTTTGAGTTTTTCATTTTATTTCACTTGGTTACTGAAAAAGATAATCTAATACTTTCCAGAGATGTCAATCTATTTACACAGGTCCCTCATGAATAATACTCATTTATTTTATAACTCGTGTCTGAAGAGATGGTTGTAGAGGTTGAAAACTATTGGTATATCACTGAAGTCTGCTAAATGATCTGTGTCAGAAGACTTGAAGTTGCCACATGCTATGTTTTATGAAGATGTACTTTTAGTTTTGAAAATTTTTATTATTAGATCCTAACAGTAACACATCAGCTCGTATAGCTTTCGTGAGCCCTCTGTCCCTTATACCACCATCAGTGCTTTCATTCTACCTCCTAGCAGTATGCAAGATGTATCCTGAGGGAGGAAAACTATTGTCGTGACCTCAGTCTTCAAAGTTATTATTGCACAGTAAGTATTGACAGAAAGTCTGTGTAGCAATATAGTCCAGTTAGAGACCGCTAAATCACTGAAGATGCACAAAATTCCTGGATTACTCTATAGATTATCCAGAAATTATAAACCCTAGTTGTTGCAGAAACCAGTCATCTGGCTCCACCATAACCTCCCATGTTTTATTTGAAGGTGAATGAAAAGTCTTTGCCTGATATATTTTTAATTGTCCTTAATCAAAGTATGCCGCCTTTGTGGAAAATCTGCCATAAATGCAAAACCAAGGTTCCCATTCATTTTTACACATGGTAAAAGAGTTCTTAACTCTTATTTGTGCAAGAGGAAAAAAGCCCAACATGCACAAGGTGTCCATGGGTCACAATCTCAATTTGAACCCCATTTCACTATTGTCTGTCTTAATCTTGCAACAGGATCCACTGTGAAATTTAAAGTCTGCTGTGTCCCTTGATCTTTCAAGAAAGTGTGTTAAAAGTAATTCTCTACAAATATAATATGACTCAAATCATGCATTTACAAACATACCTGATGAAGTAATTTAGAATCATACATTAACTATTATATGAACCATCCGTACAACAGACTGGAGAGCTGAGTTGATGTGAAGGAATGTTCCTGAGTTCTTAAATCTTACTACTAGAGTCCCTATTTTTAACATAATCTTTCTGTCATCTTTATTAGGAAATTTATCTTCAATATATTTGCTTGTTTTCAAGGAAGGTACAGTGATATGGAACACAAAGTAAGAATAGCAATAAAATTGCCAACAGACAGGAGTACCAGTAATTATAATGCTGACAGTATGCTTGTAATGCTACTACTCTGGAAATTCACCCAGTAAAAGAAGAGATAGTTTTAAATAATTCACCATTTAAAGATGACAAGAAACTTGGATGGGTAGGACTGGAAAGTAAAAGCTGGCTGAGAACCACAGAGAAGTATCTTAAGAATTACATGTTCATCCACTTTCTCTGATTTTGAAACTAAAATATTTTCATGGGATACCAGAATTGCTGAATAGTTCTTTCCATACCAGAATTGCTGAATAGTTCTTTCCAGAAATGCCTTTGGGTAAAAGCACTTAAAAAAAATGGGTTGAGTACTTCTATATTATGTTATCTACCTATGTTCACTAAATGTATATTAACACTATTCATATTATATTAGTTTCATTTGTCTTCCCATGAATCCAGAACACTTGAAGGATAAGCTACCTTAGGAAAAATACTTCTAAATTCTGCATTTTGATTCTGAAAAAAATACCAGTCTTGTACAAATTGTCAGCAAACATATGGATATAGTACTTCTTCCACACAAAAAAAAAACCCCAAGGAACAGAAAACAACCTCTCCAAAAGTACACAAACAAAAAAACAAACTACAAGCCACACACAAAAACTACCACAATAACAAAAACCCAAAACCAAGCAGAATTTTTTTACTGAAATAACAAAATTCACCTTTATGGAATTAATATTCTCTGAAAGATCTTGTTATACAGTGTAACTTCACATGATACAGTTGCTGTGGTTCATTCTTTAAGCAGATAACAAGAATAAAAAGCTAGATGACAGACCACGTATTCTTAAACTGAGGCAATTTACCTCAGTACCACATAACCTTCACTGAAAATAAAAAGGTCATGAAAAATGAAGATGTGGCTTCTATTCTCTTCACAAATCATATTTAATTGTTATTCATTATTTTTTTCCTACACAAGCAATTGAAAGGTATACATCATAAAATTTTATGATTACAGGAAGAAGTAGGTAATATTCCAAGAAGGTAATAATTTTATAAATTGTACAGAAATTCATGGCAAATAGATTACTGGTGCTGCTGCCTTTTAGATACACCCTGCAATAACATGAATTACTCTAAAAGACTTTTATTCAAATGTTTATGTTGAGAAGTCTTCTTCAATACAGAACATTCATTGCTTAATGCCAAATCCTACAGCCTGTTTACTGCTGTTGGACATTTTCCATCTCTTACCTGTATAATTTTGGGGCAGTTGGTCTTAATATTGAAGAATTTAGAACTACTAGGGTAATTCAATCAACATAGATGGGAGTTTCTGACTGCAGTACAGGTAATAATATGTAAAGAAGCTGACTTGAAGAAATAGGCCTAACACTGCTGGCTCATATTCAGCTTTCTATTGACCAACCAGGTCTTTTTCCATCACTTTCCAGCTTCTCTTCCTCAAGCCTGTGGTGTTGCATGGGGCTGTTGTGACCCAGGTGCAAGACCCAGCACTAAGCTTTGTTGAATCTCATACTATTGGCCTTGACTCATCAATCCAGACCATCCAGATCCCTCTGTAGAGCCTTTCTATCCTCAAGCAGATCAACACTCCCACCCAACTGGGTGTCATCTGCAAACTGACTGAGGGTGCACTCGATCCCCTCATCCAGATCATCAATAAAGATGTTAAACAGGAGTGGCCCCTGTACTGGGTCCTGGGGAGCACCACTTGTGACCAGCTGCCAACTGGATTTAACTCTGTTCACCACAACTCTTTGGGCCCGGCCATCCAGCCAGTTTTTAACCCAGCAAAGAGTAAACCTGTCCAAGCCATGAGCTGCCAGTTTCTCCAGGAGAATGCTGTGGGAAACAGTGTCAAATACTTTACTACAGTCTAGGTAGAACACATCCACAGTCTTTCCCTCATCTGCCAGCAGGTCATTTTGTCATAGAAGGAGATCAGGTTTGTCAAGCAGGACCTACCTTTCAGAAGCCCATGCTGACTGGCCTGATTACCTGTTGTCCTGTACCTTCCATGTGATGGCACTCCAGATGTTCTTCTCCAAAACCTTCCCCAGCCTCGAGGTCAGACTGACAGGCCCGTAGTTCCCCAAATCCTCCTTCTGGCCCTTCCTGTAGACGTGCATCACATTTGCTAACCTGCAGTCAATTGGGACCTCCCCAGTTAGCCAGGGGTAATGACAAATGATGGAAAGTGTCTTGAAGAGCACTTCTGCCCTTAGTACCCTTAGGTGGATCCTATTTGGGTCCATAGACTTGTGTGTATCCAAGTGGTGTAGCAGATTGCTAACCATTTCCCCTTGGATTGGCTTCATTCTGCTCTCAGACTCTGTCTTCCAGCTGAGGGGCCTGGGTACCTGGAGAATAACTGGTCTTACTATTAAAGACTGAAAAAGAAGGCATTAAGTACCTTGGTCTTTTCCTTATCTTTTGTTCCTCCTGCACCTGATAAAGGACGGAGATTCTCCTTAGCCCTTCTTTTGTTGATTATTTATAGAAACATTTTTTACTGTCTTTTACAGCAGTAGCCAGATTAAGTTCTAGCTGGGCTTTAGTCCTTCTAATTTTCTCCCTGCATAATCTCATGACATGTTGCCTGTGATGAGAGATAGAAGAGAAATAACGGGGCCCTCCTTGTCACTCAGAGCATGCTTTGTACTTAAGTTTTGCATAAAACCATCCCCCTTGTCGGTGGGTAACGTGCTGGTCTTGTTCAAATGCACAAGTGAAAGATAAATGTGCTGTTCTAACAAAAACACTGTAGAAAACTACATTTGCTGAAGAAGGAACAAGAATATCAAACAAGAAATTCAGAATGTTTTTTACTCACAAGTGTTTCAAAGATAGGTTTTCAAAAAAAAAAAAAAAGGGTGAAGAAAAGGAAGGACAGTAGGTACTTTTATATGTCACAATTTAAAGTAGATAGGGGCATTACAGGTACTGCACTAACCAGGTGATATGTAAAAATTTAAGTAGCCTCAGATAATCCAATACAAAAATGGATTTTGCTCTGGGAATTTGAGAAAAAAATCAGCAAACTAGAGGATTAAAGAAGTCTGGTGGTGGACAGTAGAATGCTCCAGGCAGAGAAAAAGAATTTGCAGTCATGTAATAATGATTACAGCTAGTGTCTGTACTTCTTTCATTTTATGAAGCACTGAAATAAATGTATGAAAGTCTAGTTCCCATTCTGTCCTGGCCTATGGTCTTTAGGGAATGAGAAAAATTCAGCTCATTCTTTTAACGGTCAGCTTTTCTGCTGATGAACTAAGAAATAAAATGATGCTTATAGTTCCTGTGAGAGCAACCAGTTGCTTATGAGAACTAAAAAAAAAAAAAAGGAATTACAACTTTCATAATCCAGTCTGTCATCGTGTGTAATCTGCAAGAGTGTGAGAGACTACATAAAATGGAAATTCCAAGCACATTTTTGTTCATGCCTTACCTAAAGTCAATTAAAAAAGAATTAGTGGTGGAAACCCCTTTTTTTTTTCAGTCTGAATATGCTGAAATTTAGCTGTTATAAATACAGACAATCTGAATTCCGGTAAGGTCAGCAGAGTGATTTTACTGTGGTTTATACTTGTGTGAAAGATTATAGTACAATCATGAATTTCAAGTATTTGCATGTTACCAGCCTAGCAAATTATTCTACACAGATTGTAAGATTAAAATGGAACCCTCCATCCATAATCACAAAGAATTAAAATGCAATTAAGTACCACCTTAGGGTATAAACTGTCCATAAATAAAAACGAATTGGTAATTTTAATTCATAACATCCCCAACTCTCTTTCTGCTATTGTTGTTAAAGCCGGGTTTCACAGAATTTTATAGTCATTGTATTTGACTTTCTGCTGCACAGACCAGATCTAATGCAGAGTAAAAGAGGAACGGAACAGGAGATAAAGTGCAGAAACGTAGACCATTGTAAAAAATGCAGATAGAGATGTTCTTAAATCTATTATCTTAAAAGATGTAATTAGTAAACAACAAATAGGTTTAGTCTGTGAAGGCTGTTTAATGGGAACCTTAAGAGAGAGCTTGCACTTTACTTGTATAGAGTAATACTAGGCATTGTGGGAACTGTCAGTCAAAGAAAAGTGTCTGTCTCTTTCCTTGCCTAGCTGGTAACATTATAAAGAAGCAAATACCACCAGAAATGCTATTCTACTGCAGAACATTGTGGTAGAAGGATTTGTGTTCAGGATAGTGTAAAAATCACATTAGATATGTCCTACCTACTTGATCACATAGTGAAAGGCTGAGAAGCGCTCCGAAGTACCACTCAAGTCAATGCATTACTGAAAAAAAAATAAAAAATCTCAACTTTTTTCTGTTTCTATATGGTTCCTTATATTCTTTCCAGATAATTAAACCGACAAAAGTGTCCATAAGTAGAATGAAAGTGTAAAGATCTTAATATAAAGGGCTTCAATAACTACTGTAACTATCTGTATCCAGCAGCATTTACTTTTAAAGTTTCATCCCTGTTATAAGCTGACTTCCCGAATTGATGTGAGTCAGTGCTTCCGATTTATTTAGCAAGCGACAACAAGCAAAACAGCGCTGGGCGGCCGGGGAGTTCAACTCCACCAACGGCGCGCGCCTTTCAAGTCACTCTGTTTTAGTTTTATATTACAAAGCATCGCATATTCATGATAAGCCTATACATATACATTATCTAAACCCCGCCTACTCCCACTTTGTATGGTAATTAGCTTATCAGTTCTTTACGCTTGCGCAGATTCTGCTAAAATTGTGGGCAGGGGTCCTCAGATCATGGGTGGTGGTTTCCGGGAGGAAGGCCGTAGGTCTTCCTCACAGTGTACTTTTCACCCTTGGCCTGGAATGTGATGATTCTACAAGCTTGCAGTGCTCTTATCAGTCTAGGCTCACTGCTGGCCTTGAGCAAGGAGATTTATGGACGCAAATATCCTCCTGTTTATTCAACTAAGCGCCTGCGGTTAGCCTCGCACAATATACTCACGGTTTGGTATATACATGAAGTATTTACAAGGCCTTTGTTCATGCTTTATAAAGTACAGACACTTCTTTTTTACTCTTTTGTTGTTGCCCCCCCCCCTCCCCTTTACACAACATCATGTTATCATGTTAGTTCAGCTAAGTGCTTGCTGTTAATTCTATACAGTGTGTCAATTTCACTTTTTGCTGAATTTGATGAACAGTTTACTATCCATCACAATCCCCATACGAACTTCAAGAACATTAACGAACAAATTCTTTCCTCTAATGAAAACAGATATTTAAAAGGTCCACACTATCCTTGGGAACAGGGAAATGCCTTAAAAGCAAGGTGTAATTTTACACTTCTCTCCCAAGAAAATACAAGACACCTACATTTAATTTCAGGCAAGTTATGAATATGAAAAGCCAGAGGGCCTGCACAAACACAGAAGATTTGATTAGATATGGTTTAAGAATCAGCTTTAAGTGTCCAGTATTTTATTTCAAACATTTTTGCATCATTATTTTTCCATTAGCTAGGCAACGTTTCTCCTGCCACTGAGCACTGTATCAAATACACTGATGATTTGTTGTTCAGTGCAGGAAAAGATCCTTTGAAGCACTGTTGCTTCTCCCCCTCTCCCAACTTTGTATGAAGTCTTTTATAAACAAAAACAATTCTCACAGAATCTACACCAACAGATAGCAGCAAATCCTCTGATTAACTCCCCATTCATTGCTATTTAGGGAGTTCATTGAAGGAAGAAGATTTGTAGCCACGTCATTCCATTCTTAATGACGTTTAACATTTGTCAGATGTTTTTCAGCTCAATCATTGTATACAGATAATTACAAGCAGTGTTAACTGTAACGGTCTGAAAATCTGATTTCTCCCTATTATGGAAAAACTTTGGGGTTTTTTTCCCTAAATTTAGTTGTTTAAACCAAGTATTTCAGAATCTTCTTTTTAGTACGGAATATTTCAAATGAAACTGCTAAGTTTAAAATTTAGTAGAAACTTCCAAAGCCAACTTCTGTGCAAGTTTATTATAGCCACTCCTGGGTCTTTTTGAGTTGTTATTAATGCACAGCTTTCAGCCCTGAGAACATTTTTAGTTGGAAAATTTTATATTAATTCGACCTTTGACTTAGCTGTAAGTCTACAGCCAGTGTAAACTGAATATTCATTATATCTCACAGTTTCTTTTATATTACACTAACTTAAAACTTGCAATATGTGAATGGCATGTACTATTTCCACATGTATTCCATTATCAGGATAGCATTTTAATTGTTGAAGCAACAGACAGGTCATTTCCAGTCATAAACAACATTCAGAGCTTTCTGCAATACTCCATGTATAAAACACCCTTACAGAACCCTTCCCCTTGCTGCCAAACCTGAACACCTGAATCAGGCAGGGGAGATCTTTCAGCAACTAGTGATTGAGAACTATGTGCTGTGTCACTCAACTTCACAGACTCTAAGTGTTTTTAACCAGCTAGTATTTGTTTCCCTCCACATACCCTCATCAATCTAAATAAATTAATAAATTAATTCAAATAATTATCAATTTTTGTGTTCTCAAAAAACTGAGAAAAAAAGCATATTATTTAAGGATGTGAATTCTTGCTTTACATGTCCCCTAGTGACAAACTTCACAAGGGTCTTGCATTATTCTGAAAACCATCATGAATTTTGAGTATGTGCCTTAAAAAAATTACCAGTTATTCTGTAATTCTAAGTAGTCTCAAATTGCCTAAAATTTTTCAGTAGTCAGGTCCTGTCAGGTCTTATTCTACTTGCAGTTTTTAATATTAATCTCCCAGAAGAAATCAGCTGTTTAAAGTATTGTTAGAATTCAACATCCAGCAGCTGTTTGGTCAATTTGCATCACACCAGGGTTCTCTGTTCTTCAGAATTCTGTGCAATCTGTGGTAGATTTGTTCTTTACAACAGCAATGGGAGCTAATCTTTTACTGACTCTAGCAAAGAGCAGAAAAAAAAACTTGCTGTTTTTCCTTAAAATATTTACTTTTTATTAACATTTCTAGACCTTTTTCCTGTTACATGAATATGCATAAAAGGCCATTTTCAGAGTAACAAGCTACCTAATTTCATGATCACAATAAAAACTCTAAAGACAAAGAAATATTTTTTAATTAAATACATTAAAGTCATTACTAAAAATGGTTTAAAGTTAAATCCAATTAAAATTAATCATTCATTTAAAATCAAAAGTAATTTTTGATACTCAACAGGTTCACTTAATGATTTTTTAAAGAAGTGTAAGCATATTGTTCAGGTATTTATTTAAAAGAAACATTAAAAATAAGGAATTATAAAATTTAAAGAAACACCTCTTAACTAAAGCATTTGTGCGTGTTAACATCACATATCCGGGGCTTTCATGCCACTGGAAAAATAAACCAAAACCACTTTTTTACTTTCTTTCCCTCTCTCAATAGTCTTTACCACAAATTTAGCAGAAATTAAAATGTAAAGCTTTACCAGATTGTTTCTGTCCCTATATTATACAATAGACTGAAAATTGCTGAATCTTAACCACTGCGTAACTGCACCACTCCATGGTTAGCAGCCTTTTGTGGAGAGGATTAGTTTATGAAATGTTTGTGTAATGACTCCTGGAACAGTCTGGGACAGACTTGCTAAAGGGACCGGGACCTTACCTGCTTCTCCTTCAGCCATTTTTTCTGGTATTGCCAAGCGCTATAAAACTGTCCATGGTTAGAATTCTGGTTATCTCATCGCTCAAAGTCATCACATTTCATGAGCTGAAACCTATGCTGCTGTGATTATCACAGGGAACAAATGGGATGAAGAGGCACCAGGCATTGATGGGGAAGGCACAGCAATGGCAAAGATTACAGGGAAAGACCAGAACTAATCTGCTTCTATAGAAGCACCAGTTATCCACTTCATTTTCCTAAAACAACTCAGGAAAGTGAGCACCTTGAACGAGGTTACTGGAAAGAGCAATAAGGTGATATTGAAGCCATTCTGTGAAGAGGCAAAGAAAAATATTTCCACTGCAAAATGAAAATAAAGATGATTCTGCCAGAAACTCCACTGTAAAATTTATCAGTAAAATCTCAGCCCCTGTTATGGAAATGGCATCAAACTTTTTGCATCATAAACAAATTCTGCATCTCCCCACAATGGACAGGGCCCATTGTCATTGACTAGTCAGAGGATTTGCACAATTAATATTCTGCAAACATCAATGAGGTGCTCATCATGAAGATCAAAGCTCTTCGATTCCCAACAATTTCCCAAGCACAGCACAAAAACCATGATAGACCACAAAAGAATTTGTCACAGTGGGATTTTTTTTTCTTTCAAGTTAAAGTCAGTAGCTTATGGTTTAAAGACTAGCATATTAAGCAATATTATCGGAGGTTTGTTGATTACTAAACATCTAGCAGTTTATCAGTTTTACCAGGTTTACATTCCTTATCTGTTATCCACATTCCTACTGCTAATATTTTTCATCCACTCATTTAGCTGCTCTTGCTTACTCTCAGACGTAATAATTTTAATGAGATTTACTGGTTTAGCTTCAGCTATTTCCCTTAAAGCTTAGATTGTCATACAAATAGAGAGGATACACTTTTTTTATGGCAGTCAAAGTGCACAGAAATTTTAACTCACTATCATATTGTGTTACTAGTAATAATTCATCCCTGTCTGCACCCCATGGCCTGAATTAGGGAAAGAAATAAAACATATTCTAAAGTCAGAGTCTGGAACTTTGTACCAAAAAAATGTTTTAAGAATCTTGAATGCTCTTCATGAGACAAAATGTAAAGCATATTTTTGTTTCAACAAGTCATTAACAGGTCATTAAGTAAATAAATACTTTGTATAGGAACATAGATAATGTCAAATATTAGGCCCTAATTATTCTGGCAGGTCTGAAGACCATTTGCTTGAATCTCTGGAGTCTACCTGTGGAGAGGAAGAGGAAACAACCAACCCAGTCATAGAAATATTAGTTAATATTATTTTCTGTCTGAACTGTGAGCATTGCACTGTTCTGCCAACCTCCTTTTTATTTTTAAAGTATCCTCAAAAATTTACACCATAAACTGGGGGGTGGTGGTGTTTCTTTGTTTGTTTTTAAATAAAAGTGAGGACCATCAAAGCAGTTGTTTTTAAAAAAAAAAAAAAAAAAAAAACACAAAAAAACAACCAAACAAAAACCAACAAAGAAAAATCCCACCACCAATAAACCTCTCTCTCCTGCACACGCCAAAACCACACTTGTTTCCACATTTTCAACTGCTGTTGGAAAAACTCCCCTGCCTAAAGCAAGGAAATACATCATCACAAGAAAGCTGTAGTTTAGCTATCTCTTGAAGATTTTGTTATCCTCAATATGGAAACACATAGTTATTTCTCTTAATATTTCAATCACAAATACTGAAAAGTGCATACATAATTAAATAATGAGAATTATAATTTGATGTAAGAGAGCAAAAGGAAAACATCTGCTATTCATTTCTAATGATTCTGATGTAACAAGAGAAAACAGAATATAAAATCCCAAAGATCTTGATAATAAGTTCTATTAATAGCCACTTGTTTCTTACATTTCTGTAAAATCTTTGGAACCAAGTCCTTTGTGTTGGCACTTTGGACTGTGGTTCAGCCACATTACTCCTAAATAATTTCCACCTTTCCAGATTCTAAATGAGAAACAACAGAATTTCTTCCTATTTTTTGTCTTAGAAAAACAACGCCAAAAAACCTTCCTCTTTAAATTTCAGATTCAACTCTTCCCTTGTCCTTTCATCAAACTCCTCAAAGAACAAGAACAAAAAAACTTTTCTTGTTTACAACTACAGTGTATTTTATTATGAATGCACTAAAGATCCTTTGAAAGGATCTGATTAATTTTACACCACTAAATGTATCATATTTAAAAAAAAAAAAAAGTAAAATAAAAAGCCAAGCACACAATCTTAAAGGAAAAATTAAATGGTTCCTCTGTATGTTTTAACATCAATGGAATCAATTTGATTCCTAACTTTATGATAATGTCTTGCAAAAGATGAATTCTGCATACATAGAGCACATAATCTGACTGACAATTAAATATGCAGGAATGAAGGAAACAGTACTTGACTTGAAATTGCAAGATTCTGCTAATATGTCATAGCTCAAAAGGTCAATCTATTTACATATGGGTGAGAACACTGATTTAAATCCAAACTAATAACAGTCTCAGAATGTTAATCAGACCATGCTGCAACATATAGATCTTAACTCAGTCACAGCATCACCTCGTCACACTACCTTGTAAAGTTAAAGGAACTGTTAAAATCTGTGTAATACCAGAGATCAATTCATTTAAGTTCCCATATAAGGTGAAGGGGGTTTACTGGGCATTAAGTTAGTTATCTGCTGTTGTAATTCAAATCGGATACCTTTTTTTCTGGTGAATGGAAATCGTAATTCCTTTAGCTGGACAAAAAAAGGACCTTATGTTTATGTGTGTGTTTATATATGGATGGCTACATATACTCACAGTTTTGCTGTTAACATTAGAAAGTAATGTAGAAACAAATAAATACTTTATGTGTAAAACCTACCAAGATTTCATTATTAAGCATCGTCTTAGTTTTATGCTGTAAACGTTCCCTTTTTTGTCTCATCTGGGGAAAATCCCTGGATTACAAGCGATAATATATGGAGACAATAAAAGTTGCTGCTAATCTCAGATTTTCTAGAGTATCGTATATTTTATTGGGTCAATTTTTAGGAATTTGTCATTTCCACAGTGCTTACAATCTCACGGTATCCAAGTGTTAACACCCAGCTGCACAAAGCGGTAGTTCTATCCTGTATTTCTTCTTTTAAATCTGCTGTACTGCAACAGAATCAAGTAGGTTTGAGTCCACATTTTTCTATTTGTTATTTAATAGTAGTGATATCTGTTGAAGCTTCCAGAGAGGAGTTGTAAATTTCCTTTCCATAGCTGACACATGTTACAGGAACATCGCTTAAGTGCATGTCTCCATTTCTCACCAAAGAAAGAGGAAGATTTTATTTCAGCATATATTTTCTCTCTGAAAGATATCACAACAGTCTACTCTCCTCTTAAGGACCACTGAAGATTTACTTCCTTTAGGAATGCATTCTCACCGAGTTCAGAACTGTGTGCAATGTAATGTTAATATCAGTGTCAGAATGCCATTTCCATTCTCTGGATGTTTTAAAAAAGAAAAGAGCTCCTTCCACCTCACTCCCAAAAAAACAACCCACACCTATTTAACCTATTTACTTCTGACCATAACAAGTTACACCCTTGTGTTTCTTACGGATCTGTGCAGGCTAACATCTTTACAACCACAGAAGGGATTTTGCGCCCACCCAAAGGAACTTCAGTAAACAACATTTCGGTGACAGAACACAACATTTCTTCCAAGTAACACTTCCTAGTTTATGAAGGAAAAACACACAAAAGGCTATCTTCATTCTTTCTTAGCAGTGCTTTCTGCAGCAAATTAAGTGAAGCATGATCATTTCTCATCTTAAATCTTACCAGAGAAGGATAAGATTTTCAGCTCGATGATTCTAAGAGGCCTGTTCAGGTCTGATAGAGGTTATAGGGATAAACTTGCATTATACAGCACAGTGGCTTAAAGAAGTATTTTAAGACCCCGTTTTTATTGAAATATTCACTTGCCTAAATGTGCAATAGTAAGCTGTTGGTACGCACAGAGCACTGAGTATGACATTGAATAATGTATGTCGTCATTTCCCTGTAGTCCTGTTGTTTATAACTGTAAACTATTTCTTATTTTGTACGTCAGTGATAACCTCTGGAGCAGTCACCACATGTGTTGTGTCTGACCAATGAATAAAACCCTTCTGTTCACAGCTGAAGACAATGCTACATAAGCAACTAAACTGCTACACAAAAACGGGCTGCTGTGAATAGCTGAGGACACTTGGGTAAAACTTATAATGTTACTTTTTTTTTACATTACTAATATTTTATATAGCCATATACTATTATGATTATGTTTTTTAATTTAAATAACATTTAAAGGAAATAATATCAAAGAACAACTCAGCACTTATGGAAATTATTTCTGCATAAGAGACAGTTCTTAATCAAAATTACTAGTGTTTGCACTTCCCTGTCCAAAACCCTCCAGGTCCAACTGATTTCATTGTATTTAAAAGCTTTAGACTCCCTCCCTGCCCCCCCCAAACTTTCTTTTGACTGGTTATCAGATGCTGGTGGGTAAAGGATTTATATTAAAATTCTTGCAACTACTCAAACAGTGCATTGACATTAGATAAAATGTTGTAGGTGTGGAAACCAGCACACTACTACCCAAGTAAAATTATTTCTTCATTATGTGAACAAGATACGAAGTAATCTGAAGAGTTTACAATACTGTTTTATCCAAAGATGCTTGGATGCAACTAGCAAAGCAAGCTTCCAAGACCAAGTCCAGATAATAATTATGGACGTATGAAATGCATTAGAGAGCCTAGCGTTTTACACTTCATGAAGGAGATGGGCTTCATTAAAAAATAAATTAAAAGGAAAAAAAAAATCACTGCTCAGAATACCCCTCAAGTTTTGCTAAGGGTGATTGGGCTGCTTTTTACTTTACAGTGGTGTAGGTCAACCGAAACAGTTTCTCTCCTTAAATCTCCAGATTCTCCTCTAATTTCTGAAAGACTCTCTTAAGCATTACAAGCACTTCCTTACTTCAATAGCCTGTTCCTTGAAACACTGACTAAAGTGAACTTCATAGAAGTCAGCTAAGCCAGGTGTTTACGGTTCACTTTTTATAGCACAAGCAGTGTCCTCTTGAACTGCAAAACCAATTCAGCTAACTCCAGAAACACATTCAGCAGTTCAAAACTAAATCTACTATACTTAACATCATAAAGACTACTTCTATTACGGGTATCTTTTTGCTTCCAGAAGCTAACTTAAAGATTTTTGCCACACACACACATCCTAATTTAAAGAAGCATGCAACTGCATGTTGTATTTTACATTGTTGGCAATACTTTCAGAATACTTCAGAAACATACAACAGTATAAATTCTTGCAAGATGATTTTGAATTCATATGTGATGCCATGAAAATCAGGGAAGTTATCTGCTTTAGTATGGATTGTAACACAATGCATAGTGTGAAAAATTACTTCTTGCGTATTTAACAAAAGACAAAAAACAGTTAATAAAACTGTTGCGTACCTAGGATCAACAGATACAGGAATAAAATAATTAAGTTCTAATATTTGACTATTTAACTGAGCAGTTAAAAACAGAATTTAACATTTTAATGGATTTTAAATGTCATACAAGCTGTATCACATCTAGCCTGCTAGTTCATATTATGCACATTAATGCATACTTTCTGAGAATTCATTGTTGGCTTATTCCTAGAATTTATTCTATTTCTATCACAAAAGTATATCATAGAATGGTTTGGGTTGGAAGGGACCTTAACAATCATTTAGTTCCAACCCCCTGCCATGGGCAGAGACACCTTCCACTAGCCCAGGTTGCCCAAAGCCCCGTCCAACCTGGCCTTGAACACTGCCAGGGAGGGGGCAGCCGCAGCTTCTCTGGGCAGCCTGTGCCAGTGTCTCATCACCCTCACAGGAAAGAATTTCTTCCTTATATCAAATCTAAATCTACCTTCTTTCAGTTTAAAGCCATTATCCTTCATCCGATCGCTACATTCCCTGATAAAGAGTCCTTCCCCATCTCTCCTGCAGGCTTCCTTTAAGTACTGGAAGGCTGCTATAAGGTCTCCCCAGAGCCTTCTCCTCTCTCTAGTCTGAACAACCCCAACTTTCTCAGCCTGCCCTCGTATGGGAGGTGCTCCAGGCCCCTGATCATCCTCATGGTCCTCCTCCAGACTCGCCCCAACAGGTCCATGTCCTTCTTATGTTGAAGGCCCCAGAACTGGGCATAGCACTGCAGGTGGAGTCTCACAAGAGTGGAAAAAAGGGGGAGAATCCCCTCCCTCAACCTGCTGGCCACACCTCTCTTGATGCAGCTCAGGACACTGTTGGCTTTCTGGGCTGTGAGTGCACATTCCTGGCTCATAGTCAGTTTTCCATACACCACTACTCCCAAGTCCTTCTCTGCAGGGCTGCTCTCAATCCACTCATCACCCAGCCTGTATTTGTGTTTGCGATTGCCCCGACCCATGTGCAGGACCTTGGTGGACTTCATGAGGTTTGCATGGGCCCACCTCTCAAGCCTGTCCAGGTCCCTCTGGATGGCACATCCCTCCCTCCAGCGTGTCAACTGCACTCCACAGCTTGGCGTCATCCCTGAACTTGCTGAGGGTGCACTTGATCCCACTGCCCATGTTACCAAAGATGTTAAACAGCGCTGGTCCCAACACCTACTCCTGAGGAACACTGCTCATCACTGCTCTCTGCTTGGACATCGAGCCATTGACTGCAACTCTTTGAGTGTGACCTCCCAGCTAACTCTTCATCCACTGAGTGGCCTATCCATCAAATCCATGTCTCTCCAATTTAGAGACAAGGATGTCATGTGGGACAGTGTCAAAGTTTTGCACAAATCCAGATAAATTATGTCAGTTGCTTCTCCCTTATACACCAATGCTGTAACCCCAATTCATCAGGCCACCAAATTCAAGAGGCATGATTTGCCCTTAGTGAAACCATGTTGGCTATCACTAATCACCTCCTTATTTTCCATGTGCCCTAGCACAGTTTCCAGGAGGATCTGCTTCATGACCTTACTGGGCACAGAGATGAGACTGACTGGCCTGCAGTTCTCAGAGTCCTCTTTGTTTCCATTTTAAAAAATGAGTTACATTTCTTCTTTTCCAGTCACTGGGAATTTCACCAGACTGCCATGACTTCTTAAATAGGATAGCTAGTGACTTAGTTACTTCATCCACTAGTTGCTCAGGACCTGTGGTTGCATCTCATTAGGTTCCATGGACTTGTGCACCTTCAGGTTTCTTAGATGGTCTTGAACCCGACCTTCTTCTATAGTGAGCAGTTTTTCCTTCTCGCAGTCCCCACCTTCACCTTCTGCGTCTTGGGCAGTGTGGCTGGAGTACTTGCTGGTGAAGACTGAGGCAAAAAAGTCTTTGAGCATCAGTCTACTCTGTATCCAAGGTGACCAAGCCTTCTGTTTCCTTGGTGAGAGGGCCCACATTTTCCCTAGTCTTCTTTTTATCACCAACGTACCTATAGAAGCTTCTCCTGTTGCCCTTGATGGCCCTGGTCAGATTTAACTCTATCAGGGTTTTGTTTTCCTAACCTGATCCCTGGCTACCTAGACGGTTTCTCTGTATTCCTCCCAGGATACCTGTCCTTGCTTCCACCTTCTGTAGGCTTTGTTTTTGTGTTTGAGCTTGTTCAGGAGCTCCTCATTCATCCACGCAAACCTTCTAGTGTTTTTGCCTGACTTCCTCTTTGTCAGGATGCATTTCTTCTGAGCCTGGAAGAGGTGATCCTTGAATATCAATAAGTTTTCTGGGGTTCCTCTTCTCTCCAGGGCTTTATCCTATGCTACTTTGCCAAGAAGATCCCTGAGAGGTCAAAGTCCACTCTCCTGAAGTGCAGGTAGCAAACTTGATGTGGACCATCCTCCCTGACCTAAGGATCTTGAACTCCACCATTCCATGGTCACTGCAGCCAGGACTGCCCTTGAGCTTCACGCTCTCCACCAGCCCCTCCTCTATCACTTGTACAAGGAAGTTATCGTCAATGCATTCCGGGAACTTCCTGGATTGCTCATGCACTGCTGTGTCATCCACCAATAGATATCAGGGTGGTTGAAGTTCTCCATGAAGATGAGGGACTATGAATGTGAGGCTACCCCTACCTGTCTACAGAGGGCCTCCATCTGCTCAGTCTTCCTGGTCAGGTGGCCTGTAGCAGTCCCTCACTATAACATCTCCTGTCCCTGCCCTCCCTTAGGCCTGATCCATATGCTCTCAGCTGCCTCCTCATCCATCCCCAAGCAGAGATCCATGCCTTCCAGCTGGTCATTGACAGAGGGCAACACGCCCTCCACATCTTCCCTGCCTGTCCTTCCTATAGAGCCGGTATTCTTCCATTCCAACGCTCCAGTCAGAGGACCCATCCCCCACCATGTCTCCATGATGCCAATAAGATCGTAGCTCTGCAGACGTCTGCATGACTCTAGTTCCTCTTGTTTATTCCCCACGCTATGTGCATTTGCACAGAGGCATTTAAATTGGGCCCCGATGAAGCTCACCAACTGGCTGGAATTTCTTTGTGCTCCTCCCCAGGTGCTCTCCTGCTGACCCGTGATCCCTTTTGAGGCTCTGAGCATCTATTGTTGGCACTGGAATCAAGTTGGTAGGAGTGGGATGGATTGAGGTTACCCTCCTCCAGCAACTTTAGTTTAAAGCCCTCTTCACCACATTGGCAATCTATGACCAAAGATGCTCTTCCCCTTCTCTGACAGATGGACCCCATCAGCCCCCAGCAGGCCAGATTTCTTAAAGCAAGTCCCATGTTCTAAGTAGCCAAGCCCCTGGCTGTGGCACTAGGCCCGTACCAGCTGTTGGTTTACCAGTTTCAACTGGT
Organism: Athene noctua; assembly: GCF_965140245.1. Classification (NCBI taxonomy): domain Eukaryota; kingdom Metazoa; phylum Chordata; class Aves; order Strigiformes; family Strigidae; genus Athene; species Athene noctua. Next base: position 3,479,699 of record NW_027437536.1, on the reverse strand, counting down.
CCTTTCAAACTCCTTTTCTTTGACCAGGAGGACAGATGAAAAAACTACCTATGCTCCCTTACCACTGCTCCCAGGGCTCTGTAGTCTTTCTTGATACTCCTCAGATGGGTCCTGGCTGTATCATTGGTGCCCACGCAAAACAGCAGCAGAAAATAGTCAGTGGACTGTATGAGGCCCAGCAGTCTCTCAGTGATGTCCCTGATTCAAGCCCCCTGTAAGCACCACACCTCGCTAGAGTGTGTCCGGTCAGCAGATGGCTGCCTCTGCACCTCTCAGAGAAGAGTTGCCTATGCCTACCTCGTATACAAATTTTAATAATCTTGAAACTATTAAGAGCTAATCTGTTTTTGTTTTGTAGTGTGTTGGAAGAATGATTTATTTCTTCTGTTAGTAGTAAAAGGAGACACGCAAACTTAATTTGGCATGACTTTACAGAGTAAATCTTTTAGTTTCTATATATAATCTCCATCTCTTTTAGACAACATTCATGGTGGCCTATGTATTCCATTAAACAGTGCAAATAATATTTTATCTTTTTCTTCTTTCATACTCCACTTTTTTTTTGTTACTATTATTTGAAAGCAATTCAGGTGCTTCCCAGCAGTAAAACAGACTGCTTGAAAATACAAAGAGACGATTATCCTAATACATCAGGTGAGAAAATTAAGACATTAAAGGTCAAAAGGTCTTACTGAAGTGGTTATACTCGAATTTGATACTTCAGTGGATTCATGGCAAGCAAAATACGGAATTGTTTTAATCAGTTCAATTACACCTCTCAAATCCCTTCAGACTTGGTGCTCTGTTAACAGTGTTTTTCACATTACTATAGAAAAAATATAAAGGTTTTCCTCCCCCACTTTTCTCCATACAGCTGTTCCTATAATCTTGCTAGCTAAAGTCCTTTGGATGCAAGGCATCTTTTCAAGCAAGATATCTTCAGTGTTGCCTGCAGCCACTACAAAGCAGACATTTTCTTTGACCTCAGAGCGGCATGCAGGACAGTAAAGAAGCATTGCAAACCCCAGAGGACATAAATAACCACATTACAGAACATGTTTCTAAGGAAGATTTATTCTACTGAAGCATGGAAATGCCTTCATATAGAAGAACTCTTGGGCTTCATCTGAGTATTTTAATTAAGTGCAAATGCCAAAACTAAAATCCTATTAAAGTTCTAGTTCTGGTCTTGTGTTTCCCCAGGTGGTAAATGTGATATGATAACATGTCACAATGGGAGGAAAACCAGGAGGTGTTCAAAGCATCGCTGAGCAGAAATACTCAAGAGTAATCTACACACGCTACTTATCACGTAACTTAAGCAGTACTCTTTAATTGAAAAGTGTGTAACATGATTTGATCTGCCAAGCATTCTTCAAGGTTTTAGTGATAAAACCCTTTGGAGATATCTTATCCTTAATAGCACAGCGTTTGCAGCATAGGATGAACAAAGCAGCATTACTGAATCCCTGTTTTTACTGTGAATATCTCAGTATGATTACCTATAAAAGTTCACAAAGACCCTCTCTTCAGAAAATGGAAATCACTGTCAAAATAAAAACCAAAAGATGTCCAGACAGACTGTTGTCTATCACTACACATAAGAGAAATCTCCTTACCTCAGAGGGCAAAACATTAGTGATAAATAAGAGTGATCGTGCAATCTCATGCTTTGTGTCAGTAGGGAACTGCAGTTAATGATCCAAGAAGGCATTTCAAGTCCTATTTGATATGGAGAGGCAAAAAAACCGCACAGCAGTATGCGTTTTTTGCAGCATGCAAACCAGAGTTTAAGAAATCAAAACAAAACAGGAACAAAACTGTAGTTTGATCAACTAGAATTGCAAATGCATCTAAAAATCTGACAAAATGTAATCAGCTGCCAGGGAAATAAAGACCAGTGTGACCAAAATACTAGATGGTTAAATACGGATTGTATAAGGTCTGCCTACAAGATCAGCAAGGGATCAAATATGTCTTTATTTTGCACACAACTAGTAGTGGAATTGTTGAACTAATTAAGGTTAAAAAGTATTTCTTAAAGAAAAACAGTATAAAAAAAATATTGAGTATGAAAAAACTGTTTTGCACTACAAACACCCTTAAGTTAATGTTCTGTTTAAGGTCACTATCATTGCCTAAAACACCTTTTTTGCTTGGCAACTGATGCATATGAGGAAAAACCTTGAGTGGGTTTCCCACCTCTTCCCATCTCCCCCCAACAACCCCCACTCCCAACAACTGAAGTGCATTACTTCTGGAGAGAGACAAAGGACTGTGTGACTCACTGGTGGCACCTGTCTCAAGAACAAGTATATTCTAGCGGAGGATTCTCTCCCAGGATTAGCACTAATATTGTCAACAATAAAAACTCCATTCTATTTACATCCCATTTCCCTAAAATATAAGTATTTGCACAAAGCTTTTCAAAGCTCTCCACAAAGAGCATATTCAAGCTGCAACCAATATCCTCTACATTTTTCCTTAAGCTGCTTAAATCTTACCAGTATACTCACAAGAGGTGTGATCATGATTACATTTTTACCTCATGCAAAGTATAATATAAAAAGCAACTATACTTCACTAAAACTGAATTGTGACTTACATCAAATCTGAATTCCAAATTTTCTCTGAGTTTGCTTTAGTGCTTGCTGCTATATTCAAAGAGTTTGCTGATATCAAAGCATAGAAGACTGAATAATAAGATGTAAGGAAGGCATATTAGAAGTTGAAAATCACTGAAAAACACTGACAAAGAAAGGTGAAATAGTGGAGTTGCAGAAAGAGGTAAAAGGAAATACAGTATTAACAACTTTGAAATTAAGAAAACCAAATTAATAAACATCCTAGCCATAATGCTAATGTTAAAATCTTCAGTCCAGAACTTCCACCATACCATGTTAAAACTGCATGTTCTTCCCTGAGAAGATAGTGACCTCCTCCAAGTGCAGAACTATACTGACTCCATAACAGTGTGACTATACCTCTTTCTAAATATTCACATTTAAATGAAAAGTTTAAAAAAGGAAAGTCAGGGAAGTCTTTTTCTCCTACGAACTTTGAAGTTTTGCTCCTCCCCCCCCGCCTCCCCCCTCCACCTTCATAACTTTATTCTAAGTGAATAAGCTCTCAGCATGAGCACTCTATCATTTCTGTAGCACAACTAATACATATTTATAGTTTTTTAAAGCTAGTTATCATAACCCAAATCAGGATAGTTGTATCTTTAATTCATCTCTCAATTTTAATCAACGCAGAAACTACGGTTTCATGTTTTACTTTTTGCCTCTATGGATGCAAGATCAGAGATTACTCATAAAAAGTTTAAAAGTTCCTTAGATCTAGTGTCTACAGTGTCACATAAATAGCTTCATTTTCTTTTAAGCAAAGGATGTAACCTGAGTTATATGCTGCTGAGAATATTCTATTTGCATCATGTTTACTTTGTTGCCTCCTTTCTATGGTTCTATTTCATCACTGCTGTACTCAGCCTCATTAGCTAATCTACTTGGAGGTCACCTCAGGTCATGCTTATTCAGGGCAGACAAGTTCTACTTCATGAAGCTGATAAATCAAAGGGATCACAGACTTGTTTAGAACAGAGATTTGTTTTGGATTCTTCTCAACAGTTCTCAAGGACTGTCACATCACATACAGACAACTCCAGCCAGACAGGGACGTGATTAAGGAAGGTTATCCTACAATCAATTCTAGATAGTGTTCTTCTGATGGATCCCAGCTGTTTTACAAGTCCTTCTCTGTATTTCTACACCTTTATTTCTCATGATAATTAAAAAAAAAAATTTAAAAGTCAACTCAAACGATGGAGTAAGAATAAAAGACCAGATCTATATAATGACTTGGAAATTCCAACACAGAAATACTAGAGAAACGTTCAGCAGTTTCCTAACAATGCAGTTCGCTAAGCCCCCATACTCAGGATTCTGCTGTTGAAGTCTGTCCATGCCTTATGGTGCTTGTGGTGTGCCATCAATGAAATCTTGACCCCACCAAGTGCTTGGGACTTAAGGCAAGGATTTTGAACAAGTCAGCCTGCTCACCAGCTGAATACTTTGCTTATTGGCTCACAGTGTAAAGCAAAACATACTTCTTTTTCCTGTTACCAAAAACCCACCACAAAACAAAAACCAAAAAACCAGCCAGATTACAGAAGACAAAACACTAGCAAATACAATTGTTACCTGTGATATGCTAAGGATATTCTGTCTCATGAATGAAATATAACAGCTAATTTCTTCCACACTGACATCCACAGGATTACACGGGACATTTCACATAAAAATATTTTATTCACTGCTGATTGTCAGACAAGCCTGTCTTCTGAGCCTCCCCAGCTCTCTACTTTGTCATCCAAAGGAAGACTTGCAGCATAGATAATCACTACTGGGATTACCGAGCAACTAGTTATGACCACCAAACAGGAGCAAAAAAGCTAGTGTACATCATATGGCCACCCTGCAAAGAAATTTCTTAATAATCCTTCTTTGGCATCTATGCAACTTACATTTATACAGGTAGTGTGAATTTTAATTGCATTTTCACAATACTCTTCAAAGGTATGAAGTATATTCCCACTTTTAAAGAAATTTAAGAGTTTAGCCCACAAAGTCTACCATGTAACAAAAAAAAAAAAAAGAAAAATTAAAAAAAAAATCAACATTTTCAACTGGTGCCTAATACTGAAAGAACCACAAAGAAAAGCTGCCCAAAATCCTTAATCAGTATTATGAAAAAACATTGTTTTATCATTAGATTATCTAGGCCTGATTCTAAGCATCCTCCAAATATTCTTAAACAAGGCACACCCTCCAAAGACAGCAGCATTAGGAATTGTTTCTCCCTCACATTTGCCTCGTAGTTGGAGTTCTTTAAGGAGTTAAAGATAAGATTTGAATCTCTTCCTCAGGGAAGCTCCCAGGTATTTCTACACTGTGGTCATGCTGCAACCACAGGTCACCCATCCGGATACCTGAGCCAATGTCAAAAGCCAAAGGTGATTACTGTAACAGTGTAAATATGTCAGTACTTATCCCAGTACTGCCATTGTTCAACATGCTGAGCTACATGCTGCCAAAATAGTATTTTGTTTGACAGTACCCAGGTAGCCAGGTATACATACAGATGAGTTTTAATTATATTCAGTCTTTTTAGCTAAAATGACTTTTTTTTAAAAAAAAAAAAAAAAAAAAAAAAAGGCTTCCAGATAAAATCCTGGAAAACAAATGCCTATAAGCTTGACATCTACATTGGGAAATGTAGCAGAAACTACCACAAGAGGACAAAAAAGTAAAACAGCAACCCTAAAACACACCAAAAGACACAACACTAACTATGATATCAGAGTCAGAATGTTTTTTCAAAAGTGAAAGAGCACCGTTAGGCTTGGGAACTAGCATTTGAAATAGTTAACAAGTTTGTGGGTAAGGGAGATCCACTGATACTGTCAGCTACAAGGCTTTCAAGATTACTTGCCAAAGCCTCTTAAACAAGCGAAGTAGCCAGGGGTTGAAAGGAAGGTGCTCTACAGTTTGTTGAGAGATTGGATAAGGTGAATTTTATAGCAGAGAAAGACTGTGAAGAGGGTTTCACATGTGCTGGATTACATGCTCTTCAACACTACAGATACATAAATGACCTGGAAAAGAGAAAAAACAATGAAGTGACAAATGTTGCTGATGAAATTACATTGTTCAAAATAGAAGAGTTGAAGAATGACTGCAAAAAACTCTTAAAGACTTTATGAAATTTACTGGATTCTAAATTGGCAGATGAAATTGAACATAAAATTGTGAAGTGATATAACAACAAAAAAAAAATCCCAGCTGTCTATAGATATTAATGGGCATACCCCTATTAAAAGAAAACAAACTTTGGAGCTACAATAGATAGTTCTGAAAAAAAATGACAGTTTATAGCATAATAGCAGTCAAAATAAACTTAGTAATTATTAGGAAAGCTGCTGTGATTGACAGTGTCCACTGTGAAACTATTTGGATCTCAAAAGTCCCCAAACAGCTCTCAAAAGGCTCAGAAGCTGAAGTGTAAATTAAGAGCTCAGAAAAACCCATAGTTGAGAGGTAGTTGTTTTCAGAACATGTTAGAAGCCAGCTATGTGGAATGATTTCTCAGTAACAGCACCGAAACAAATGGACTCGTAAAGAAGAAAGCCTCTTTCAACGAACATACTGCACCAGTTTACTCCGATCACAGAAATTTACATGTACTTGACCAGTGCTTACAGAATAACCAGTAGAAAAATTCATATGAGCAGCATTATATTCCTTTACAAGATTTTAGAGGTTATGTTTTCTGTGTTGAGCCTGATACCTGTTATGATTTCTCCTAGAATCAACCTAAGACAGGGGAATTTGCTCTTAAGTAGTGGAAAGAGCATGACAGTCACATAAGGGCTTCCCTTTCAAAGTAGGTCATAGAATTGCTTTATTTCTGGGATTCAATTTGACACATTCCTAAATATTCTCAAAAATAACTGTAGTCAAATTTAAAACATCTCTCATGGGGTTTGTCTTGTAAATTTATTGTTACTAGGATGGATTTATTTGTATGTTATTTTTCTGCTTTATTGGTTATGAAGTCATTTACGCAGCAGATTTCTCTTGCCCAGCTGTTCTTCCTACTTTGATGCTGCAGAAATAACTAAAACTAAAGAAATAGAATGTTACTTGATCTTCAAAATGACACTATACATTCACAAATAATACAACCCCTTGAATATTTCAAGTTCAACAGTTAACTTTAAGTAGACTCTTTAAAAATGTAGATCTAAAGGACTGTGGGTTAAAAGAAAGACCCCTTACTAGTGATCATAGGCACATGGTATCCATCATCTTACACTGAGAAGTTTGATACCCAGTAGTTTGTACTGTAGCTTTGAGCAAAACTATAAACCCTTTGGATTTCCACCAGGTATACACTACAGTTTTATTCTCTCTTCTGGTAAAGTAACAAGTTACAGTAAACACTTGCTGAATAAACCCCCAAGTAAACAGAGCCAGAATACGACCCACAGTTAGAGCACAAGCAAAATCACACATGCATCTCTGTATTTGCAAAGTATTGACAACTTCTCAAAAAAAACCCAAAATCTGCAAGAAGTAAGGTGTTTTGCTGAACATCCAAGGAAATAAACAGAAAAGGAAAAACTTAGTGGATTAGGGTAATGTGCAGTGTGTTAACTATAAACCACAGCTTCCTCTTCTAGGTACAGTAATCTCTGCAACCACCCCAGGAGCATTTGGCTTACCTAACAGAGCCTTTAATCAAATCTACAAAATGTGCAAACCTGCAAATTTATTTGATCGGTCATAGTTTATAACTGGTACAAATGCTTCTCCAAAGCTTTTAATATATTAAGACATCTGATGGAGAGGATTCTTTTCTACAGCTGCTTCTTCAAAATTATAATTTTGTACATGTTAGTCATTAGACAGTGTTCCATAAAGAATCCCACAGTTTCAAAGATCACATTTTCATTTCAAGTGTAGTGTATTTGGCTTTTGTGGAGGTTTGAAAAACATATCCAAAGACATCAACTTTGTACCGAAAAAAAAGGTACATATTAATATAGATATGTTTTTCATTAACTTATTTCATGGATTTTTTCCTATCGGTAAGAAATTAAGAGACAGGTTACTAAAGCCATAGAATACTTTCTATTTAATAATATTTCAAGTATAATACCCCAGTTGTGTTACTTGCTCTGATGTTGCTTTGAAAGGAGTTAGGGGCACTGGAGCCTATATTTGAGACTATACTGGAAAAGAGCCTGAATGAAGTCACACACTGCAATATTCCAAGTAAATATTTATTTTTTCCTCTCGTCAACTTTGCTTTCACAGATGCATTGCTTTCACTTTCTTGATGTGGGAAGAACCCACCTCAAAGCAGAGGGGTATGTGGCACCTCCTGATGCTGCCCTGTCCAGCACCAGCAAAGCTTTCAGTAAGTAGGAAGAGCACGAGGTGTAGGGACTGATAACCAGTGAAGTAAGATAACTAACCAGTGTATCTGACTAAGCTATTCTGTATTTGTCCAGCTCCAAAGTCCATATTTAAATGTTGTGTTCCCTCCACATGCTAATATCTATGACAGGCTAAAACTCCAAGAACATTGTCGCTTTAGCTCATTTGAAGACTACAAGCAGAGATGGAGCTTTCACTTAAAACGAGTGGAGAGCTCTGATCAAAAAAATAGTGTTCTCTTTTCCTTTCTCATGGAATGCTGGGTTAGACTAAGGGATGCCAAGTCCTGGCAAATCTTATTTTCAATTAGTCTTGTATCTTTACAGTTGTTGTCATCATTGACAGTAAGTTATGGTATGCTTGGAGTTTTTGTGGAGAATATGTTTAGTGGTTTTGTGGTTTGAACTCGGCTGGTAGCCAATCATCACGTGGCCAGTCATTTACTCCTCCCCCCAGTGAAATAGGGGAGAGACAAAAAAAAAATTCATAGGTTGAATTAAAAAGAAAAATAATTTGGTAGTAGTAACAAAACAACAGTAAGCCCAAATGGGTAAAATACAGCAGTTACCCACCCACCAGCAATCAGTATGCAGCCCACCCCCAGCAGCAACCCCGACTCCACCAGAAATCCCACTGCCAACTGGGAAACTGAAACCAAAAATGAGAAAGCGTGCATCCCCTCATATACTAAGCATGACATCACATGATATGAAATACTCAAATGATTGATCCAGGCCTGGGCCTCTAGCTGTGCTCCCTCTCAGCCCAAGGAAAGTTAACTCTATCCTGGATGAAACCAGGGCAAGTGTCATTCATCACTGTGATTTATGGAGATCCCATAACAGCAATTAAAAGTGGTTATTTAGTCATATGCTGTCACCAGAAGAGGATATAGCCCATAAAGTGGAATGGTTCGGGAGCCTGCAAAGATTTTATTTGATAGTCACACCTAAAATACCAGCCAAACAAATGATTTTTTAGGGTCCTTTACACATTTCAAGAAATCCAAAAGTCTTGGCCAGTAAAGAATCTTCGGTTTAAATGCTTGTTTTGCCTCTAAAATCAAATGAAACACTTTATTAACTCATTCATAGCCAAAATTCAAAATTACAAAACAGATGACTGGTTTTCTTTGTAAATAACTCTGTGCTGCTACTGGTAAGCTTCATTTGGTGTCAAACAGAAGATCTGAGTATAAATGCCATACTTATTATTCATCCCTTGATCAAACCGCTGTTGCACAACGCATATCTCGGTGCATAAACTGCAGTAAAATTTGCTGGAAGATTTAGACATAAAGGTGATGAAATAAAAAAGGAAGCATTTCTTTTGCTCCACAGCTTGAAGCTGTTCTTCACATCAGGGTTTCAGAGAGACATACAGAAACACAAAGCTTTGTATCCTGAAGATCCTGTGGTGATATATACAAAGGAGAATTTAAGTTTTGGCATTCCTAAAGTGAAAATAAACAAGGGGGTTAATATAAGACTACCATATCTCACGTAATAAATAATTAAAAATCACTAATAAGTACAAGATACTTTTCATCAATTCTATCCTGTTAGGGCACACTTCAGAGATTTATAAATATCTGCTCAGCAAGCTCTTTGGAGTGGTGAAATAAATTCCAGGGGATATTACTAATCAATAAAAGTACATGCAGAAGTGTCACACTGTGAGCTGTCTGCAGCACAGCAAACAACTGCTTCGCGCTGCAGTGCAACTGCATGGGCATCCATGCCAATATTCAGTGAAACAGCAAATCTACTTTAATAGACTCAACAAATCAAATAAAGGTGATCACTCCTAAGTGCAGCGGGAAGTGATGCATATCCTATAAAAAACATTATTTCACAGAAGCAAGTCTATTGTAAGTCTCCAAAACTATCAGTGAAATAGCTGGTGTGACCTTCAGTTTCTAATCTGCAAGAATTTTTAGCAATCTGTAACTGTCATAGTTGATGAAACTTTCTGCTACCATACCTAAAAGCTTTGTAAAGTTTTCTTCCTGAGTAATCGGTAATGATGTGCTGTTGTTCTAACACGTGCTTACGCGTGACTGCAATATTAAGAACATACGCTCTGATTTAAAGCAGAGGTAGCTTAACAGGAAGTAGCATATTGATTTTCAAATTTTCATAGCTGGTTTACTTTAATAACATTTCAAAACTTCAAATAATTTCTTCCTTCTGCTGTAGAATATTTTAATAAACACTAAAATCATTACATTTATCTACTTTCCCAGCTAAAAGATTAATTTGTTTAATGAAAACTGCAAGATGGAAGAAAAATCATGATGAAGCTGTTATATGTATATCCTTGCAACACCAAGTTAGGAAATTTAATTGTTGTGAGTTCTTAAGTCAATCCAAAGTTGAACACAATCACATTTTTAAAAGACATTATTATAACCAAAGGAAAATCTAGAACTTTAGCTTAACTAAGTATATCTTACTTGCTAAGGTTACAGGAGATTTGGTGTTTATTCAGAACTGTTCCTCTCCGCATATTTTTCTGTGGCACTTAAAACTAATTTACAGGAATTATTAAACAGTTTCTTTGAGAACCAGGAAAATAACAGACAAATATACTTTGAAAAATTTTCTGGTTTAAGTGCGGATATCAAACATCAGGTCACACAGGTATTCTGCAGTTCACTTTAACTACTCCTCAGGGAATGTATCACAATAGAAAGCAGATAGAGAAACACCTCGTAGTACTCAGTATAAGTTATTAACAAATATTTGTGTTGGGTTCATATGGCAAGGTTATGACTGTGGAGTCACGCAAGGTGGCTTCTGTGAGAAGAGACCAGAAGCTGCTCTCCATGACAGACAGAGCCAGTTCCCACTGGCTTCACTGCTGCCCAAAGCTGAGCCCATCAACAACACTGGTGGGTGCCCCTGTGATAACATATTTAAGAAAAGGTAAAAAGTGCTGCATGTCAGTTGTGAGAGAGAGGAGTGAGAGAAATGTGAGAGAAACAGCCCTGCAGGCACCAGGGTCAGAGAAGGAGCACGAGGTGCCCCTGGTGCCGGAGCACATGGCCTGCAGCACACGGAGAGACCACGGTGAAGCAGGTTGTCCTGCTGCAACCCATGGAGAAGGCCACATCAGAGCAGATATCCACACTGCAGCCAGTGGAGGACACCACATCACAGCAGGTGGATGTGCCCTGAAGGAACCTGCAACATGCAGAGCACCCACACAGGAGGGGGATGCTGTCAGGAACTGCAGTCTGGGTAGAGTGGCACATGCAGGAACAGTCTGTTCCTGATGGACAGTACTCCATGGGAAGGGCCATGCTGGAGCATTTCATGAAGCACTGCATCCCATGAGAGGAATCCCACACTGGAGCAGGGGAACACAGTGAAGAGGAACGCAGCAGAGATGAAGTGTTATGAACCCCCATTCCCCATCCCCCTGTGCTGCTTGGTGGGGGAGGATATAGAAGCATCATGAGTGAATTTGAGCCTGAGAAGGGAGGGATGGGGGGAAAGTGGTTTTAGTTTTGTCTTTGTTTCTCACTATCCTACTCCATTTTTAATTGTCAATTAATCTTCCCCAGTCGTTTGTTTTGCCCATGAGGGTAATTAGAGAGTGGTCTCCCTTTATTTATCTTGACCCATGAGCTTCTTTTCATCTTCTGCCTCTGTCTTGCTGAGGAGGCGGATGGAGAGAACAGCTGGGTGGGGGTCTGGCAGTCAGCCAAGGTTAACCCACCACAATATTGAAAATCTAGGACAAAAATTATGTAGCTCTAAAAGACTCTGGAACAGCCTTCCAGAGTCATCTGAAACCAGAAGTTAATTGTTTTATGAAAAGGCTGATGTGGTATTATTTACTGCAGAGTGACACAGGACATCAACAGCCCCAACATCTTTTGTACTGAGACCTCCAAAAGTCATACCACTAAAAACTGCCAACCAACCCAAAACAAGCTATTGAACTGTTTTGATCTGCACTTAGCACAAGAAAGCCGGTGCTATGCATAAGACCTTTTAATCAGACCCTTAATGCATCTCTTCAGATAAATGCCTTTAGAAGTGTATTCAGTGATGACCATTATCAACATTTTGGAAAACAGCAGCAAGTGAATGTCAGTGACTGATTCCTGAGAGTATTCAAATCTAAATGAAATAAACCTTCATTTTATATTACCCTGACTACAATTTCAAACACTACTAGTGATTTTGGATTCCCGGTCTGAAATCACTTAGAGTGTGATTTCTAGAAGCCAGGTACTCAACATTGTCTGAAAATCCTTTAACCCAACAACATCTTTTAAAAAGACTCACTTTCAGAATTCCCATTCCAGTTTTACTTACAGATAATTCTCAGCACAAAGGCGTAGTTACTTTAGTTTAATGAAAGCAAACAGGAGAGAACAGAAAAAAAAAAAAAAAAAAAAGCTCTGTGAAAGAGTACCAGCTACTGAATGTAATAGCTTTTTGTGCAGGAGCACAAAATGCCCTTACTGAGCTGTAATATAACATTTCTTGCTTATACAGCTAAATTGACAATATTAAAAATTATCCATCTTTAAGGAACTCGAGTATGGTCTGTGTTTCAAATGAATATTGGAGTAAGAATAACTTCAAATTAAAAAAATATCACTAAAGGTTTATCATGTCAACAGAGAATTTTAGATGTTTTTTTTAAAAATACCCACATGAAAGCAGAATGTAAATAAGACCTGACAATATACACAAACATCCTGAGGAATATCAGTCTAAGGGAAGAACTCCGACTTCTACAATAGTTTTTTTCTCACAGTACTATGACATCCAGTGTCTTGCAGATAAAAAAGCAATAAAAAAGGCTATCCTGGTTGTAAGCTCTAAAGTAAAGGATTACTGTGATAAAGTCAAGCAGTTGTCTCTGTAGAGCATTTTACATTGTCTACAGCAAAACCAAGATGAGAGTTAGACGTAAGTTCAGGAAGAGACTCTATCTAGTAGCGTTTGACATTAACTAGTGAAAAGGCCCTCAGACTGTGAGGCTGGTGCTCCTTCTTCCTAGAGCTCTTACCATGTTCCTTCAGGCTGCAAGGTGTTGAAAGTTTGGGTTGGGTTGTTGGGGTTTTTTTGTGGCAAAGAGTACATGGTAGGTTCTCCTGATTTTCCAGGAGAACTCAGACATCCACATACATAAAGTGGTGAAATCATAATCACAGTATTAAAAAAAAAAATGTTGAACACAACACTTACAATGTAAAAGTACAAAACTCTGGGGAAAAAGATATCACTGTAATTTCCCAGTGGCTTGGAAAGAATTGATTCCAGGTGCTGCAATTAATTCATTGGGAAAGAAATAAATGGGTAACAGCAGAGAATACCAAATTCCCAAGGTTGATTTATTCACAATTATTTGTATGCCTGAGCAGGTGTCTTGATGGCAACATCAGCAGCAAATTTTACAATTCACAGGTGTAAGGCCCCTTTCAGAACTCCAGCAAAGACAGCTGCGTTTGAACAACTTCATCCTGCCAGCAGTTTCTCATATTCCTACTTTTCCCAAGATGCTGTCCCTAAAACTGCTGCAAGCTTGTTCCACTCGTTCACTACAAAGAAACTAGTCTCTTTGTGCTTAGGCACAATCGTAAGGTTATTTGATGTATTCTTGTTTTGTGACTACATATATAGCAGGATCAGCAATTCACTAGTATACAGAAGCAAGGTTTGCAGTCTTGAAATTTTCCTCAGTTACAAGTCATGAAAAAGTCCAGTGAAAAGTTTGAAGTTTGCTCCAGAACTTAAAAATCCATTTTAGATATTCATGTCTCTTCCAAAGGCGGGGTAGGTGATTCACAACCAATAATGTATTTATCTTTATGCCATCTCTGTGGAAGATTATTACCTTGATTTACAGGGTGGGACATCTGAAACTAGAATCCTGAATCCACGTTACACAACTGTGACTCAAATGTCTAGTCATTAAACAGAGGAAAAGTCAGTAATTTCATTATAGGATTAAAAGGCACCTCAAGGCTTCATTGATAAAAAATTGTGTCATGGGTGCAAAACTAAAATATGCTTTGTGCTGTGGCTGCTTTATTTTGACATGCAGGAAGAAAAGATAGTTTTATTATTAATTCTCAGTATGGAGATATTAAAATTGCAGTTTACATGTGCTCTGTATATTCTCAGATACAACAGATATATTCTGATTCATTACTGGGGTTTTTTTTCGATGGTGTGAACACAGTTTAAAAAAATTATTTTAATGGGTATTTGAACACAGTAAAGGAAATCAACATGAGGAAAAAGTCTCTTCATAGTACATTTTGTTTATAAAGACTGAAAGCTGTGAGAAACCAAACTTAAGCTATTGGTGGCTATTAAAAGCCACCAAGGCTGAGGTACCAAAGAGCATTAATTCAGTAACGCAGCAGATTTATTGTTCCACCGATTTTCATGGCTTATCCTCCCAAGGTCTCTCTGGTCTACATATGAAAGCTAAATCTTTTTTCCTGTTGGATATGTGGTCTAGCTATCCCAAGGAGTGAAAGCACAAGGCTAGTAGAGAACAAAAGCGACTGCTGCACTGAAGGCAGTGCTTTTAAGAGTGACATTTCAGTTCTAATGAATCCCTTCCTGACATCTGAGATACCAGAAGTACAGCTTTTTTGTACCATTGTGATCTTGGTTCCCTGCTCCTCAGTCAGCAGGGGCTGAGACTGACAGCTCATTTAACTTCATAAGGGGAAGAGACTACCTCTTGCCTCATGTAACTTGAAAGTGAGCCTTCTGGCTGGATAAGAGAGACGGTCTCCAATGGGAGAGACATCTGTTCTTACTCCTACAAGGAAGGTGGTTCTGATGACAGGATTATAAAACAGAAGAATGAAAATAGAGCCGAGTGGAGGAGCCTTTTTACACTGAATGATACTTACGATCCCCTAGTGGATATCTCCTATGTTAAACTTCAAATTTTATTCATATCTACAACATCATGTGTCTTGTTCATTAAAATAATTCAATATCATTATAAAATGACATTTTACTGTAAAATATGCTCAGTAACTGCAATCAGGTTATAATTGCTTCACAAATATATTTGTAAAACCTAAACAGGCCCTTAGAAACTTACAGCCACCTTCTACCCCCGCCCCCCCCCCCCAAAAAAAAAACCCAACCCACAACCCAACCCAGCTTCACCTTAATGGCATTTGTATGAACCACTTATTTCAAAAATCTTCTGTATTATATAAGGTCTTCTACTTCATTATAATGTGTTTCTTTACATAAGAAAAGACTGCCTAACTCCCCAGTGGCTGAGAAGAGTTAAATATGCATTAGCAACTCTCATGTATCAATTAGTCATAGAAAATAGGAACAAGTCAGAAGGAAAAAGCTACAGTTCCATAGAAATAATTTTTTATATATATTTCTCATCAGTTGCATGTTGTTATTGCTAAGTTTACAAATAGTCCAAGGATACTTCTAAATAACTTCACTTTAGAAGTGATAACTTCTAAAATGCACGTATTTCATGGCCCCTTTTTTCAGCCAAGGCATACTTTAGTATTTAACCGCAGTACAGCTTCAGAGGCATTTCCGGTAAAGTCCTAAAAGGAAAATACCTGTTAATATTTTAGAGCTGGAGTAACTAGATAAAATTGAAGGGGCAAATAATTATCAAACTTCTGTGTGTGTATATGTGATGGTGTCCACTTAAGCACAACAGACTTGAATAACTCCAGGTTACTTGGGGATTATTTTTTTTTTGGGGGGGGGTGGGGTGGGGTGTTTTTGTTTGTTTTGTTTTTTTTTTTTCCACAGCAGGTTCATTTAGCCTTGAATTTCCATTCGTTGTTTCTGCAATAGAAAATAAGTTCTAAGATATTGCAAATAAATATGGTAATTTCTGCTAATTGATTAATCTAATAAGCTCTTGTGGCATTTCCAGCTAAAGTCATGGAACAAAGAGATTTTGGCTATTCAGAAAGTTGTTATCCCTTGCATATGTTGCAATAAGAATGAAAGGCTATTATTATTTCATGTATTAAATTCTTTATTCTGATCAAGCAAAACAAAAGTCAAAATAGTAGCTGAGCAGAATTTGACCCACTAATGATAGCAACCAAACAAATAATTAGTAATAGCTAAAAGAAGTTAGAAAGAAGAAAATTACTGGAATGCAATAGTTCTTAAATCAGTTGAGAGCTTAGTTATTTTGTGAAAAAGTGATCAACATAAACCTGGAGCAAGGAAGAAGCCTGGGAAATGAGATACCTGACGCGGTCTCTAAGATGCACCTTCCTCTTCACCTTCCTTTACTGAAAGAGCTCCGTTCCTTTTCCACACGGGGAAGACAGCTGGGACACAGCCCCCTGGTGCCTGGGTCAGCCCCAGCAGCCTTTGGCCCCCCTGGACCCCAGCGCTGGTGCATACAGAATCACCCTACATGTGCTTTGGCACCTGGAGCGCAGCGTCAGAGCACCACTCACGCAGCGCAGAGCTCAGAAATTCAGGCCCAGCCACGGCGGAAAGGAGCTGCTTGCGATAGCCCTGGTCTCAGGCAAGGCTGCACATGGTTCACATGCAGATGAAACGGGACCAGCAGGATCAGCCCCTCATATTGCTCCTATTCAAAAACCCCTACCCAACTCCACCAAAAACCAGCATTCCATTGTGAAAAGTAACTGGTGCTGACTTTACGCAGAATTGCAGGAATTTGAGAAGTGTGCACGTTTTCAGCGCTGGTAATACCGCCAAGCAACGACACGTTAGTCCTTAGAAACTGCCAATCTCACGCCGCGCACAAAACCAAACCAATAGGAGGAGGCACACGTGTATTTTGAAGACATGTCGGTTTTACAGAAGGCAGTTCCTGTCATCATCAGTTACCTACTCCTGTGCAATGTTCATTTCAATAAAGATTCCTTTCCACACCTTCAGCGGAAGGAACACAAACGTTTTCTCTGCCGCCTCCCAAGCTCTGCAGAGACAACTGTGCAGGGTCCCTGCAGGGATGACTGATCACGCGGGATGCTGGAGGCCCTTGTGGGTTGATCCAGGGCATCATCCCTGTCCTTAGGACAGAACAGAAGTGCCTTGCTGGGTCACAGCCAGGGGACGGGACGTTGCCCTGTGCGGGCTGGGAACACCTTTCTGGAGGAACAGCGCGCTGTGGTTACCCATCTGGGTAAACCTTGCAACTTCAGCAACAGTTCCTCTGTGTGTCAGCAACGTTAATAACCTGATGCCGAAGCTACTGCCTGCCTCCCCCTCCAGAGGGGTTCCAATCAAAAGGGAAGAATAGCACTAAGACTAATCCCTGGGCAGACTGGCTCCTGGGCATAACCAAAATATCGTTACGCAGGACATGAATTCTCACTCCAATGCCGTGAGGGCAGACACCGCTGCTGCCCTTCCTATGTGAAGTGTCATACGTGTCCCACGGATACAGCATACAATACACAACACAGCATCTGCCAACAGACGTTTCTCCAGGTTTGCTTCCATTGCTCTTTCCTCGGATTTATTCTAGTCACCACAATACACATTTTCTTCGCTTTCCTGACCATCTTTCCCATGCTTATAAACACACTGTAAAATAACACGCAATCTCTCTCAGGTTTTTAGAAACACAAATAATACAGCACTCTAACACCTAGGCTGATGCTTTACCCGTATGATACTGCAAGGCATGAGACACATCTGCCAGTCAGATCTTGCCGTGTCACATGCAAACATTTCATTAATGGATCTCGCAGGGGGGTTGTTTAACCTTTAATCCCCTGATTAGCTGACTGACTCCATGGGTAACGATTTGATTCCAGTCCCTCTGCCACAGCAACATGTTCTCCTTTGTCACTCTCCAAAACCACGAAACTTCTATCACAAGTTAAATCAGCTCAGGATATAGCAATAGAGAGAGTATTCTTGCTCTAACGGTAGGTTTAAGATGGAAGCCTTCCACAACACTCTTAGAGAAAAAAATCAGGAAAGTTACCCTAAAAGGGAGGGTCTTGCCTTCCTGAAGCAACACATTTTCTGCACTAGAAAGTCTTTACTGAAAACACTTCAATGTCATTACAATTTTATGTAAAGATACTTTGTTTGGTTTTTTTTTTTTTCCAGGAGAGTTTATGGCTCCCTCTGAGCCTTGTTCAGTTCAGCTCGATCCAAATACACCTGAGAATCAAAAAAACCAACTGCAGTGAAGCGAACGCTGAGCTCTGATTCTGCAGGCACGTTTGTCTGTGCTTTCTTTCACCCTGGAACCGATGCAGGGGACAGAGACACTGCGGGGTGGTAATGGGGTGGCAGCCCTGTCGCAGACGAAAGTATTGATTTAGTAGAAATCTAGATTTATTAATAACTAACAGCAATTTATCAATACAGAATAATTCAGAAAGAAAAGCAACTTATTCACAGATTCTAAAATGACAAGATTCACTGTAACTTACCTAACGGTACCTTAATTTATTCATATATATATATATATTTGCACATACACAAACCAGACATGTACATACAGAAACACCCGCCTGTGCTGGTGTAAACAGTGCTCAAGCACTGAAATGCTGCAGCCTGAGCAACAGGCCCCGGGCTGAAGCCTCTACCTTAGCACGTGGTCATTAATAAAGCAGGGAAACTCGCCAGGGAAAGAGGCAGCTTAGACACCAGATATAATCTGTACGGAATGTGTCAGGAGGCAAAGTATCCAACTTTCCTTTCGCATCCTTGTTTAAGGCTGAGGACCCACATATTCCGGCTTGGTAGAAATTCCTTTGGTCTCAGCCCCCGAGCCCTGGCCAGGCTTTGGGTGGAATCCAACAGGAGAAAACTGGGCAAAAAAAAGTTATTTTGGTTTGTCAATCTCTGGTATACAAGGGCGTGCCCGCTCCCAGCGCCTCTGGAGGCCTCAGCTCCGGGCGGAGGCACCGCGTAGGATTTCCCCCTGCCCGGGCCAGGCTCTGCAAACCCTCGCTGGAACCGGGGCTGCCCGCGGGGCTGGGGGACGTCATCCATCTGGAGAAGGATCTTTCGTAATCGCCGTTTTCTCTCTCAGGTAGTGATGATTTCATGCATTACACTGTGCTCTCCTGTTTGCTGCTTTAAGTGCACTCTTCTGCCTTTCCTTACTGCACATTTTCTGTATTATGCTCTTACATTACTTAGTTATCACTAGTAAAATACGCCTGCTCTTTTCACTCTGGTGTCTGAGTTTAATTGGTATCAGAAGTGGGTTTCGGCGAAAAATGCCATTATTTAAGTTCAAAGGTATTTGGTGAAGTCTACCAGATGTTCCTGGTTGGGAAAATCCTCCCTATAGTTCGCTGGCCCAGGAGTGGGCTCAGGTCGGAGGACCGTGTGAACAACGGGAGAGCTGGCTGGAAGAAGCCGAACCATTAGATGTTCTAAACTGTATGAAAAGGAAACCTACTGGAAAAGAGGTTACAAATTGGAGTAAACGAGGACGGATTTTGTTAACTGCATATAGAAAACACCACCAGAGTAAAGAGAGGCTGTTGTTGGAGCTCTCCCAGCTGGAGTGACAGATGAGTGATTTGCAGAGTCAAATAGTGATGCTGCAATGCCAAAATAATTTGCTTGCTGATAAGCTGGATACTGATCAGACAGTGGCGGAGAAAGCTGCGGGGTGAGCAGCACGATATAAGAAAAGGAAGGGGCGAGTGAATCGTTACAAGGTGCACGCAGTGATTGCGGGTGCCGGTGCACAGTGGGACTGAGACGTGGGATGGTGATATTTGGAAGTCCACAGATTCTGACGAGGTTGGTTCCACAGATGAAATAGTAGATGCAAAACCTGTGTTGAGGTGAAAGACGAAAGCCGATTCTCACGGGCAAGTTGTAAGGAAGGATACAATAGAGGATTATGCACAGCATGAAGTAAATGATATAATTGAAAGGTTTAAGCAGAGACCAGGGGAAGCCCTGCTTGCTTGGATGGTGCGTTTGCATGGTCAGGGAGCTGCAGGGATAATCCTAGATGCAGGGGGTTCTAAAAAGTTTGTGATTTTATGCTCAGATTCTTTTGTGCAAGATGCATTTCGAAACAATGTTCAGGATACTCATTTGTTAGCACTGGCTGCTCTGGGATGTATACCAAATATCCCACAGACAATAACTGGCCGGCATCTGACCGTCCCTGGTGTACTTTGCGAGACTGTATACAGCGGATGAAAGAGGAAGGGATGCAAGCAGCTATTTTTATAGGAGACGCTGACCTTATGCTGCAGCATCCTTTGTCAGTCACTATGAGAAACAGGGTGATTAAAACTGCTCCACCAGCATATAAGAATGTAATTATGACTCTTCTCCCTAAGGAAACGGGGAATAGTCTCAGTGAAGTAATTGGCAAAGTGCAACAGTTACGTGACCTTGGAGAGTGGGGCTGCTGGAGAAGTGCAGGGAACCGAGAGAATTCCGTCACATACGATAACAGGATTTCTCGAACAGAAATGTTTACTGCCTTATTAAGGGATGGTATGCCCCGTGATCAAATTGATGGCATTTTAACCCCAGAAATGTGGAAGATATATAAAAAGAGAGGGTTGCATAAACCCAACAAAAAGGTACAAAATTCCCAGGCCAATAAGGCAGGGACAACTCAGTCTACGGCGCCACCTCTCGAGCCTTGACGGGACCATCCATCTGCTCGCGGGGGGGCCACCGCGAGTGGATCACCGGTTCCGGGGGGTGAGGAGGATTGGGCACCTTTCTCTGACTTGTACCCTTTGCAGGAGGCAAGGGAGGTGAGTCAACATTAGGATCAGCACAAATGAATTAATGGCCAAGCTCCAGTGCAGGGGGTACGGAAGGACCGATGGCCTCACGTGGAGCTCAAAATATTTTGGAATAACCCGTCTCCACAGACTGTAAATGCCCTAATTGACACTGGAGCGGAGGCCTCTCTAATATTTGGAAAGCCAAAGAAGTATAGGGAACAACCTGTAGTTATTACTGGGTTTGGAGGAAAACAAATTGGGGCAGTACAAACACAAATAGAAATGAAAATAGGGAACCTCCCAAAGAAATTGTCCTCCGTAATGATTGTTCCTATTCCTGAATATATAATCGGCATAGACATTTTGAAAGGATTGACTTTAAATCTCCCTGACGGTCAGTATCAGTTTAGCGTCAGACCCTATATTGGTGCCAGACCTGTTACCGTCGGCAAAGTAAAAATGCCTCCTGTGCAGATCCCGGCTGCAGCTGAGTTAGTCACAAGGAAGCAGTATAGAATTCCGGGGGGACATGAAGAGATATCACAGGCAATTAGAGATTTATTAGATGTAGGAGCTTTAAAGCCGACCACGACAGCATGGAACAACCCGATATGGCCTGTCAAGAAAAGTGATGGCTCCTGGAGAATGACGGTGGATTTCAGAGAAGTAAACAAACATCCTGCACCGCTTGCAGCGGCCGTGCCGGACACTGTCACTTTCATAGAGAAGGTTCAGAGACATCCCGGAACTGGGTACGCTGTCATAGATTTAGCTAGTGCATTTTTTACTGCCCCTGTTGCAGAAGAGCATCAGGACCAATTTGCCTTCACATGGCAGGGCCAGCAATACACCTTTACTAGATTACCTCAGGGGTGGCTCACAGCCCCACCATCTGTCATAGAATTGTAGCTGAACACTTAGGTGGAGTACAGCTGCCTCCTCACACACAATTAAGTCAATATATAGATGATATTTTGATCAAGGAAATAATCAGGGGGAGGTACAACAAGCTCTTGAATTAGTGATAGACCACATGAAACAGAAGGGTTGGGAAGTTAGCCCTGAAAAAATCCAAGGACCGTCTCAGACAGTAAAGTTTCTAGGAATTCAGTGGCACTGTGGGCATCGAGAAATACTGCCTAAACCCGAGAAAAAAATTTGCATTTTGCTGTACCACAAAATAAAAAAGAAGCTCAAAGATTCATTGGGCTATCCAGCTTCTGGAGGCGACATATTCCCCATTTGGGACAGATTTTAACCCCTTTGCACAAGGTGACAAGGAAAGAATATGAATTTGAATGGGGAAGTGAACAACAAGTTGCTTTTGAGTTAGCTAAGGAATCCATTCAAAAACTTTAGATTTATGGCCCCTACAGGAAGGGGAGGTAGAGTTAAATGTGTCAGTAAATAAATCATATGCTAACTGGAGCCTGTGGCAGAAACAAGGGAGGAAGAAGGTTCCGTTAGGATTTGGGGGCAGAAAGCTGCCAGAGGCAGGAAACAATTATACTCCTCCTGAGAAACGATTATTAGCATGTTATTGGGCATTAGTTGAAACTGAACAACTCATGACAGGACATGAAGTGGTTCTTTGCCCCGAGACTCCTGTCATGCAATGGGTAAAAACTTCTCCAAAAACTCATCGCATTGGGCATGCTCAGGAATCAAGTATCATAAAATGGAAATGGTGTATACAAGATAGAGCTAAGGTAGGAGTGGGTGGGGTAGCCACTCTCCGTGAGCAAGTGGCAACTACCCCCACAAAGGATCGAGAAATAAACCCTGATGTTACACCTGAACTGGAATCCCCAGTACAATGGGAAAGGCTTTACATCAACTAGAACCCTCTGCAGAGGAACATGTCTGCTTCACTGAGGGATCAGCGAAGTACACAGGAGGGAAAAGGTTTTGGAAAGCAGTAGCTTATCACCCTCCTTCAGGAAAATTTTTAGAAAGCACAGGAGAAGGACAAAGCAGTCAGTATGCTCAATTGTATATGTTATCATTTTAATCAGATTGCAAATTGGGAAAACAGATTCTTATCCCTTGCAGAAACAATAGCAAACATATTCGATCTCCGCAACTGCTGGGTCTGCGGGAGCCCAGGCGGATTGGAGGATTGGCCTTGGACAGCCCAGCCGGTGTCACCTAAATGGGGGATCAGCACACGAAGTGATGTAAATGAGACAACGGGATTTTGGACTGACGACAGCGACCCTTGGCGATTGCACTTTCCTGGAAAGGGTCTTTACTGTCTCAATCGGACAAGAGAACACGGGGTTCAGATGGGGAAAAGTGTTTGTGAATGGACCTTGTCTCCAGGTTTTGATTGTTGGACTCCTAATTGTCCTCCCTATGATTGTTTCAAATATCGGGGCAGATGGAATCAAACACTTGTTAAACTTACTAATGGTAGTTGGGCAAGGTGTTCCTACCACAATTACAAGCAAGATTTTGAAGGTTGTAAAGCAGTAGGATGGGATGGCTATTTTGACCATCTATTTTTAAGCTGTCCCAGAGATAACTCTACAAGTAAGACTCATGTTGTCCATGATTATCAGTGCAAGTGGCAACATCAAAATGGCACTCGAGCTCACTTCAGCGAGTTCTGGTCCAAAGCTAACAAAACATCTTGGGGATGCGATTGTAAAGGGAAGTCCCATGTGGGAGCTTGGAGCTGCACCTGTTGTGATTCTTACGGTGAAGCAACTGTGGTCGGAGGACCACTAGGCCCGGGAAACACATTATATTTTGACCCACCAACTGATGACGAAACCTGGGAAGGCCCCTTTGCCAATGGAGCTTGGGCTTTAAAGGGACATTATTGGATTTGTGGCCGACCTGCTTATCGGAGGATACTCCCAAATTGGTCAGAATATGCTGTGTGGGATACATCAGACCCCTATTCTTTTTACTATCACAAGATCAGGGAAAGGGCCTTGGGGTCGAAGTATATGAAGATTTGGTTAGGGAAAAACGGTTCATTGACACTTCCCTAACTAAGGGGAGTGTGCAAAAATGGGGACAAGATGAATGGCCACCTGAAAGAATCATAGAATATTATGGACCAGCCTCTTGGGATCCCAACGAAATAGTGGAGGGTGCCAGAGAACCCATCTATAATTTGAATCAGATAATTCGGTTACAAGCTGTCTTAGAAATAATAACTAAACAAACAGCTACAGCTCTTGACCTTCTGGCTGACCAATCCACTCAAATGAGGAGTGCAGTCTCTCAGGATCGTATGGTCTTAGATTACCTGTTGGCAGAAGAAGGTGGAGTCTGTGGGAAATTAAATGAATCCAAATGTTGTTTGCAAATTAAGGATAATGGAAAGGTAGTAAAACAAATCTAGAGATGAGAAAATTAGCTCACGTACCGATCCAAAGATGGAAGGGCTGGGACCTGGATCCATTTTCATGGCTGCCGGGGGGCCCTTGGATCAAACATGTCCTTTTCTTTTTCCTATGTGCTGTTGCTAGCTTAGTGTTTATTGCTTGCTTCATTCCTTGCGGTATACAGTTGATTAGGCACGCAGTAATGGAAATGCAATTTGTAGTTACACCTGATGGGAGATCCTCAACTGATGAACGAAAACTAATGTCACTGACCACAGAAATGGTCTGGGAGCCATGATTCACCTATAGGTCCAAGGGCTGAATGAAGTGCTAAGGCTTGGACAACAAGCCCAAGCCAGAGTTGACCTATAGATGAATCCTGTATATTTTATAACTGATAACCATTGTGCTAACAGGTATTATACTGAGTTATAGCCACCCGCCTGTGCTGACGTAAAAAGTGTTCAAGGATTGAAATGCTGCAGCCTGAACAACAGGCCCCGAGCTGAAGCTGCTACCTTAGCATGTGGTCATTAATAAAGTACGTAAACTCGCTGGTGAGAGATGCAGCTGCGACAAAATATAATCGGTAGCGAGGAGAGAACGCATCCAACTTTCCTTTCTCAGCCTTGTTCAAGAACCCAGGTATTTGGCCTTGTTAGAAACTCCCTTGGTTTCCCCCCTGAGCCCTGGCCAGGCTTTGGGTGGAATCCAACAGGAGGATGAAACCAGAAATTTTCCGCTCAAAACGAAGGTGCCAGCTGTTCTGGCCTGTCAATCTCTGGTCTATAAGGCTGGGCCCGTTGCAGTGACCCTGGAGGCCTCAGCTCCGGGCAGAGGCACCGCGTAGGATTTCCCCCTGCCCGGGCCAGGCTCTGCAAACCCTCGCTGGAACTGGGGCTGCCCGCAGGGGGATGGGGGATGATAGTATATGCAAGTGGGGATGTATTTTTCCTAATCTCTATTCTCTCTCTCATGTAGTAATGATTCGATGCATTACCCTGTATTTTCCTGTTTGCTGCTTCAAGTGCACTCTTCTGCCTTTTCTTACTGCACGTTTTCTGTATTACACTCTTACTTTACTTGGTTATCACCAGTAAAATACGCCTGCTCTTTTCACTCTGGTGTCTGAGTTTAACTGGTATCCTTAATCAGCAAAATAGGGGGGATCTCCTCAAGCATCGCCCATCCCTGTCCTGCATCCCCAGGGGCCACGTCAGCATCCCCCTCAAACTCCCCTCGTAGCCCCCCTACAACCCCCAAACCCACCTTGTATCCCCCCTACACCCCCCAACACCACCTTGTCTCTCTCTCCAGGCCAGCCACAGCCCCAGCTCCATGATGCCTGGGGCCTCCTCCCCGGGGGATAACAGCCCCCACACCTCCGGCTCGGGGATCGAGCAGAGCTCCAGCGACTGGGTGACCACCGACATCGAGGTGAAGATCCGTGACACCTACCCGGACAGTCAGGCGGTGGGACAGATCGGCGTCATCCGCAGCGTCACGGTGAGACCCCCCCGCCCCGGTTCGGGGGGTGCTTTTGGGGCAGGGAGGGGGTAACACACATGGTGAGGCTGATATCCCACCCCCCTTTTTCTGTTTTTGTAGGGCGGGATGTGCTCCGTCTGCCTGAAGGACAGCGAGAAGGTGGTGAGCATCTCCAGCGAGCACCTGGAGCCCGTCACCCCCACCACATACGACAAGGTAGGGCCCCCTCCCAGCCCCCCCCTTTACCCTGGGCCCCCACCACTCCCCCCCCGACCCCTGCTCCTTTGGGGACCTTCTCGATCCCCTCAGGTGCTACCCCCGACCCTCTGGCACCTCCCCACAACCGCTCTGGGACCCTCCCAGCACCCCTGGGGCCCCCCACCAGCCCCCTCAAGGCTCACTCTCCCCCCATCTGCCCCCCCTCTCAGGTCAAGGTGATTTTGGGGGAGGGCTGTGAAGCCACCGGTATCCTGCTCCGCATTGACGGGGAGGACGGGATCGTCCTCATGGATTTAGACGACAATATCACGATCTTCAGCCTCCGCCTCCTCGGCAAACTGATGGAAGATTGAGGGGGCCCACCTGTGCTCCCCGCCCCCTGCTGCCCCCGCTCTCTTTGTGTCCCCCCGTTCTCTTTCTCCACACCCCTTTCCCCTGCTCAGTGTCGGCGGTTGGAACGAGGTTTAGTTGTCAATAAAGGCCTGTGGGTGCAGCCGGGGGGATGAACCAGGGCCCCGCCCCCCAGGGCTGGGGAAAGGGCGGTTAAATGCCCCCCCGGGGCCGAGAGAGGGTTGCAGCGGGACCCCCGGGGGTGGGGGGTGCTGAGCCGGGACCCCACTGCGGGGCGGGGGGAGAGTGAAGCGGCTTCAGCGCCGGCCGCGCTCATGCTCTGCCCTTACACCCCGCCTCCGCTTCCGCCGCCTCCTCCCATTGGCTCTGCCGCCGTCGGCACCGCCTCCGCTCCGCCGCCATTGGCCAGCAGCCGCGCCGCCATTGGTGTCCGGCCGTCAGTGACCGCCCCTCCAGTCTTGGTCCCGCCCCGTTCCTCCCGCCCCGCCGCCGCTCATTGGCTGGAAGCGGAGGGAGGGGATTGGCTGCGGCGGCCGCGCGTGCGCCTTGTGGCGCGCGGTGCGGGAAGATGGCGGCGGCCTGTGAGTTCCGCGGCGCCCTGGGAGCCCGCCGGGCCGGGCCGGGCCGGGCCGCCAGCGGCACCGGCGGTACCGAGGCGGTGCTGCGGGAGCGGCTGCGGCGGCAGCAGGTGGGGCCGCGAGGGGGCTGAACCTGGGCCTGAGGGGACGGGCGGGCGGGAAGGGGGGGCACGGGGCTCCGCGGGTGTCCCCAGCGGTGCCCACCTGTCCCCGGGCTTCTCTGGGCGCCCCGCGCCTGGGCCTGTCTGTCCTCGGGGGTCCCCCGCCCTCCCCGGGAGGCGCCGGCGGTCTCTGACTGGCGCTGGGTGTTCCCAGAGCTCCCCGGCTGTCGCTGGCCATCCTCGGCCACCTCTAGGCCTCCGGGGCTGTTCCCGGGGCCCTCTGGCTGTCCCTGGCCACCCTCGGCCCCGCCAGCACTCCCTGCCTGCCCCCGAGTGTCTCTGGGGCTCTCTGGGCGTCCCTGAGCATCCTCAGACATCCCTGGGGGTCCCTAAAGGTCCCTGGGGTTCTCGGGGTGTCCCTGACCATGCCCAGAGCTCCCTGGTTGTCCCCAGGTGTCCCCAGAAGTTCTGGACTGTCCCCGGGGCTCCGCGGATGACCCTTGCTATCCTCGACCCTCCCCAACTGTCCCCAAGCCCCCCTGGGTGTCCCCAAGCCCCTCCTCCCGGTGTGTGCCCCCCCCCCCCCGTGTCCCCTCGCTACACAGGTGACAGAGGGACCCCTGGGACACCCCGCGGGCCTGGAGGAGGATGAGGAGGAAGAGCACAGCCCCCTCCAACCGCGGCAGCCCGAGTTTTTGTGGAGTTTGCGGGGCTGTTCTCGAGGCAGGGGGCCCTCTGCGCCGCGGCGATGGAGAGCGCCGGGCCTTTGCTGAATGCCGTGCCGGCAGCGGGAGGGAAGCCGGGCGCCCCTCGAGTCCCGGCGGTGCCAAACCCACCCCGGCAAAGAGTCAGAGGAAACGCTTGGCTGTCGGCAAACCATTTACTGGGGGATCACTGCGAAAACCGGTGCCGAGAGCGTGTGGCACAGCACATCCTGGGGCATCCCTGGCTCCGCTCTTCTCTCCCGGCGTGGAGCCGGGTGTTGCTGGTCGGGGTGGCTGAAGGTGAGGAAGAGGAGGGTCTCTGGGCAGCTCTTCTCTGCCGGGGGGTTTGCCAGGGTTGCCGCGGTGGCTCAGCAGGGATGTGGGTGTTCCTGGCTCTGTGCCGGGAGGAGTGTGCCAGGCACAGTGGGGGAGTCCCCGTCTGTCCCCTGGGGCCCATCCTTGGGGACAGGGATGGCGCTTGGCCGCTTGGGGTCGCGCCGCGTCACCGGAGCGTCCTGCGGGGAGAAGGAGGGGGGGGGGGGGGGGGCGGTGAGCAGCACCGTTACAGAGGCTCTCAGATAAACAACCAACCACCAACAATAAAAAATTATTAACACCATTAACTACCTCTCAGTGAATCACAGGTGTGGATGTCTGTGAGAGGAGAGCAGATCGACTTTCTGGGGTCTAAGGGCAACCCCAAACGCTCTCTCGCTCACCTGACAAGTGAGGGCTCTCACCCTCGAGGACCTGCTCAGGGCAGCGTCCCGACCCAGGGCCCCTCGAGGAGTTTCCTTGGGCAGCGTCCCGACCCCAGGGGAGAGGCCTCGACCGCAGCTGCTGCTCCAGGGGACGAGCTCCAAAGGGCTCCCAGGGGACTCCATTTATAGCCAGGTGACTGACCTGTAGCCAACAGTGGCTCCCATTAGCCAAAGGCCCCAGTTACCGCCAAGCCCCGAGAACAGGCAGCCAGGAGCTGCTACGCTTCAGCAGCCAAGAAGCTGCTTTCACTGGGGGGGGCACCAGCCACAGGTACCCATGGGTGGCATCCCCACCCCTTGGACCCTGAGCACCCCGGGATTCTGGGCACTCATGGTACGGGGGCACCAGGGACCCCCAGCACCCATGTAATGGTGGCACCAGGGACCCCGAGCATCCAGGGCCCCAAAGCACCGGGGGGACGCAAAGGCCCCGAGCACCCGGTGTCCCTGAGCACCCACGCCCAGGAGCCCCCCTACAGCTGTACCTCGGCGTGGGACGAGGTGTTCGCTCTGCCAGGCAGGTTCTGCTCCACGCCGCTCCCAGCGACCACGCTGCCATCGGGGCGGCCACGCTGTTCCCGGCTGCCGGGGGCCCCCGGCACCGTGGAGTTACCGGCCGCGCGCGTTGCCCTGGGCTGGCGCTGATGCTGGGAGCGCCCGGTGCCGTGGCGGGTGGGGACGGGGGCTGGGCAGACGTCCTGCGGGCTCGTGCCGCTGCCGTACCCGCTCGGCTCCGCCAGGCTGAGCCTGTCCAGCGGGGTGGTGGCCTTCTGGGTGCTGCGCTGGCTGGCGGGGATGAAGGCGCCTTCCTCCGTGCCAGGGAAGAGCTGAGTCGCGCTGCATCCTTACGGGATGCCCTCCAGTCCTTGTGGCAGAGCTGGCGATACTGGGTGGCCTCAAAGCGGGACTTCACCTGCTGCAGGGAGATGAAGGGAGGCTGGAGGGCGGCGCTGGGCGCGATCCTCTCCCGCGAGTCCCGCGTGAGCGTCGTCTTGAGCAGCGGCACCGTCCCACGCAGTCACAGTGCTCGCCCAGGGCTTCCTGGCTGGAGTCAGACGCCAGGCGGACGAGCCCCGGCACCAGCTGATCCAGCGAGGAGCAGACGTACCTTTTCCTGGTAGGACAGGCTTTTACCCGTCCTGTTAGCCGATCGGTTCTCACTAACATGTCAGAGTACCCCAATTTTGGTTTTGGCATTTCAGTGGAATTTCCTTTCAGGAAAGGTGTCTGGAGGTGTTTTTCCACTGGGAGCCTTAATTCGTACAGAAGCGTATTGTTTACAAAGTTTACATCCTTCACAGATTCTTTTGGCTGCTGCATAAATTCCCAGGGCAGCCCAGAGTCGTTGATTCCGGAGCGCTAAGCTCTTCGGCCCCCCATGAGTTTTTTCGTGATGCCATCGCGTAATCGGTAATAAATACCTTTTGGGGAGAAGCAGCTTGTTACTGAGCATCCATTGTTCTCCTTGGGGCTGGGCTCCAAGCCGGATCCACCGCTCCTTTTCTTCATCAGGGAGGTCTTCATAGAGCTTATCTATATCCAGAAGTTTGGATACATCAGCCCTGAGCCCCCGATCCAGCCGGACCGGGGGGGTGACGCCAGAGCGAGCTTAATGCCCCTCCAGACCCAACGGCCCCAGCGCTAACGCCCTCCCCCAGAGAGGGCAGGGTGTGGGGGGAGCTGAACCTTGGGGCTGAGCACCCGCTTTCTGGGGGGGCCCTGAGGCGCGAGGGTGGGGTCCCCGAGGGGTGGCGGGCTCTGCGCCCCAGAATTGGGGTGTCCCGCCCTACTGCCGGGGGTACCGGCCCCAGTGGCGGAGGAGGGAGGAGCAGACCCTTCCCCTCCCTGCCCCAAACAGGCTGGGGCACGGGAACACCCCGATCCCGTCAGCCGGCCGGGAACGTCTCTGCCCCGGCCGGGTTTGGGCTCTGTTCCCTTCTCCGTAGCCCAAAAGTCCCAGCTGTGCTGCCCCCGGGGGGGATTCGCCTGTCCGGGAACGTCAGGAGAAATGGGTTTGTTCTGTGCCAGCATCACGCCGGGATGAAGCCCAGCGGCACCTCCAAGCAGCTCCGGGGCTGGCGACACCCCGAGACCCCAAAGCAGGGCCGTGGAGCTCCCTGCCCCATCCTGGCCCCCCACAACCCCAAACAGGGGCGCCCCATAGCTCCCTGCCCTGTCCTGGCACCCTAAAATCCCAAACTGGGGTGCACCATAGGCCTCTGTTCTGCCCCAGGAACCTACAACCCCAGAGTGGGGCACCCCATAGCCCCCTGCCCAGGCCCCTACAACCCCAAACAGGGGTGCCCCATAGCCCCCTGCCTGGCCCCCCACAACCCCAAACTGGGGCACCCCATGCCCCCTGTTTCCACACAGAACCTGCACCCTGAGGGGACCTTTGGCAATTCCGGGGTGCGGTGGGGGGGTGGGGTACTTTTCCCAGGGGACCCTGGGCATTTTGGAGGGGGATTTTACCCACAGAGCAGCCCCCACCCTGGTTTGGGGTCTTCCCCCCCGCTTCCCATTTCCCTGCCCTCACCCCAGCTGGACCCACTGGAGGACCGGGGGGCACATCCCACCTGCTTCCCACCGAAGGAAACTCCCCTGCTCTGCGGGGGCTGGCTTCGGTGCCAGCTGGACCCGGTGCCATCCCTTGCTGGGTGCCACCAGTCTCGGGGGAGCCTTTAAACCCCGTCAGTGAATTTATTCCTTCGCTTCGGGACGCTGACGGCCCCTCTCCATCCCAGTGCTCCTGCAGCACGTTGCTTTCCACCGTCCTCCTCAGCCTCTTGGTCCTCATCTTCCTCCTCTTCAATCTCTGGCGGAGCTCGGCCCTCCGGGGCGATGCCGGATCTTGGGGTGACACGTGCCGGTAAGACGAGCTCGTGGGGGGTGACGCTCCCCGAGACCTTCGGCATCCTGGCGCTACCATCTCCCTGTGCTGCATCCCCAGGGCCCCCCGAGCATCCCCCATTGTAAGAGTCGGTCAGGAGATCAGCGTTGTGTCAACACTGTCACCAGGGACATGGACAGTGAGGTACCCGACCACGGCCTGCTTGGCCTTGCGATCCCTGGGGTGGGATGTGGTGCAACGGCTCCAGAAGCAGAACGGTGTGGCACAGCGAGTGCTGGGCTGTTCCCCTGAGCGCTGACCGGGCGGTGCAGGCGGTGCTGGGCTGTTCCCCTGAGCGCTGACCGGGCGGTGCAGGCGGTGCTGGGCTGTTGTTCAGTGCCTGGGCTCAGCCGGAGCTGTTAGAGATAACCGCAGAGCCACTGTCAGAAAAGATGGATCGCAACTGTTGCCATAACATCGATGAAGAAATCATGAACCTTAGACGAACTTTGCTTCATTATAATCCCAAAACGCCCCTCCTGGTGGAAGGCTGCCCGCCTCCGAGACTGACCACGCCCTGGACGCTCCCCCCTGCCATGTGCGCTGGCCTCGCTGGAGAAGGGGGAGATATGACAACTGAATTCTGAGCAGGGTGGAGACCCCCGAGGCAGAGGAGGAGCAAGGTGTGTTCCTGAGCATAAAAGGATGACTTCTGGACAACGAAAATGGGAAACTTCCCCACCAAGGACCATGATGATCGACGACGCAGCATCAGCTGGACCCGGGACCGTTAGGGCGTCGTGAGATCAGCAGTGGTAGCTATAACCTCTCTCCCTCTTCTCTCTGAACTTTACTTTTCCCCTTTCTTTCACCCATCTCTAACTATCACGTGCCGCTTCACGGGCAACACAATAAACTTTTATTGTTTGATTACTGCTACCCCCTTTGGTGCTGGTTGTGGCAACTGAGGCACGGACTCTCCTTTGAAGTGCAGAAGGAAAGACCCTTTATTATTACAATAGCACATACTTATGCTCTCGCCAAAGCTCTTACTTCATAATTAGAAAATCAGCAGTTAGACAGCCATCAACCTTTTCTCCTGCCAGCATGAGACCCCTCTAACACGCTCACCTGCTCATTCACGCGCTGGGTAACTTCTCACAGTTCAGGACTTTCCACCGCTCAGTGCTGCAGCTGTCCGTTGTTTTTCCCTGCCACCTCGGCACAACTCAGCAGTTTCTGATCTTTCTCCCAAGGCCTGTTCTTCAGCAAAGCCGAGCTGTTTCTCAGAGGCTGTGTAAGGGTGACAGGCCGATGCCTCCCACATCTCCCCTTTCTTTGTTTTGCAGTGGCATCTGCAAGTCTTGTTTAAGCGCTTTATCGATGGAGGTTTAGGCAAACTTCAAAAACACTGCGTACTTAAAATAGTTCCACAGAAGGGTAAAAACCATACAGCAGTTGCAATTACTCACTGAAGAGAGTAGGCTAACTTCACTACCAATAATCAAAGGATATGACCAAATTCTACAAAATAAACAGTATGAAGATACAGAATAGCACACTTACTTAATGGGGTACTAACATTCAGATCTGCAGTTATTGGGGAACCCTGGGTGCAGCGAGGATTCAGAGTGCCCTTCCTCACAAACAGGAGATCCTACGCGATGCGTCCATCCGTAGGTGAGGCATCCAACATCGCTGCAAGCAGGTCCGGCCTCTGAATCAACGGGCCAAAATCACTGGCACTTTTCTTTGAGCGGGAACATCTGATTCCATCCTCCTGTTGGGTTCCACCCAGAGCCTGGCCACCACTCCGGGGGGAAAACCAAGGGAGTTTCTAACAAAGTTAAACACTTGAGCCCTTAATTCTTAATATTGCTAAACAGAAGAAGTTCAATACACACATTCTTACAGCATTTCATCCTTATTAATAACTACATTTCATCTAAACTACATCTTTCAGTACTGACTAGTAAGCCTAGATATTTCATTAGGGAGTTGCAATTGCTGTTAGCATTTTCTCCTTTAAGAGCTGGCAACCATAGCGTGCTTAAGGACAGAGATAGTGTACTTTGTCCCGTTGCAGGAGCAAGCATTACCCAGACATTCTGCTGAAGTGACCTGTCGAAGAGACCCCAAACTGTCGGCACAGGAGCACCCACAGCACCCACAGCCGGCTCCTGGGCGCCCACCAAAAGCCGCCTCTCACCCTCAGGTGCGGTCGCACACACCCTGCCGGTAACCCCCGGGGACCGTGACCTGTGCAGACACCAGCATCACCTCTTCCCCAGGTTATTCAGGGAAATGGTCCTTCCCAGTTACCCCTTTCCAGGTTTTTGTTAACACTTGAGCCTTGCCCTGGACTTCTTGTTGATCTGGTATCTGCGACGAGAAGTGACACAATATTGGTGGCACCCGTGAGACAGGGGATGTTTAAAAAGTCCATGATACACAACGCCTGATTTAGTCTCTCGTGAGGCGCAGACGGATACCCTCCCTCTCCCCTTTCTGTGGCTGTAACAGAGGCTTTAGGTGCCAGGCGTACGCTCCACAGTGGCCTGTCCGGCCGGTGAGTGGGGAATGCCGGGCAGAGGCTTGACCCCCACTGTATGGCCGGATGCAAACACTGCTCCAGAAGGGGCATCGACAGACACGGGTCCATATTTTACCGTTCCAAATGCAGCCAAGTGAGAGATGTCACATTGCCGTAATTCCGAGGAGGCGAGTCCCCGAGGGCTGACACCACTGGCTGTTGAAGAGAGCGAGTCCTGCTGGCACTCAGGGCAAGGGGCAATGATGTCTTTAGCCTGACGCCTTGATAAAGATAATTGGTTTTGTATTGCTCTGGAGTTTTGGCGGAAAAAATGCATGTGAAAGCCGAGCTTGCTCAAAGACATCAGGTACCACCTGAGCTGCCGGAGTCAATGCATCTGCACGTCAGTTGCCTTCAACCAAACATCCAGGCAGTACAGTGTGCGCTCCAATATGTACAATAAAATGAGAAGTCTTGTGATTATTTAATAATTGTAAAAGGGTGTGCATTAGTGAATATAACAGTGGATTATTATCATCCTTCAAACACGAGTTCTCCATGCACTGTACAAGATTGGCAACATAAGCAGAATCAGTCACGGTGTTCATTGGGGTGTCCCAGCGCTGAAATACAGGGACTGCTACAGCTGGCTCAGCGATCTGTGGCGATCCCAGGGATCGGGCAATGTCTGATTGCCAGATATGAGTATGCGGGTCTTGCCGTACTATGACTGACTTTCCTGTTTTTCCAGATCCATCAGGAGACACAGTCAAGGCTTGCAACGGTACGTCGCTGCACTTTGGCATGGCATATAATAAAAAATTGTGCTGTAATAATTTGCGTGATGGGCTGTGTACTAAAAGCTGTCCGAGGGAGTCACAGATCACTGTCTGGAATTCATTACAAAAAGGCATTTGTATGAGCCACTGTAGCACGTGCATAGTAACCGGAACAATGATACACACGGGTTCCTGACCAGCAAGTAACAGTAGGCGCTGCTGGCCCTGCGTGATCATTTGGCAAACATTTCTGGACGAGTAGTGACTGTCTCGTGCATTCGGTGTGACAAAAAAATCCATTCAGCAATAACAAGAGGGTCCCGAAGTGTTTCACCCCACTGAAAGAGCAGAGCACAGGGCTGCCCTGGAGGGTTCAATAACACCAGTTGATGCGGGTGGCCGGGCACACATCCCAGTGCTTGTCTGTCTGAGACGGCGTTGGCCACACGGTGGGGATCTTGTTTCGCTTTCTCTGGGAGTGCTCTGGGTGATGTCAGTGAGGGATCTCCTCACAAAACATCAAACAAGCTATGGGGATCATCATTAGTGAGGCCCACAACGGCCGTATCCAGCTGATGGCTCCCAACAGTTTCTGTAAATCTTTTAAAGTCTTAACATCAGTTTCGAGTTTAACCTGCTGCAGGACAATGGTCTGTTCACAAAGTCTCCAGCCCAGGTACTGCCCGGTGATGATCTCTGTACCTTTTCAGGTGCTGTTTGCCACCCCATTGGAGACAGTGAGCCTTTGGTTAAAGCGAGAGCCTTTTCCATGATCTCCCGTGTTTCTGGGCCGTAAGGATGTCAGCCATACAATGATACAGAGCAGCCTGGGGGACCTGCACTCTAACAGGGCTCAAAGCCTTTGCAACAAACCCTGACACATCGTGGGACAGTTTTCATGCCTTGTGGTAAAACAGCCCAGTGGCACCGTCTTGCAGGTTCACTGACATTAACACTGGGAACAGAGAAGGCAAATCTAGGTGCATCATCCGGATGCAAGGGAATGGTAAAAACCCCAGTCCTTTAGGTCAGTTATTACAAGGTGCCAGTTTCGGGGAATCATTGCTGGGGAGGGCATTCCTGGCTGTAACGCACCCGTATCCTCCACGGCATCATTAATGTGTCAGAGATCATGTAAAAGTCACCATTTACCACTTTTCTTTAAAATAACAACTTAATTGTCTCTGAATTAAATCGTTCAGGTGGCGCAACTTTTCCCTTGGCAGGGGCCACTGACCCACCCACACAGGGGATTCTGTTTCCCAGGTGAGTTTCAGGGGGGTTTCAGGGGGGGTTGTGCTGCAGTGGTGATTAAGACAAATTCGATGCAATTTGAGTTCCCCATCGAGCCATACAGTCACAAACCCAAAATGTCAGAGGGGTTTCCAATATAAATGGACAAATATTCGCTACCCGGTTTTCTGGGCCCCTCATGAGATCTTTGCTTTGAAACGCTACAGCGTGACACCAGCCCCGAAAAGTGCTTGAGCTACCCGAGCTAACGGCCAATGCTGCGGCCATCTGCTCGCAGATATTAGGGTCACATCCGCGCCAGTATCTAAAATGCCTGTCAGCTCAACAGGTTCTTCTGCTCTGGTGAGGGCGCATTTTACCACAGGTTGACCTTGTGCCACTGCCTGAGCCCAAAATATTTGAGGAGTACCTGCGGATCCAAATCCTGAGTCACCCCGGCTTCTCGGCATCCTGCTGGGGGGAGCTGCAGTAAGATAAACAAGCTGAGCAATTTTTGACCCTTTTGTTACTGAACACGGGGGTACCGGGGTCCAGGCCATAATTCTGATTTCCCCGTCAGAATCGGCATCTACGACCCCTGGTAAAACGAACAACCCCTGTCAGGTTTAGATGCTCTTCCCAGTAATAATGCACTTTTCCCATTTCCCAGCGGTCCATATACTCCTGTTGGCATAAGGATACCGTGGTCTCTAATAATGTTACTGACTCGGAGGCTGCCAGCTCCACGCCTGATCGATAGTGACTAAATTATGACAAACCGCCACTGATTGCAATATTTTATTAGTGTCTTTTGTTCACACTTGGGCCTGGAGGTCCCCCTATCTCCTTCCAGTGCTCTAAAATACTGACACACCGTGAAACGGCGAATACTACAAACAGCAAAACCCCTCTCAGAACATATAAAGCCATTGCTTGTTGATGATGTGGTGCTGACAGACAAGGGACGCTGCATGACAGCGTCAGCACCTTCTCTGTGCAAAAACTGCTGCTTTTGGGGGGAGGCTGGAGGGCGGGGAAGGCGGGCGCGGGCCGAGAGCGCGGTGCCGGGCTCGGCCGCAGGCGGTCACTCCGCGGCGGGGGGGGCTCGGGGAAGCCCCGGGCCGCCGCCGCCAGCTCCGCACTTTGAGAGTGTCCGAAACCAAGTTCCCAGTGGTCGCTGGCTCGCTGGCAGGCTGATCCCCGCGGGCAACAGCATCCCGCAGCCCTTCCCCTATTTCAGCCATGTTGCCGATTCAGGGGCTGTGACGGCATCGGCGGGATGCCGTGGGTTCCGCACCGGTTGAGGACCCTTCGCACGGAGGTTTCGTTCTGAGTGATCCCTCTCTCAGAGGACTCTCCCGGGTGATTTTCCGTCCATCGACGGCTCTCACGCCTCCTTACTCGTTTCCAACCCAAGGCCTCCCATCCCCGCCGTGTGGGGTCACTGTCACTGGAAACACCGTTGGTCCAAGCTGGTTAAACTGCCCCTCAACCACTGCATCCCGCATAACTCCCTGCCATCGGTGTGCTGGGTCACCGTTCCCCCCGCGCCTCCCGGTGCCCCCCTCCCATCTGAGCCGGCGATGGCAGCGGCCCGAGGGCCACCGTTTCCCCCTGACACCCCCCGCACTGCCGTGAAAAAGGGGTGAGCAGCAGGAGGGGGGGGCGGCGGTGCCGTAGGAATAGGCCGAGCCGATTCCTTCCTTCGCACTCCAGGTCGCTCGATCAGTTTTCTCGGTCGCTCTCGCAGCTGTGGCTCTTGTGAGCCGCACCGACATTGTTCACGCACCGCTCGGGGGGACGGGGCCGAGGGCGGGGGGGGCGGGAGCGGGGCGGGGGGGGCGCCCCGGGGTTGTTCCCTTGGGCGTCGAAGGGGAGACTCGAGCGGCGGTAAATCTGCGGATTTTTGCTCTTGAGCCTCCTGCCGCGCGGGCGCTGCGCGTGAGGCGCCCCCACCCCTCCCTTTAGGAGCTGCCCCGGGGAACAGGGACCCCCCCAACGCCACAGCGGCAGCGGAATCCTTAGGCCGGCGCCTTGTGCCGCTGCTGCCAAGGCAGCGACAGCAGAGGCGATGCTCTGCCGTTCTGCCGCCGTCTCCCCCGGAGCCTCTCGGTCCGTCGCCACGCCGGGGAGTTTCCCGCTGCCGTTGGCACCTGAACTCAGGTCATCCCACCGTGCCGCGCCGATCCTTTCCCCAGGAACTAGTTCAGAGGCTGCGCTCGCTGTGGGGATTAGCCCGCGCTGCCCAGCCCATGGCAGCAACTGCCTCAGGTTCCCCTCATCGTAAGATAATCCTCTCCTAGAGAGTGTACGTTGGAGGAGCTTGACCGCTGCCATCCCCGGGACCGGCGCTGCCGTCCCCGGGACCGGCCCCGGAGCCGCGCTGCCCGCCCCGGGACCGAACACCGGTGCCGCGCTGCCCTTCCCAGGACCGGGCCCCGACGGCGCTGCCATCCCCGGGACCGGGCCCCGACGGCGCTGCCATCCTCGGGACCGGACCCCGGTGCTGCGCTGCCCGCCCCGGGACCGGACCACAGTATCCTTGCCGCTGCTTTGGACACTTGCTGTCATTCTTCCAGCTTCAAAGAGAAATGTGGGCCCGATCGTGCCGTCAGCGCTGACAAACTTTGTGAATCCATGCGAGCCCTTCACCCGAAGGAAATGGAGGACTGGGATGTCGTTCTGAAAGCATCTCGGTACTTTCTGGTGACTGACAGGCCCTTTTCCTTTCTCTTTTCCCTTTGCCAATCTGTGTTGCAGGCCTCAGCAGAGTCCAGCAGGGCTGGGCTCTGTTCTGTGCTTCGCGAGCCATTAGTGCACTGCATACAGTGCCACTGCTGGATACTGACCAGCTAAATAAATGCTGGAAAGCCTTGGTTTCACAGAATTTTGCTCACCCCCCATGCGATCTAGAAAACAAGCTGCCGTTTGGAAGCGTACCTGTTTCCATGTTCATAGTGCCTTCTGACTGTGCATAGCACAGCCTTTGCTGCTTCGGGAACCGCCACAGGAAAATACCTGATTAAGATACAAAGTAGATGCGACTTGGTTGTTTTTCAGATAATTTTTGCTTTCAGAAATGAGAAGGGCTGATGCTGACCTCAGCGTAGCAAAGGCAGGTCCCGCGCAGGCGGAGTGCTCCTGTGCTGTATGTACATGGGTGTATAATGCAGCCCACATGAGCTGGGCTGATGGCAGCTTCAGTTTCACTGCTGTCAGAGCTTTGCAGCTCCCTGAGTGAGCTGGCTGCTCTGAATGAATGTTAGCGTAATGTATGCAGCCGATAAGCGATGTGAGTGCTTGAGTGACTGGCGAAGCGCTTTAACGTACCATTTTCAGCTCGATGTTACGTGACATCAGCAGAAGGCCACGTGCCAGTCCTCAGGCTTGATATTAAAGTCAATCTGCTCTTTGGATTTCAGAGGCCAGAGGAAACACAGTGCTGCCTGACACAAGCCCACAGACCAGCCCCAACCCAGCCGGTCCCATCCTGCGTTCCCTGCTGGGCCTCAGGTCAGTGTCTTCCTTATCGACAAATCAAGATGTGCGATTCGATGAAAAGAAAAAACTGCGACTGATCGTCTTTGGCCTGCGTAATGCCGAAAATGTGATTCTGTTTGGCTGCAGAAAGGGAGCATGTATGTATCATGTGTATGTTTTTGAAGGTATTTGTTTGGAGAGATGAGCTTTTGGTCTGTTTTCCTAAAACAAAACCTACGCAGTTTTGCATATTTATTTGCAAAACTATTTGAATTTCTTACAGAAGTTATTTTTTCAATACATGTCATAATTTAATATTAAAAAGCTTGTGCATTTTTAATGCAGCCTTCTTGGCTCTGACAGCTCTGCCTGTCGCACACAGCTACTGCGTTAGTAAAGGCACTTCATTATCTTTTGTGCCAGGTATTTATTTTCTTTTGAACAAAATGGGGGCATAACAGTATGTCACTGTATAACATTTTAAAAGATTTCCCACATCACTGAACAGTTTTATCCAGGTTCAGCCACGCTCTAAGAAGATACTCAATGTTTTTCCGCTTTGCAGGTCCATACAGTTTCTGGTAATTGTCACTGCAGCATTTTCAGCTTTTACCAGTCCCTATACAACGGGAAAAATCGGGGATATGCGGGCATTTAGGTACTTGCAGGCTGATTTGAGTCGGGCCTTCCTGTGTTCAGAATTACTTACCTTCAGCGCATGATGGATTTTCCAGTCTAGGTTCCAGTGGGATTGCTGCCGCGCTACATGACTGCGACGCTTACAGCTTCGGCTGGCCAAGCCTGTCAGAACTGTCTGCGTCGGTGAGAACCTACGCTTTCAGATCTGGGAAGCAGTGCGTGTCTAGGCTGGAACACAAGGGGATCCCGAGCCAGGAGACTTACCAAGGGTGTGGTACTGAGCCATGCACAGTAAAACAGGCTCGCTGTCTGAGTTTTGTTACAGCCGTTCCTGACAGCCCAACAGTTAGCCTCAGAGCAGCGGGCGTGATGCCAGGAGGCACTCCAGCCCTGAATCAGCCGCTCCTTAGTCCCTTCAACATGGCTAGGCAGCTGGGGGGCAACAAGGACTCGGCCGAACTCTCCCTACAGCGAATCTCACCAGCATCCCAGGGCTGGTACCACCAGCTGCAGCAGGAGGCATCATGACTTTGCCGCTGCCAAAGCTGCAAGGTAAGTCACGTTTAGAATTTTTCTCATAGGTTCTTTTGCCTGTTTGTTCCACCTCATCTCTCTTTTAAACCGCGTGATCTCTTTTCCAATGAAATGTTGCTCTTGCTGCATACTGGAAGTTAATACTTGGATCGTTTCTAAACACTTGGTACTGAAGGGATATTCGCATTTTTATAGAAACAGGTTGGAGCTTGCATCTTAGATTCTGTGGGTCAGTAATGTAAAGTACTTGAATGACTCAGTAGGCTTTTCTGTCATCAGTGATTAATCTTCCGTACTCGGTTCACTTCAGAATTTCAAATGGCAACATGAAGACAGGTATTAGGTTTCACCGCCGCTGATTAGGGTAGCTGAATGAACAGGGGCAACTAAACCCACAGTATTGCATCAAAATCACTTTCAAAAATCTCTTTTACTATAAAATCAGAGTTTTCTCAGCTGCCATCAGTGCCCCAGACGTGCATGCTTATTCTTGCTGTGGAAGGTCTGCTTTATCAGTCAGGTTGTGCCATCCTCATCCGAGCTGTTGAGGGAGTTACATGACTCCAGAGTCACAGGCAAAAAGTTCATCTCTGTATGGATCCTCGCCGTTGTCTCAGCTGTACCATGCTTGCAAGAGTTCTACCCTGAGATCTCTGCTGCGTCCTCCCTGGGGTCTCAAATCAGACTGCAAAGCAGTTCTGCGAGACACCTTACCCCTGTTCTTCCCCAGTATTCTCTGCCGTTCTGGGTCTCACCCTGTTAGAAACAGTACTCAATCGAAACACAGAGGATATAAAATACAGATGTATTTTTTACTCCTCAGAATTACATTGATTGCTTCTCAGAAAGCCGCTGCTGCTGAACAGAGCTCAGCCAAGTACAGCAAGATAAGTATTAGCCAGCAGGTTACAATTGAATTGTACAGCTTTAATGGAAAAGGATGCGGAGGGACTGCCCGGTATGAAAGTGATAAAGGGGTGAGCAGGAAGTATCAAAGCTTCAGCTTTTTCCATTTCTTTCTTTGTTTCTTTTTATTTCTTGCAGATGGAAATGGTAGGAAAAGTTTTCCTCAGGTGGAATATTAATTTTAAAAAATAAATTCTCTGCACTGTGCCTGAAGTACTGTTTAGTTATTAAACTCTGGTGACAACTGGTTACCAGGTGAATTGTGTGAAGCACCAAATCCTACAGGTTGTCAAGCAGAAAAAAGAGGAGGCAGCTCGTGTGTCAAGCAAACTCCCTTACAAACTGCGTGCATAGTACTCTCACCTGCTGGAGCAGCGACTTGCCTTTACCTTGTGCCTGCTTTAAAGTTTAGTGTCAACACACCTCTCTTCTCACAGTTGTAAACGGGTTTCGCTTTAGTGTTTAAAATACCGTCTCTCTCAGAGCATTAGGCTGCACCGAAGATCCTGTCCTTCCTAAATCACAGATGAAAAGGACACACCGATGCACAAATTCTGCTGCGTTAAAATTTGAGAGTGCATGTAAATCAGGGAACTGGAGATTAAAAAAATAATGCGGGAACAGGAGCGGGGAAAAGCAGATATAACAAAGTGAAGGGCAAGTGGCTTTTTAGGGTGGGTGGGGGATGAAATCTTAATGAAGAAACAGGCATTGCAAAAATGCATCCTTCCACTGCGGAGTGCTCCAGGTTATAGTGGCTGGGCACGTAGTATTCTGCAGGAACATCAACTCGTGCCGTTCTTACATCATTTCTTCACCCCACGGTGCGGAGCTGGAGGGTAGGGATTAAGCTGGGAAACCTTTGCTCTTCATTTACCCAGGGGCGTCTAATTGCGAGCTAAAAGGTGCAGCTCTGCTGCCAAACAACTTCTGCAAGCAGTGACCTTACCAGGTGAGAAGTTTCCCGCTATAACCGTTGCTGGCAGATAGAAGCATGGGATCAAACAGGGCCTTGCTGGAGCATCCGGGGCAGTTCCCTACCTGTGGATGCCACCACACCTTCCATAACGTAGCGAAACCAGGCGATACTCCTCAACTTTCATCTCTCTTAAACCTCACCGGGCCTGGTCGGCCGAGAGGAGTGGGGGACGTGTTTCCATGCTGTTCTCTGACCTATCTCACTCCTCCTGTTGTCACGCCTGCTGTCCCTGGGTTGCCAGCGCAGCCAAGCCAGGTGTCCACAGCGTCTGTGAGCTGGAGCTTCTCCTGCTGTCTTTTACTTCTTCTCTCATCAGTAAACTGCTAAACCTTTTCATCACAAACTACCTCAGTTAGGTCACTCAGAAGACAACACCCTGAAGAGTTTTTGATTAACGTACGAATTCAGAAAAGTCCTGATCTAACAGAGTACTTGAATTCATACTAAACGCTGATCGAGGGAATAATCCCACTAAATCTTCTGTGATCCATATATGCGTTTAACTGATTTTCTTCCCAGGGGCTTTCAGACCTCAGGGTGATTGGATAAAACAATTACACCTCTTGCTTGTGGAAAGAGAAAAGAGCCTTCAGTGACAGGAATCACAGGAATCATAGAGGAGATATGTTAAGCATTTAAAATGAGAAAATGAGTCTCTTTAGGAATTCAAGGCACAGGTAAAATGGAGTGACTAATGATACGGAAGTTACCCAGTACAACTTATTCAGTGAAATTACCGATTCTTCAGTTGTCAGTTACCTAGAAATAAGATTTTTTTTTCCCCCAAATATATTTGTGTTAAAGTGTTCAGTTGCTGTATGGTTGTGATCCCCACTAAGTCAATGTGAATGTGTAAATTCCTGCTGTGACATTTGCACAAAAATATGTTTTCACTGTCTCCTTTTAAGCAAATTTCATATGCACAAGGAATGTGCAAAGAATAGACACTTGGAGGACGCACCCTTCTCTCTTCCCTTGCACTTAATCAATTAGTAAGACTTGAGTGATCTGGGTCATGTCCTTAGGAAGGGTTACCATTCCTTTGTGTTCCAAGAGAAAACCACAACCCTTCCTTTTCCGACCACACCAGCTGGCTCTGTTGGAGTATTTGTCCTTCAAGGTTTGGTGCTGCGGTTCTCAAGTGCCCAGAACCCGTGAAAACAATCTGAGATTAAACAGCAGAAATTCCTGGTGTGAGGAAGCGCAGCCTGCCTGTAAAAGGAGGTAAATGGCCACGGGGTCCCTCCTGCCTCTTACTGATTCAGCAGATGCTTATGCATATGTCGGCTCAAGCACTGGGGTGTCCTGTTAAATATAAAAAATGGCCATTGTAATGATCCCGTCAGCTAATGGGGAAGCTGAGGCACAGAGTGGCGAAGTGACTGCCCTGTGTTTCTCAGCAGGACGATAGCAACACCAGCCTTAGAAATCATGTTTCCCAGGTCCCGTCTGCCAAGGGTCCGTTTACAGATTTGTAGGGGAGAGCACGAGAGCGCTGCGTTTAAATTAACGTCAGAAGAGAACGCGTCAGAGAATACGTTGCAGGGTATTTTCCGGGCATTCCCACAAAACTTTTCTTACAGATTGATTTCAAGGCTGAATCCTGCTGGTCTCGCAGGCATATCTCACTGGCTTTAGGGTGGCTGCTTCTGTAAGTAAAATCAGCAATACTGAGTCATGTACTTTAGCCCAAGCAAAGGTTCTGTTAGAATAGGAGAAAAAGAATGGTTCAGAGAAAGCACAGCCGACGGCTGAAGTGTAAATGCTTTTCCTCCTTTTCTGTCTTCTTTCCCTAGAGCAGTACATGGTTGCAGTAGGGGGTGGGGATTAAGCAATCCTGTCCACTTTCTGCACATCTAAAGCAGTTTGTATTTTTGACGGAATTTTTGGTTTCGGAACAAATGCCATGAAAGATTTTTAGTTCTACATGCGGTTACATTTCAAAAGTGTACCTGCTTTTAGAGGCGGGGGAAGGAGAGAAGGGAGGAGTACCAACTACTTGGGTCTCGTGCCAGACTTTAAGGTAAAATTAACTCCTTAAAAAAGATTTTTAAAGAGAACACAACCTTTTTCTAATGTGCATTAAGAATGTTGGAGAGCTTACTGAAGCATGTGCTTTGAGCTTTCAGGAGCAATCTGTGGTCAGGGGTTTGAAATGAAAATTGATCTGTGATTTACATGGTCAGTGGAAAGAAAATTAACTTATGGAAGGTTGTAATGAAATATTAGACAAGTAAAAAAGTAGATGGGGATCTAGTGGAACTAAAAAGTCCCATCTGGAGGAATTGTGTGACATTTTTACATTGATCTGTGTTCTGCGTGAGTTGTAATGTTAGTGGTAATTTTATGGGACTGAACTGAAATGAAAAGGGTGTTGCCACAGACTGCCGACAATATAGGCTTGTGTTCAGTGGAGATCCTGCATCCTTTTCCCCATTTTCCTATAATGTGGCTCATTGCACTTTTTTTCAGCTGTTGTCGTTGAATTGATTCAGCCTTTTACTTGAGGTTATTCAAGAAGAACATCCAGTGCTCACAGATACAGTCT
This sequence comes from Athene noctua, assembly GCF_965140245.1. Lineage (NCBI taxonomy): Eukaryota > Metazoa > Chordata > Aves > Strigiformes > Strigidae > Athene > Athene noctua. The sequence goes on along the minus strand of NW_027437536.1, from coordinate 3,434,992 downwards.
AGCAGCACATTTCAAAGCAACACTGCTGCTTCCACTGACCCCGGCACAGCTGAGGCACTGTCCAGGGGACCCTTTGCAATATCTGCTGAAAGGGCAGGTTACCACTCGGAAACACAGTTTATTGACAGAGTTTGAAAAATACGTTCTCTTCTGATTTGTGACTCATCAGCACAGTAGGAGTGAAGAATCAAAGCTTCTCCAGAACACATCTATCTGTTCCTCTGACCCTTTGAACTCTGCTGTTCAGTGCAGGACATCCCCGATTGCTCTTGCTGTCAGCTTCGGGGAGAATGAAGGGAGAGAAATACGTCAGAGTGACATGATGCCACGCTCCCCGCACTCTTCTCCTGCTTTTGTACTAGACAATCTTTTGCCTGTTTCAATAATCCAGACTTTACTGCTCTTGGAAAGAGGAGCTCTTGTCCTACCTTCTGACATAACCCTCCTTCTGTAGTCTCCCCGTACGACACCTTCTGATTTATCATCGTTTACGCCCTTTGAAATGTAGGGCTCTGATTTGGCAGAAGATTAATATTCTTTGGAATCAGTAGGCTCTATTAGAGCCTTTGGGGAAACTCGTCCCATCATGGATTTAAAACACCTCCAGTTTTCAAAATCTAGAGAAGAATCTTCCCATCAAAGGCTTGCTTCCCTCTGTTATTAAATGAATTTGCAGTAGGTCCTATCAAAGCCTTGTTTGTTGTGGACACCTTATCCCCCTGCTCACAGGAGAGGTGTGTTAGATTTCCCGAGCAGGTGAAAGTACGTTTATGCTATTTCTTTTTCTCCGTTCCTTTAGGAAAGACGTACGTCTGATTCAAATACATGCCAAGCATTCTAGTTTCTTTGAACTGCACAGGACTTCAGCTCGGCTCAGCACCATGCAGGATTTGGACACTGCCGAGCAAACACAGACCGTAGCCTTGTAACTCTTCTCAGTGTTATTTTTTTCTAATGAAAACTGGAGAATCGCGTTTGAACTTTTACCATGTGCATATCACCATTAGCTGAAAGAGGCTTACACATCACATTGTACAACTAATATATGCAGTGTATTAGTTTGAAGAAGGCTGTTGTCGAAGAAAATAGCTTGAAAGAAACCATGTTATTTCTCCAGGAAATTAGTTTTGTAAGCATCTTTGAAAGAGGAGAAATATCCCAAATCTATCCCAAACAGGACAGATGTTTTTCAGCAGAATGCTGTGGCTAATGGCTGTAGGAGCAGCCTCTCTAATCACAGGCTACTGTAAAGGTCAGAATTAGGTATTGGCTTTCCGTCCTGTGCATCTGAAACAATATACCCTAGCGAACGTAACCGGGAAACGGTGGTAACTGAGCCTACTGAACCCTCAGCATTGCAGAAAGACAAGTTTTGAGAGAAGATGCTGAGTGGATCCTGCAGCTGGTAACTGTCATCCTGGGAATAATGACACTAATTACTAGATGCTCGCCCCAGACCCTTGGCCTGTGACTTTGACGGAGTCAATGACTGCTGCTCTGGAGAGCGTAGTGCTGGTAGATTTGCAGTAGGTGTCAGCAGAGCAAAAAGGCCCCAGGGAAGAGACTTGGCTCTGATGATCTTCAGGGTCCCCACTTTTACAGACCACAAGGACCTCACTGAACGATCAGATAACGTCTGCACAGACCACAGAGCAGTTGAGGATTTTCTAACAGAGAGATCCATTTCATCATAAAGTTCCTGACTTGTAAAGTTAAGATTACGACCATGTAAGCTCAGACTCATAGCACTTGCAACCAGCAGGTTTTACTTTTGAGGCTGTGCTTTAAATGAACCACAAGCTCCATTTTTTTCTATCGTCCTTCCTCCTGACCCGAGTTACGTGGACTCTATTTCTCCGGGAGTTAATTTAAAATGCGACCAAATATTTATTGACATCATTTCATTTTTGTAGGCCTTTAAATACTGGGAAGTTTATTTTACGTAGGAGAGTGGGTCTAGTTCCTTGGACTGTTATGTTCTCTGTCTCTGTCTCTCTTTCTTCCCTCCCAGCCCACAATAGATAAGTATATGAATCTGGTAATAGCCATAAATTCAGGGCATATAATCTAGCTGTCTTCTAAGGGTGAATATCAGGGATAACCCTGTATCCTTAAAATCAATAGCTGACTGGTGGCAACAGAAGAATTCCAGTAAAATCAAGATTCTGTTCATCAGGCACAGAGGAAAATGTAAGGAGAGCTGTATTTCTCTTGCTCCTGCAGTTTGTGAAGGAAAGGATTGTTGATATACTTTGGAATATTAGTTCAGAACCTTTGATCAGATGGAGTGAAAAAACATTTGAGTGCTGCCCCATGCTGGAGCCTGTTTTGTCTAAACAGCCAACAAGGTAATACTGTAACACCGCAAATCCAGGTTACTTACCCTCCTGTGCGACTAGCTGACGGTTCCTCATATTGTCTTCAGGGAGACAGGAGAGACTGTCGAGGCAGAGCTTCTCTTAACTGCATGTGCTGCTTCTGATGGTTTCCCACGGCACTGCGAGGGGACAGGAGAGATCCTTAAGGCCTGGGTGAGTTGTCCCGGTCTGAGCTGTCAAGCTGCCAGCTGACAGAGGTCCTAGCCACCTTTAGTTAGATAGAAGAGAAGAACTGCTTCTAGAAAAATCCTTGGAAGTTTGAAAGAATTGGAAAAATCAGTGCTTAAACATTGCTTTGAATGTAGAACCTGGAGTACAACCCTAGTATCTGTACAGCACTTATGTCACGTCCCGCTCCGATGAGGGGGACAAGTGACTCAGATTCGTAAATCCCCAATTGGAGCGGACAACAAGTCTCCAAGTTCAAGCATTTATTAACTACCTACAATGCACTAATTGAACACATGATAATTGGCTAAGTACAGAGCAAGTTGTGGTGAGCAATATAATATGCTTTACATTTCTTAATAGAAAAAGGAAAAGAGGGAGATAGAGGGAATGGGGGGATACAGATCACCGGTCTGGGTTCCTGCGCTGATCCCGCCGGCGAGGGTTCCAGGAGGCGGCCGTCTTCTTCGCTGGCATTCGTCTTCTTCCCTTCACTGCTTTCTCCAGACGGTCGGGGGGGCAGGGAGAGGGGCAGAGAGAGAGAGAGAGAGCCAGCCCTTTCTTCCCCCCTTTGATTTATACCCATTTTCCTTGGGTCCGTCCCCTAGGTCGACCCACATAGCTACGTATCCCATGTACAGGGAGGGGTAAGGTGTTTCATGGGATGATGTCATTAGCATGATCGTGACAGCCCTCGTTAGCATATTGAGGGGTGTCAACTTTAATATGCATTTTGTGGATAATGAAGCAAAGTTCATTCACCGGACACATGGCCCTTGAAATTTGCCCAGGTGCCCCAGAGGAGAGCCGTCCTGTCTCCACAGGGCTCTCTCCCCCAGTTACATCGGGCAGCGTTATCAGCTTTGGCCTCCACAGCATGCACCCTGTGACTCAGAGTTTTGTCTTGCGAGTGTTTGAGGCATTTCTTCAATCAGCCTCAACTTTTGCTTTCCCAGGTTGTTTGTCTTAGTTTCTCACAGGCCTGGTTTCTCGTCTCTCACATCCCACCCCGTGACTCAAACACTCCAAGTTCTTTGACCATTGTGATCTCAAAAGGTATAGGGAAAAAGAAGACAGAAGGTAAGAGAGTATATATCCAACTGCTTCAAGGCATACTATGAAAAGAAAAACTTTGCACAATATTATAATACTAATATTTACAAGCCGTCTTCCCCACCCCGTGAGTCCTGAGGATCCCGGTGATGTTACCCATGACCCAAGGTTCCATACATCAAACCAATTCATTGGTCAAGAAAGTTCTCTGTTCCTGTTGGCAATCTTCTTCATTGTGGCATGGGTGTCTTCTGTAGAGGTGGTGTAGAGGTGCATTGTGGATGGGGATGCAGCATTCTCCCTCAGTAAGACTCAGCATACCGCACAGTCCATGTTCCTTCAGCAATGCTAGCTGGATTCTGCAACACCATCCTAGATGCTTGATAGATCTGCACCTTTAATTCCTTAAAGGTATACCTTGTTAGTACATACATATGCTAAGTTAAATTTTCTAAAACTATTTGAGGTTACACAATCACATTAGAAGGTCAATAAGGATGTACAATTTGTTAATGCTTAATTTGTGGGACCAGACCCCTCTATCTAGTCTTTGATTACTTCATCTTGCTGTTGGTTATATGATATTCGCAAGCACCAGTGTGCAGTCACAGGTGACTCACAGACTTTCTTAATTTTGGAGATGATTCCCAATAAGGTAACTTAAGGCACAACTCCAGATTAGTCTTCCAATAAGTAGATTTTCCACACTTAGCAGGTATGATTCCACAAATTCTATAATAATGTAAGCAGATTACAAATAATAATTATCTGATAATGCCTATAACTATTGAAAGCACTAAAAGTAACATAGGTCTTTGGTCGTCCAGGATCAATATCCTGTAAAACAAATACATGCATAACAAAACAATGATGGTTAGAAAGAAGGGACAATCCACCTGGTATTGATACGGTATTCTTTCCCATGGGCATCAGTAGCCACCCATGAAGAGATATTGATGGGAGTTTTTAGGGTTAGGGGTACTTGCCCCACAGTGGGTAAGTCTACTAGAACAGGTTGTCCAGGATAATGGAGCGGGTTTGCAAAGTCTTTAGTCTCTTTTTCACATTAACAATTTTAGAAGGAGGAAGCACAGGCGCTTGCTGTAAAAGTCTTATAGAGGCAGTTGGGGACCCAAATTTCCATTTTCTTCCTTTTGAATCTACCCAGACTTGTCCCATCAATAGGTCAAGTTCCAGGATATTTGTGGGAAAATTTCCTAGAATCATAATAGTTTCTGTTGCAGTTTCATTCCCAGGTAACCAGCATTTCCCCCGAGTAGTCGGCTGTGGCTTAGAGTCTCCGAAAACATCTGTAGCCCAAATCTGCTTTTTGCTAGCAATTATGCCGTTCCGCTTGGCAACATCAGTTTGGAGTGCTGAGACCTGAGCACCCATATCTACTAGAAATGTAACTGGAGTTTTAAGGGAGCTGAGTGGAAAAGTAATCAACAAGTCTCCCTTAGTATTTTCTGTGAGCCTCCTTAAGTGGACTCACCCACCATCCCCCGGCTCACTTACTGGGGATGGCACATCCAGTTTCCCGACCCTAAATCAATCAAGTCCTCTTCAGGGGCAGTTGGTGTTTGAGAAGCAATTACCACCATCTCGTTAGTTTTCAGATCTGTCCCTCCCTTCGTCCGAAAGGTCTGCTCGGTTGTGTGTGTGGGGGGGGCAGCTTCCTTCTGCCTTTCCAGGCTCGAATGAGCTTTTCTAAAACTGCAGTAGTCAGACCATCCATTAACTCTCGGGGAATCCCCTGTCTCGTTCCCTCAGTCCACAAGAGATTTCTCTTTGCTCTTAGAACTGGCGGAGGGGAAGGAGACAGATTTTCCTGCTTTTCCATTCTGCATAAGGAGGGCTTAGGTTTACCCGTTCCCCTGGTAAGGCCCATTCTCCGGCCATAATTTATTAAGTCTTGAGCTATCTCTCCCCAAGTCATGGGCTCTCCCGCTCCCCGTCTCCCCCTCCGTGGGGTTAATGCAATCCGCAAACGATCTTGTAATTGTACTGCATATGATTTCAAAGAGTCCGGCAAGCCCCGGATCAGGGGAGTCATTTGATCAGGGTTAGCAATTAATAACATCGGGGAAGGCTGCTGCGGAACCAAACGCCTATCATGAATTAATTGGAGACAAGCAGCCTTCTGCAGACTTTCAGTCAAATGATTTATGGTTGGGGTCTCAATACATACTGGATCCCCTCTTTCCAATGGGTCCAGACTCCCAGCCCAATAAGCAGCTCGTTGAGTTAACGACCACGGTTCTCTCTGGTCGTCAGTAACTAAGAAAACCCCTGGCCCCCAGTACCCCTGGGCCTCCTCTTCTGATAACAAAATTCGGTCGCCACCAGTCAAAGATACCCTCCACACATATTCAGTTTCAGTTTCCTGAGCTCGTCTGGTATATTTCTCCTGAATTTTTGCAAGCTCAGTTGCTGGGTACGGTGTAGTTCGAGTGGTGACCTGCGGAGCTCTTCCACCTTGACCCTCGGTGGTCTCCGTTTTAATTAATGGTCTTAAATTTGCCCCCTCGTTTTCGGGGTAATAAATCTCTCGGCTTATCTCTAAATCCTTCATTGGGTACAAGGGTCTGGCTGCTGATTTTGCCAGACTTGTAAATCCCTGTTCACTATCCGGAACAGAGCTAAGATCTGTCCGGTTACAAGTTTCTTGTTCATTCATCTCTTTTTCAGACCGTGAGATTTTTTCTCGGTCCAAGGCATCTAACAGAGCTGTGCAAAGTCGCTGAGTGGTATTACGCTCATCAGCTAATTGACTTTTCAAAGATTCATTTTCCTTTTGCCAGAGTTTAGCTTTTTGTTCAGTAACTTTACGTTCCTCAGCCAATTGATCCTGGAGAGCTTTTACTAGATCTTGTAGGGATTCGATCATTTCCCTTTCCAATTGTTTCTTAACATGTTTATCTTTTTGGGCTGCAGTCAGTGCTGCCCCTAATACAGCACACACAACAGCTTTTCCTTTGCCTGGTCGCGACCCTTTCACCCCTGCAAGCACACTGATATAGCTCGCCACTGCTTCTGGATTTTGCCAATTATCGTGGGCCCAAACCTCTACTAAAGGAGGAGGACAAGCCTTATACTCCTTCAGCTTCTCAAAAATAGGGGAGCAGTCAAGCACCGACATTTCCTGGCCAGTCATGGCTTGCAACTGCTCGAACCTCTCCCGGCTTAAAGCTGAGAGGTCACTTCCCGATTCTCCCTGTCCTTATCGGATAGAGAATCGGTATCCCTCCGACCCTCTCCCAGCTTAGAGCTGAGGGGCCAATTCCCAGTTCTCCCTGTCCGAGTTTATCGGATAGAGAACCACTATTTCACAAGACTTTCCGACACCAAAGGGGATCCTGCCGACTACGCCAATTTAATGTCACGTCCCGCTCCGATGAGGGGGACAAGTGACTCAGATTCGTAAATCCCCAATTGGAGCGGACAACAAGTCTCCAAGTTCAAGCATTTATTAACTACCTACAATGCACTAATTGAACACATGATAATTGGCTAAGTACAGAGCAAGTTGTGGTGAGCAATATAATATGCTTTACATTTCTTAATAGAAAAAGGAAAAGAGGGAGATAGAGGGAATGGGGGAATACAGATCACCGGTCTGGGTTCCTGCGCTGATCCCGCCGGCGAGGGTTCCAGGAGGCGGCCGTCTTCTTCGCTGGCATTCGTCTTCTTCCCTTCACTGCTTTCTCCAGACGGTCGGGGGGGCAGGGAGAGGGGCAGAGAGAGAGAGAGAGAGAGCCCTTTCTTCCCCCCTTTGATTTATACCCATTTTCCTTGGGTCCGTCCCCTAGGTCGACCCACATAGCTACGTATCCCATGTACAGGGAGGGGTAAGGTGTTTCATGGGATGATGTCATTAGCATGATCATGACAGCCCTCGTTAGCATATTGAGGGGTGTCAACTTTAATATGCATTTTGTGGATAATGAAGCAAAGTTCATTCACCGGACACATGGCCCTTGAAATTTGCCCAGGTGCCCCAGAGGAAAGCCGTCCTGTCTCCACAGGGCTCTCTCCCCCAGTTACATCAGGCAGCGTTATCAGCTTGGGCCTCCACAGAATGCACCCTGTGACTCAGAGTTTTGTCTTGCGAGTGTTTGAGGCATTTCTTCAATCAGCCTCAACTTTTGCTTTCCCAGGTTGTTTGTCTTAGTTTCTCACAGGCCTGGTTTCTCGTCTCTCACAACTTAGAAGCAGGAATAAACATGGCGCTTGTATGAGCAGTTCATTTCTTTTCTGCAGCCTGCAACAGAGAACTTAGTTTGTAAACTTGTTCTCTGTTTCAGCACTTATTTCTCCTAGGCTTGTGCTGGTTTGCTTTGCTTTGTTTTGTTTACTGATTGTGCCCATAAAGGCGAGGGTACGCAGTGCACTTAGTTCCCACAGCAAGGTAAGAATGCTGAAGTTCTTAAGGAAGAAAGCAGAATGAATTTTAGAAGCCACACAGGTACTAAATGGTTCCCTTGGAGACCACAGTGTCATGTAGACTAAGAGGAAGATGTGCCCAGGCGTCTGAAACCAGATACAACAGGTGAATCATTGCTGTCTCCCTTAATGAAGGTCCTGTGATTCCCCACGTGAAAATCTCTGGAAGAGTGTGTTTTATAATGGTAAGTGCAGTGTTTGTCTCAGAAGGAACAAACTATTAGAAAGGTACTGAAGTAGCAGGTCACCATTTCAGTGTGGCCTCTCGGCTCTGAATTAGAAACTATCGGCTGTGACTGGCTTATTGGAGAAAGAAGTCTGCAAGGCTCATTTAAAAACTTAACATTATTTTTTCCCATTAAAACTCAGTGACAAAGAGGCTGAAACTCAAGTCAGGTTCAGGACTTAAAAATTCTCCTCTAGAATTTTCAATGTAGATTCGTTTACAGTTGCCAGGAGACTGTAGGGGCAGACACTCAGAAGTTTCTGGTACAGAGCTGGATGACTTGCTGAGCTTCAGCAGAATTGCTGAAATCAAGGGGTCCTTTTAGGTCTGAGTAGTTTATGCTCATCTCTATAAGCAGATTACATCTGCTACGTTAGCTGCTGTTTCTGATTACGCTTTATTCCTTCAGCTCGCAGATGAAAAACTGACTGGATAAATGGCTCATTCTCGATTTGACGTACTTCTCCAGGGTTTTAATTATGGCCTTTGGAGGTGGAATCCATTTTATACAAGAACAGATTCACAATTTAAAAATATCAGTTGGGTTTCGTCATGACAAAGTGCTTCAGGTCAGTGCAAGGAGACAAGTATTTGCTGTGTTTAATTTTCAGAAAGCAATGTGATGACAAGGGACAAATATAAAAGTTCCGGTGGTGCATGTAGTTTGCCAGAACCAACTCGAGTGGGGGACGTGTGTCCTGCTTTAGAATGGTTTGAAATGTCAACAACCACGCCTTTCCCCTGTAAAACAGGCAGGGGCTCAGCACAGGGGGGATCAACCTCCAACGGGAATCATTTATTCTCATGTTGCACATGCCTCCCCTTCCTTGCCTTACCAGCTGCTTTGATATGCTGTTAAAGTGGTAGAAGAGGCTCATTCACTTTGCTTTGTTCACGCTGCTGTTAAAAGCACCGTGTATTTAATGAGAGTACAGAAGACAGGAAAAGATTCCTTTGCGTTATGGAGGAAAGACTGTCACGATACTTTAGTCAGTGATGTTCTCGTGTTCTCCTGAAAGGTATTCAAGGCTGGTTAGCAGAACAGCCTTGTTCTACTACTACTACCTTTTTTTGTGGTGGGTTTGTAGATTGAAAGATAGCCTTTGAAGAAAATCTCTGCGTAGCTACATTAAAAAAAAAAAAAAAAAAAAAAAAAAAAAGGAAAAAATTAAGCACCTGTGACTTTATCGAGTAGAAATAATGATTTCCATGCCCATGATTTGTATCATCCTGCCATCTAAATGTGCTCTACAACCATTAATTAAGATTTCCCCATATCTGTTAAGTAATGTTCTCTCCATTTCATTGCTGAGGGAATTAAGATGCTGAGAAGTCAGGGAGCAATAGAACCCAACATCTGCCTTCAAACCTCTTCCTGTGCAGTGATCCCTTTCCTTTCTGCACAGTATTTTCTTCCCTTCCATGCTCAGAGTCTAAAAACACCGGCAGGAAGGAAGCATCCCTGGAAAGAATTGGGGACTCCAAGATCAAAGTTGTTTCTTCCAGAAAAATAAACCTCAGACCTCTCATTCCCTGTTCTGTATTCCTCAGCAACGCCTTGATTTTAGTGGCTGTCCCCCTGATTTATGTTTCTGGAGACAGGTGTTTTGTGTTGAGGCCCTAGATTTGCAGTACCCCAAGTTCAGAAAAGAGTTCTGAGCGAGGAGGAGGACAGAAAGGGCTCTGCTACGCTTTTACTGCAGAGTTCCTTGGGAAAAGCAGAGCAGCAGGATGCAGTCCAAAGAGAAGTACTGGGGGGAAGCATCTTCAGTTAGAGGTAGTCATGCCCTCTTGTGCTTTCCTGGGAGGCTGAGAGGACAGAGGGGAGAAGCACGGTGCACTGAGAGTCCTAACTTCATAGGGTTCGATACACTCGATGGCAGTTTGTCTCCGGGGTGTTGGTTTGGGTTTAGGGTACAAGATTTCCCTGTGAATCCTGAAGGTAGCTATCAAGTACCCAGAGACCTGCAGTATCTCTTCAGTGCTGTGTTTCCACAGAGCAGGGGGCAGAGCTTGCCCTCAAGTTGTTCTTACTGTAGGTAGACTTCCTAGATAGAGGTATCCCCGCAAAAACTATGATCATTTTTGTACGGTTGCTTGTTTATAATTTGGTTTTCTGTCGGTGCCTGAGGAGCAGACTGAGATCCCATTGTGCTGTGCACTTAGAAAATCCTGAGCTAGAGCAGCTCCCAAAGCGGCACGTAAGGCAGGAGACCCCGGGTTAATATGGTCAGATAGGGAAGACAAAGAAACAGGAAAGCAGTAGCGGTCAGTAGGGTCTTAATGGACACTGTCTGACCTTGACGGGTAAATGAGAGAGAATGGGGGAAGAGGAAGGGGTGGGCAATACAGATCCTTGAAAATGAAAAGAAGCAACTTGTATTCAAGGTGATGAAGAAAAGGTAAGCTAACAAACGATGTGAAAAGACAGCTCAGATAGCAGCCTTGGAGGACCAGCAGCACTCTACGTGGGTAAAAGGGACCGATTTCTTTTCTTGTGAGGAAAGAAAGGATGTTGTCAAAAGACAAGAGTTTTGGCTGTGCAAGTAGATCGGGAGAACCTGAGAGTAGGCTAGGTGTAAAGAGAGTGTGCGATTTAGGAGCTGACAGGCAGATTTGTTTGCTGTCAGCACACAGACGGAATTGAATTGGTGTCCTTGAGATGACTCGGATAAAGGGTTAGGAGGACCAGGGCAAGGATCTGAAGGAACTGCTACAGAAAGCTGGAATGAGGGATGAGAAGGATCTTCCGCAAGGCATGCCAGTGGAGCCAGGTGCACATCTGCTCGCCTGGGAGGCGGCCGAACTCTCTCCGCATCTCTGGCAGCTCAGTCGGGGACAGAGATGGGGTGATCACCTCGGGCCCTCCCTCCTGTTCCCGTGCCGGGCCCGTCCCCATCCCCCCCTTTGCGAGCTGACTTTCTGGTGTATTTGGCTTTCTGTATCGGGGCGACTGATCCCGGCCCTGGCTGTCTCTCTGGCTCAGCTGCTGTGCTGGTGGAGGCGACCGAGCCTGGCTCTGCCTGTGCCCCCGGCCCAGCTGCTGTCCCAGTAAGTTCACTCTCAGACCCTGCAGCCCTTCCTCCCCCTTGAGGGCAGTCAGTGGCGTTCAAAAGGACACGGCAGGCATGGGCAAGTCCCCAGCGCGTCGCAGCGAGCTGTGTCTCCCAGGTTTTGCCAGGTTGCCGACACACCTTTTCTAAGCACTCCGCCAGTTTATCAGGGCTCTGCATTTGTTCGGGGGTGCAATTCCAAAGCCTTGGGGGTGCCCACTGACTCAGGTGCTTGCCCATCTCTTCCCACAGCCCTTGCCACTCACTGTTACCTGACCTCGGGGCAGGTTTCCGGGCACTGCTATTGTTGGAGAAATACCACCTGGCCAAAACCCAAATCAGGCAGCCACTCAGAGAGCATTGTGCCGCAACCACACTGGCCTGGATGCTCCCAGGACAGTTAAAGCTCTCCCCAGCCGAGAGGATCTCTTCCCCTGGCTCACCCACAGAGGGGGTGAGACCCCTCACAAAAGCCCAGGCAGCAAACAGGTACCGCCCCCCCCAGCGATACCAGCACATTATAAGCTGTCAGGAGCCAGTAGAGCAAAAAAAGACCCTTGACACATTTTCCACCACCAACAACCACCAGCACTGGGAACACACAGTGGATACAAGGATTAATCCAGCCCCACCACGCAAGGAAGTGGGCCAGCACTGCAAATATTTTCTTAGCAAACAATACAAAGAAACCCAGAAAGATTGCACCTAACAGATTGCTCCAACACACCCTGGTCAGGGTCTTGGTGCATGGACCTGACCTCAGCAGGGTCTGAATAACCCGGCTAGTGCCCTCTCCCCACTGCTGGGAAACCACCCTAGCCTAGCCGAGCCAGGACAAGGTACAAATCCTTCACACCCCAACGTCGGGCAGTGATCCCTTGGGCCAGCTGAACAGCCAAAACCAGCTGCTCCACGTTGTCTCATTAGATCTGCCACCCTACACTTTGCAGTGGCCAAAGACAAAACAGGCCATTGCTTGGCAGCAGCCTGGGGCTGCTTGGCACCGCAGCAGAAGCATGCTCCTAGCTCGGGCCATGGCCAGCCCCAGGCACAGAGAGAAGGAGGAAGAGGAGGAGGAGGACCACAGGCAGCGCCAAGCTTCATTATTGCAGCAAGATGCACAGGCTGTAGGTTAGCTTTCTAAGCCGGTAACAAAGCCTGCAGAGATGGAGAGGGACACACACCTTATCTGAGTCTCTCAGGAGCACGGTGAGGTCTGGAGAGCCATCAGTGAAGGGAATCATGTCGTTTTCACACCACTGCTGAGGCTGGCAGTGGGCTCCCATCTCCGGGTGCTTCTGAAAACAGAGGGCTGGCGAGGCGGCCTTCCAGTGCTTGGCAGAATAGCAAAGGACTCTGAGTGCCATTAGTGAAAGATCAGCTACAGGCACCCCAACTCCAGCTCAGACACCTACCGTGATTAAGTTCCAGGGTGATGACACATTTCCCTTTATTGCGACTCTTTCAAACTGCCTTTCTGACAGCCAACCCTTGTCAAGGATGGAGGCACTTTCAGGGGAAGGCCCTATTACTGTATGGGTTGTCTTTCTCTCCCAGCGTGTATTACAAGTGCAGAACCACAGTAAACACGGCTGGCTACCAACCTTCCCCTTTAAGATGATAAGGCACCAGTAGCTGATAGAGCATAGCTTTAGTAGTGTCCTGTTTAGCTGTGTTGGAGGAGACAATATTCATCCCTTCAGAATAATGTCTCATAACTTCCATTGCAGGTCCCTGTGGTCCCTCACATGGAAGCCACAAAAACGCACACCCTGCTAAATAATTGATTTCTTCCTTTAAAGAAAGTGGAGTGCCAGGTTTTTCTTCCCTGCCTTGGCATTGTCTCTACTTTCCTGAGGCCGTTGTTAATGATCATGAGGCCGCTCCCAACTTCGGGACGTTCTGGACAGCACCCACTTGCACTAGAACAAAGAGCGCAAACATTTGGATTCCTCAAATTTATCTTCTTCCCCTGAGACTTTTACCTGGCTATTGGGCCCCATTGTGGCAAATGCCGCAGCATCTCTGACACGGGAGAGCAGACTGCTCTGTGCGGTAGAGCTGGCACAGTCAGGGTGGTGAGGCTGGATGCCAGCCAGTTCCACCAGGAACACTGTGCTTGGTTCCGTGCCCTTGCCTAGACAGGGAAGACTTAAATTCTCAAATCCACCCATTGCTTGCCCAGTTAGTTCCCTTCTTCCAGTGAAGGTGCTGTAAGTAAGTGTGGTGTACTCAACTTCACTGCCTGCTCAGCCTTCCTCAGCCACCCCCGGACACAAGAGATCTTGGTTCGCTGTGCCCATCTAAGGCTTCACTTCAGACCTGAAGGCTGAAGCACTTGCCAAGGCCTTCCTTCTGCAGGCTTCAGGAGCAGCACTTTGACTGAACCGAGCTGAACAAAATATGCACGGAAGCCTTTAACTCTCAGCCGTGCTTTGGGAAACATCTCTTGAAAAATGTGTACCAGAACTGGCTGGGCCAAACTGCAGAATGCCCACACTGCAGCCGGAAACTCCTGAGAAGATAACACCAGCCTCCTAGTCCTTTGCCAAATCACCGGCGGCTGTGCTTGTGGAGGACATGTTTGTACGAGAAATTATGAAAAGTGCACAATGTGGTCTGAAAGAAATAAGCCCTCAAGGGTGCAGCTCTTGTTTTGGGAGAGAAGCTAAAAAAGAGTGGTAGTCTGTAGCATGTATCCTTACTTTTACGGTGTACCTTGGAATATGTGGAGGTTTTGGAAGCTGCTCATTCTTATATGAAGATAGATTCAAAACTTACCCTTCTTAAGTTGTTTATTATTCTTTCCAGTGCTGGGCGGAAAAAAAACAAAGGGAAAGAACATGAAATACCGTCATGTCTAAGCTGGAATCCTCACAGCCAAGGCACACTGGGGACACTCCAAACAGTGTCAAGTATTAAGAAGCAAAGAGGGGTTTCCCCCTTACTGTTTTAAGGTCTTTTTTTCCCCTCACAATACAGAACTAATTCCTACACCTAACCTCAGAGGATTTGAGGCTGAAACAGCACAGTCCAAGCACCTCAGCAGCACTGAATGAAAACGTGCATAGCCCTTACAGGTACGGAGAGTAACAGCACTCCTTCAGAGAGCCCCTCAGCCGTGCATTATGAACCCATATCCAAACGCACGCGTTCTGTGTGGAGAGGAGGGACCTACAGGGAGTAAACGCACTCTCAGGGTAGAGTAATACAACCCTCTTCTCTGCCGCTCCCTGCTCCTGGCATCAGGGTGAATGTCATCCTGCTCACCCATGATTGAGAGGCGGGGAGACAAAACCCCCCCACAAAACAATGGAGGAAAAAAAGGTAGCAGCTGAAGGGTTTCAGAGGGAACACCCTGATATAAAAAGCTATATAAAAGGGGAGAGGGGAGAGGAAAGAGAATCTGAAGATGGCAATTGAGTATCAGCCAGGAGCAGCCCATTTCAAGGAGGGGCAGAGGCACCCCTTCCCTGCTTTCCCAGCCCAGTGGAACATGCAGAGAGAACAGAAACACACGGTCTTACCAGGGCGATGCACACCCAGATGATTAGCCTGGTAACTTCCTAATCCTCGCTGTCTGCTGTTCACAGTAAGAAGCAAAGGGTTGCTCTGGACTCTAGAGTCATATTTGCCCTGCTTGCAGAGTCTCTTTGCATGTGGTAATGCCCACTGGAGCAACAGCGCCCTGGAACGGGAGAGTTACAGCATCTCCATTCCACACAACCCTCAGTCATACACTTAGATTCAAGTATATACTTAACAGCACGAATTAAAAGTCATCTCAGCACTTGCCATGAGTGGCAGCAGCACGGAGAGATTCAGCAGTAAAGAGCACAAACCAAACTGGGAAAGAAAAATGTCTTCAGTAGTGAAGGAAAACAAGTAATGCCACTAATGTGAAAATGGGGAAGGAGGGTAGGTCACACCAAGGGTCCGTGACGGTCCGGCAGGAACGCTAAGGCAGATGCTGCACGGAGCTGAAGGGCTGTGCCAATCCTGCTCACAGTGCCAGGACTGCCAGAGCAGAGGGTTACATCACTGACCATAAACCTGGAAGCAAGGGAATTGTTCCCCTGGAGCTTTTTCCCCGAGCCCTCTCTCTCCAGCCTTTGCTTAAGATTCCATCAGTAGCCGTCATTAGCTTGTCAGTGTATGACCTGCCACCCTCTTTGCCAGGATGCTGAGGTCATCAGGGCTCCATTCTTAGCTGCTCGCAGCTCTCTTTCCTACCCCAGGCCTCCCACTGATAGCATTGCTGGTTGTCCCACTGGTTCTCTCCCCTCGCCCTGGGATTTCTGTCCCTTTCTTGCCATCGTGAGAGGGATTCTGTCAGTCCTTATAATTAACAACCCCAACTCTCTCGACCATAACAGACTCTTGCTTTCACCATCCTAACTGTTCCCCTCCAGCACGTTCAGTGCACTCCAAAAGCCAGCTTTTGCCTCCACAGAACAGTGCCCTGTTTAGACGGCCCAGCTGATTCCTACTGGCTGCCTTAATTTTCCTGTTTTATCTGAAGCACACACTCTCCTTGTAAACTTTCTCTGATCAGAACCCTGTTGAGTTTCACAGGCTTCCAAACGTTACCTCAGTGTTCACAAAACGCTCTACGGTTCAATTACAAATGTGCTCCAGGAGCTGTATCATTCTATAGCACATTGATACAGGCACAGGCTACCAAGAAACCCAGCACTAAATCATTTAGCATGAGTCCAAAGACAACCTGAAAATTGCTATAAGTGGTTAGTCAAAATAGATCCTGAAACAGGAGGAAGGGAAAGAATGTTACAGTGGTCCCTTGCTGAACTCTCAAGCAAAGGAGAGAACTGAAGTTTAACTGTGAAGACAGTATGTGACATTCCTGTTTGTTGATTTTCTTTTAGGACAGTCAGGAGAGAAAGCTGAGGTTTCTTACCCTCTAATTGCGAATCATGACATCTCACTGCCTGAAGAGGAAAGCAAAGCCATCATTCTTTTTCTGACCGTGCCTAACAAAATCCTCAGAAAACGGTGCAGCAGCCCATAAAGGTTTCTCCCAGGGTCTGTCATGCTTAATACCTTCCATTAACTGAAGAAAGCAGTTTTTAACTTTCAAATTGAAAATTTCAGTTTAACTTCCAAGAAGTTAACTGTAGCTTTGTTCACAGAAAAGACATCTCCCTTCTCTTCAGAAGTCTACTGACTTTATGATCCATTTTCCCCCAGAAAGCTTTCAGAGGAAGTCATTCCAGAAAAAAACAAATACAATAGTGAGGTTTTTTTAAAAGATAGGAAAATAAAAGAAACAAAAGCAGGGTTTTGGTCCAAGTTGAGCTAAGTGTGATTTTATCTTTTTACATGGTACATATCCTGCACAAAAGCCATGAGACATGAAAAACCAGAGGGTGGGACAAATTTTAGCTTAAACCGTAACCCCATTATAATCAATCTGCGCTAGATAATTTTCCAACAGGGCAGCATAACACTTGCAATAGCTTCCATACAACCAGCAGCTAGATTTCTTGCTTTTTATTACTTTCCTTCATGCCTCTAGTATGAGAGTGGCTATCCTGACTGATGGGCTGAATCTCTCACCCAGTATCTCCCTTAGAAGCAGGTATTCCAGGCTGCAGTCAGGATGAAGTCATGCAGGATTTCTGATGTCACGAATGGAGATGAAACAATCCCACGTGATCTCTCTGAGGAAATAATTGATGCCCTTTGCAAGCACTGTACTCCTTGGCCACAACACCGGTGAGACACACTCTTGAACTTCTGCCTTTATCAGTGAATCACCTTGTGTCAAAGTGAACTTTCCAAATACCACTTTTTGAAAGCCTCGAGGGCAACTATGACATGATCTTAGAAATTTTAGTCCAATCTCCCCACGTTGACCTTTCTACCTGCTTCATGTTTTACCTTCTTCAGCCACAGCAGAGGTGATGTAGGAGCCCAGAGCTGGACCACTGGCCACACACGTTGCTGCCTGCAGCTCTGTGGGCACGAGGGTACAGTCCCTCTGTGGCACCAATGCACCCGGAGAATTGTCTGAGGTGGTTACTGCATTCCCCTCCTGACGGGCTCATGCTGAGTTTGGTTTCTTCAGCCACCTTTCTCTCTGCTCTGTTTAAATAGAGCCTTCTCCAGGCTGCGCGTTAATGGAACATAACATCTCAGTGCAGTATTTCATCCTCCAAAGGAAAGAGAGGCCGCTTCCACAGAGATCTGAAATCTTATTTTTAGCAAATTAGGAAAGTGTCCACTGTTTTC
The DNA here is from genome assembly GCF_965140245.1 of Athene noctua. Lineage (NCBI taxonomy): Eukaryota > Metazoa > Chordata > Aves > Strigiformes > Strigidae > Athene > Athene noctua. The sequence goes on along the minus strand of NW_027437536.1, from coordinate 3,417,416 downwards.
AGGGGCATTACTCACGACTGTAACAATATATTACTCAGCGCTGGTGCCTACTTGATCTAGAAATAAAAATGAAGAATACTGGACCATTAGAGGTCCTTATACTATTTGATTATCAAATACTAAGGCAGTTAATTTTTCAAAAGTACTATCGATGGCAATACCCATCTACCTCAGCCAGCTCCGGCCTCATCTCTGCAGTTTACCAGCCCAGCCGGCCTCAGCTGGGGGCAGGTGGAGATGGTTTCACTTGTGGGAATCATTAAAAACTTACAGCAGCTCCCCAAACCTAACGCTGTTCCATCAACCTGGGATTACTAGAGTGAAATATATTAATTTAATTGATTGAAACCTCCTGGACAAATGCTTTCCTTTTATATATGACACGTTCTCAGCTGAAAGAAAGGCCTCTTTCTCCCAGGTTAAGGAAACAGAAAATGGTGTTGTGGCCCTTCCTGACTAATAAAGCAGAGAGCGCTTGCCTTCAGCATTCCCGTATTTGTCAGTGAAGCTGCAGTGACACAGTCTAAACGGTGGGAGGGAGGATTTGGGGACGAGCCCGTTGGCAGGTGATTTGTTTCGTGATCTGGTCTGTGCCCCAACTCTCCATCTTTTGGAAGCGAGCAAGCAATTGGGGCATTGGGAGTGAAGCAGACGGCTTTCCTCTGACTTAGCTTATTTTGCAGCTGTTTGCCTTCTTTTGTGCCTTATTCTCTTTTCAGTTTATTCAGTGAGAGAAGTTAGAAATATTAATGCTGGAGGAGTCACGGCCCTGTAGATGTGGCTGTGTCGGTGGCTGACTAATTTCCTTTTGGCATCTTTATCTAAGCACTCAACTGCTGTGTACAACAAATTAAAACTGAAGGATCAGACTTCCTTGGCCGAGATTTTAACGCTGACATTTCAAAAGCAGGCTGCTTGTCCGAAAGCCTGGCAGAGCTCTTCCACGAGAGAAGCTCTGGGCTAACTTTCTGCCGTGTCAGGGGCAGACTAGAAGTATGTTGTTGTCTGGAGAAAATGCCTGACCCAAGGGAGTAAACCTGTTTGTTCTGAACATAGTTATAGGGAGTGTGAGTGACAGTAAATGGTTTGCATGTTAGAATTGTTTTTCTTATTCCTAGCTGACCTCTTGGGACTTCTGAACTGGCGATGGAACACAAACCTGTTGCAGCAGAATTTGAAGCAGCTGATGAAAGTTGATGGTGCTGAAGGGGTTAAGTAACAAGTTCATTTCTTTTAAAATAAATTTGGTATCATAATTTTGCTGAATCCCGTATTTTGTGTTATTCATACCTTTTCTGTTCCCCACGCATCTGCCTCAGCCTCACTGCACGCACGTGCAGATTAAATTGTAGGCAGAGATCTCAGCCTTCGGGATGCTAATGCCTTTCTCCCTGCCCGCAAAGAACGTTTCGCCTGAGTAGTGGTAAAACACATGGAAACGGCCCATTTCTGGAGACTAGGGTGTTTGGGGTTTTTGCCCTTCAGTGAATTTTTATATACAAATACATGAAGGCAAAGCTCTTTTTCTTTGAAGATTAGAACATTGTTACGTGGTGATTTTAAAGGTATTTTTAATACATGGATGTGGATGCAATCCTGCTCTGTGCTACTGATACTTTTTAAAGAAAATTACTTCTGAAAATTCTTAGCTGAGTCAAGTTATTTGCACTTCTCCTCCAACAAACTGTAGAAAAAGTTCCTCTCAGAATAAAGTGACTGTTTTGCTGACAGTGTTTTCTAAATTGCTGTCCTAGAATAAATTTTTAGTCACAGAAACTCCTTGAACCTTTAGATCTGAGGAGTGTGCTGGTTTTTTCTCTCGGCAGATCCCTTTTCTTACCCATTCCTGTCTTAGGAAACCTGTCTGGAAATGAACCACCAGCAACGAGCCCTGGGCGTGTGGGCACTGCAGTGGAGCCCTCACTGATGTTCAGAGGAACCCCCGTTAGAAATGACACCTCTGTGGCACTTGGTCTTACTTATTCTGGCCTTCTCGCCGTGTCTGAAGGGGTTTTTCCCCCCCACTGATCTTTTGATACAGGCCATCGCTGCATTTGTTTCTGCAGCATGAACCCCCTGTGAGCTGTGAAGTCGTTCTAAGCACACCGATGAATTTATCGTAAAGGTTGCAAGGGCTGACTGCTCTAGAGAGAGGGTGGTTGGGATGGGTTAAGGAATAAGTTGCAATTATTCTGTGGAACCTAGGAATTCCGTCCTCTGTGTTAGGTGTGCAGAGAACTGTGACCATCGATTACTGCTTATTTTATTTAAGGCAAAGCTTTGACTTTTCTGGACCTTATTATTCTCACTGGGTGAGTTTATTTCGTGTCACACTTAACTGCCTGTTGGTATCCTTGACTCACTGCGCACTGACTTAGCAGTTCACTGGCTCGTACTGGCAGCTGGTTCAGCTAACAAGTGCCAGTAGAAGGTTCTTTTCATACGCCTGTCCTTTGCCTGTGGTATAATGCCTTTGTACATAGACAGGATGTTCACAAAGGGGGAACAAACACCCGTTTGTGTCCGTGCACAGCTGTGAGGATGGGTGTGTGTGGTGGGGACAGGGAGAAGCGGGGGGTGAGATGCTCAGCATTGAAGAGTGCTTTGAGTCAGCTCGCAGGCTGACATGTGCTTGCCGAAGTCACCCCGGCCCTTGACTGCGCGTGAATGACGTCCCAGGAAAAAACCTCCAGCAATCCCGTGACAGTCGGTGTAACGTGAGTGTACAAGAAGTTTAACTCGGCAACGGGGAAAAAGCCATCCCCTTTTTCCTGTGATGCACCGTCTTGGTTCTGCTCTCGTTCCCCGTCGTTCTTCCCCGTCGCTGGTTTCTTTGTGCGCTTTGCAGTGCTTCAGAGGAATGAGCTCTGCCTCGGTGAGGGCGGTAATCCCGTGTCATTTGCTTTCCCCAGGGAGAGCAGCCCCTCGGGCAGTGAGCTGGCTTCAGCGAGCGCTTGGCGGCCGCCAGCTGCCCCAAACGCGGCAGGACCTGGGTGACAGCGGGGACACCCATCAGAGCGGGTTCACCCGAGGCCGGGACGAAGCTCCTGAGCCCCCGTAAGCACCCACCCGGGCCGTGCTGCCGCAGCACTCGCTCTCCAGCCCCTTCCCTTTCCGAGGCCGGGCGCAGCCGCGCGCCCGGGCCAGGCCCCGCAGAGCCGCGGAGTGTTCGCCCTCCCGCGGCTGGATGCGCCCCGGGCTGAAGTACCGCGGTACCGATCCTCGTGGAGCCGACCCTGCCCGCAAACGGAGCCGCCGTCGCGGCCGGGTTTGCCCCACACCCCCCTCGCCGCCCGCCCTCACCGCGAGAGGAAAATGCTTTTTTTGAGGCAGCGCTCGCATTTAGCCGGGTCCTCCAAGCGAGCGCAGCCCCAACCCAAGGCGAGGCACAAGCGGCTCCTCAGCTCCGTTCTGTGCCGCCGTGCCACGCTTCCTGCGGCTCCGAAAACCCGCCGGGAGCTGCCGACGTTCCCCCGGGGCAGGGGGGGACCGAGGTGCCCCCGCCCCGGTGCGGCCTCACCTTCCGCTTTTTCCTCCGCGGTGGCCGAAGGGTGCGAACAGCCCCTTGGGCTTGGCGCAGCGCTCCAGCGGCCGCCCCCTCCTGCGGCGAGCGGCTGGCGGCGATGAACGTGCCCGCCCGGCCGAGGGCAGCCCCGGCTCCTCGCCCCGTGTCAGCCCGGAGGGACCGCGCCGGCTCCAGTGCCCCCAGCGCTCCCAGTACTCCCCAGTGGCCCCCGGTGCTCCCAGTGCCCCCCTTATGCTCAGGCTGGTGTCCCCCAGTGGCCCCCCCAAGTTCTTCCAGTGGCCCCCGTCCCAGCCCTGCCACCACACGGCCCAGTGCTCCCAGTACCCCCGGTCTGACGGCCCGGTTCAGCTTCGCTGACGCTCCCAGTGCCCCCAGTGTGCTTCAACAGCTCCCGCCGTCCCCCACCCCGTGCCTCCCAGTACTCCCAGTAACACCCCCACAGACACACCCTGCAGCCTGCTCTGCCCGGTTTCACCAGCATTCCTCTAAATCCCCCCAGCATCCCCCATAAACCCAGCACAGTGCCCCCAGTATCCCCAGTAACCCCCAGCATCCCCCTGTACCCCCGCATGGCCTCAGCTCAATGCCCCCAGTTTCCCCAGTAACCCCAGCCCAGTGGCCCCAGCTTCCCCAGTAGCCTCAGCCCAGGGCACCCAGTTACCCCCAGTCCGTCGCTAATTACCACAGACCAAGGAAGCGCTAATTAGCGCGGGCGGGGAGCACCCCAGAAGCGAGGGAAGAGCCCCATGTCACCTAACGCCCGCACCCCCACCCCTCCCGAGAGCCGTTTTTGGAGGGTTTCTCCCCATCTCGGCTCCTGGGGGGGGCAGGATCGGGCCCGCACCCCCCAAGTCCGGGGGGGGTCCCCTAAGTCGGAGGAGGGCTCGATGCCCACCCCTCCCCGTCTAATGCGTTACAAATTATTAATAAAATTGCTAACGAGGTGGGAGGGCAGTCCTGCCAATCACGCAAAACCCTCCAGTTTTGGTTAAAAAAAAGAAAAACCTCCAATTTTGGTAAAATCCCCCCAAAACCCCCTCCAGTTTTGTTAGGAAAAAACTCGCAAACCTTGCCATATTTGGTAAAAGACCCCCACAACCTTCCAATTCTGGTAAAAAAATAAAACCCTCTAACAACGTCCAATTTTGGTTAAACACACACACACAGACAAACAACTCTCCAATTTTGGTGAAAAAACCACCAAACCCTCCAATTTTGGTAACACACACCCCTCGCCCCAAACCCCTTCAAATTCTGGTAGAAAATCCTGTCCCAACAACCCTCCAGTTTTGCTAAAAAAACCCTCCCAAAACATCCACAACCCTCCAATTTTGGAAAAAAAACCCCAACCAAATCCCTCAAATTTTCGTAAAACATCCCCACAACCAAACCTTCCCATTTTGGTTAAAAAACCCCAACAAGATCCTTCAATTTTGGTAAAAACCCAACTAAACCCTCCAGTTTTGGTAAAAACCCCAACAACTCCTCCAGTTTTGGTAAAAAACTCCAGGGAAAGAGGCGGCTGCCGCCCGGGCCCAGTTCGGCGCCGACTTCGTTAGCAGCGCCGCGTTTTTAATTGGGGGGCGGTGCGGGGGGTGAGGGCGGTTCCCATGGGGGAGCCCCCCGCCGGGATCTCACCATTTCCCAACCTTCATAAAACCCCCCAAATAATTGGAAAATTCCCATTTTTTATTCTACTAGTAAAGCAGCCGGAGGCCCCGCTGTACAGAACGCTCCCCGCAGCCCCCACCCCCCAAACCCCCGCACCCTGTCACCGCCGCGGAACGATCAGACGCTGTCGATGTCCCACAGGCAGGTTTAACTCAATTTTTATTTTTTTTTTCCCTCTGTGTGTGTGTGTTCGTTTCGTTGGGGATTTTTGCCATTTTCCAAGCGCTTTTCTGGCCAAATCGTGGCAGTGGCGGCTGCGGGGAGGGGCTGGGGATGTTGTATTTCCTCCCCCCCGCCGCCCACAGCCTTTAGTTTTGGATTTGAAATATAAAACGCGGCGGGTTGGTGTTTTTAATTAATATGAATATAACAGGAGGTGTGACCGTCAGAGCTTCACAGCTTTGCTGACAAAGGCATCACGAGAGTCAGTTGCTGAAGCTGCAGTTGTACAAAACCAGTCGTGACACAGGGGTTGATTTTCAGTTTGTGAAGATGATGGAATATTTGACAGTGACTGGCCACGGAGCAGCTCTCGGTGTCTTGCCCCACAGCGGGGTGAGCAGCTCCAAGTGTTCAGAGATGAAGAGAGAGAGGAGGGCACCCCGGAGTGAAACTTCCAGCAATCCTGGGACAGAAGTTCTGACCCAACAGATGAAAAGAAACACTTGCCATGAAGTTCTGACATTCAGTGACTCGAGACAATCACTGTAAGAATAAGAAAAAATGGAATTTCGCCCTTTTGTCGCTCACCCTGCAGGCAATACAACGCTCTGCTTTCCCAGGCGCATCTCCCAGATTTCTGGAGACTTTGGCCATTTAGCCCAGAGGAACTCTTTTGTGTTTTCTGTGCAACAGACCCCGTTGTATAGAACGAGCCCAGCAAGTACCAGATTACAGATCACTGGGTGATGTTGCCCACAGAAAATGTTGAGACCTCCCCGGGAAGGGTTAATCCACCAACAGCAGGCTGCAGCGTGGTTTTCTCGTTTTACCCCTTTATCTCAAAATTTTGGCATTCTTAATAAGACCTGTGGCCAGCTCAGGTTTTTCCAGTGATTTTTGTTTGGCCTTTCGTGAGGGACAAGGAGGGATTTGCTGTCACTGGATTCCAGCTGCCCTTCTGAGCCGAAGCCTCGCAGGCAGCGCAGGACCCGACGCTAAAACAGTTTGCTTGGAGTTCGTGGCCTAAATCTGCTAAATCCGTGCCTTGGCCAAATTCTGCAGGGTGCCGGGATAAAGTTGCTGCTGGGGGAACCGAGCTGCTGACGCGCAGCCTCAGTTTATCGCGTTGTGACTGAGGCTGTTTCGCTGCTGGACAAAACAAACCTGCCTGCACGGCCGTGGCGTGCCGGCCCGCTGGAATCTCCGCTTTAAGCGTCAAACTGCCTCGGGCTCCTGAACACACCGGGGCTGAGCCAGCGTTGCACTCGCCAAAACTGTCACGGACAGCCACGATTATGGCAAGGAAGCTGCTGTATTTTTAAGGACGCTAAAGCGAGGTTTGTTTTTCTGCTTCCAGATCATCACGCACGTGTTCTGCACTTACCTGGACTCCAGCTGCCGCCTCACCCCGAATATCCCGAGGGCAAAGCCTTTGCTTCCCAACACTTCGTTCAGAGCCCGGATAAACCAGGGACCGGCGCTCACGTTGAGCTGCCCTTGGCCTCCGGGCTCTCGTCAGCACCCTTGAAATCCCCGACGCCTTTGAACCTTTTCATTCCTGTAGAGAGTTTTGTGCAAGACTGGCTAGAAAAGAAGGGCCATAGCCGAACTAACTTGATAAGATTAGAAGAGATAACCTCAGGGACAGGGTGCCTGTGAGAACAAAGAAGCCTTGCAAGAATGTGCAGAACAGGATGTAGATAAGGATTTGAAGCTGATGTTTAACCACAGGAATGAAGTGCATAGCAACCACCGATAAGACTAAATAGCTAACTGACCAATGATGAGCTATAATTTTGTAATATGTATGAGCTTATTAACCACTGTATTTAACCACGATGATAGCTGACAATAAACGAGACTTGCTGATGGCCACCTGGTGTCTGCGTCTCCCTCCTCCGACAAATGGTGACCCCGACGTGATCCTGTCGCTGCAAAAGAAAACAGGGAAGCACGCACCACGGTCGGTGGAGTAGGGTTGGGGCCCGATGCAACCGGGTCGGTGTCAAACGACGGAGGGAAGGCACCCTCAGGAGCTACAAAGGTAGTCCTGGGCCATACGTGCTGCCGGAGCCGGAGAGTTGCAACAGCGCTGACGACATAATGGACAGGCAAGCAGCATATGATTTATTTATATCCCACTTAGAAAAGAGGGGAGTGAAGGAAATAGATTTAAAAAAGGAGCTTCCAGGGTTGTTAGCTTGGGGATATGCGAAAGGCTGTTTTTTGAACCCACATACCGTGCATGAACTTACAGAATGGCGCAAATTAGGAGATATATTATGGGAAGCAGTTTTGGAGGATGATAAGACAGCGAAAAAATTGGGAAAGGTATGGAGAGTAGTGCATAATACGTTGTTGAAACAGGAATCAGAGAAAAGAGCAGCTAAGGAAGCGGTTGAGGCATATAAGAAAAATGCGCAGTATGGGTCGGATGACGAGCCTCGAGCACCTGGCATTTCGCAAGTAGTGATACCTCTCCCTGGGGGGTCTGAGAGCCGCCCAGACATGAGTGGCTTGCCGCCCTCCGCACTTACTCTTGAGGAGATCTCGAAAAGATCTACCTTAACAAAGCCCGCTAATGCCGACGGAAATATCTCGGAGAGAAAGGCTCCCGCGACTCCATCAGAGCCAGAACCTGTCCCTGGGGCGCTTAGCGACCTGTGGGAGGAGATGGTAAAGCAAAGGAGAGAAGCGTGGAGTGCCCTGGCAAAGCATGGGCTAGAAAATGGAGAGGAGGCGGAGGTAGAGGCAGCGAAAGATTGGGCATTTCCCGTGATGTACACTCAGGGGGTGGATCAACAAGGACAGCCGGTGCAATTAGGAACGTATGCGCCACTAGATTGGAAACTGTTAGCACAATTACGGCAGACAGTGAGTCAATTTGGATTTAAGAGTGAGCCGTTAAGCAGATGTTAGATTATTTGTTTGATACACAACTGTTGCTTCCAAATGATTTGCGAAGTATTATAAAGCTGATACTCACACAGCATCAGCAGTTACTATTTAATGCGCACTGGCACGGACGTGTAAATGAGTCCCTAGCCGCTCAGAGGGGGCCAGGAGATCCACTGCATGGGGTTACGATGGAGGAATTGATGGGGGTAGGAAATTACCGGAGAACAGAGGCTCAAATGGTAATGGGCCCAGATAAGGTTCGGGAAGCGATGCGGTTAGTAAGGACTGCTATAGACCAAGTAAAGGATAGTTCAGGCATACCTATGTATATGGGAACTAAGCAAGGACGAGAGGAATCATTTGGGAACTTTATAGATAAAGCTGCTGCAGCAATAGAGAAAGCAGGAGTGCCGGATTATATGCGTGGGGCACTCCTTAAACAGTGTGCTTTGCAAAATAGTAATGAGACCACCAAAAAGGTATTAGCAACACTGGGTGCTAATTGGACCATAGAGGAAGCTCTAGAGAGGATGGCTTTGCAACCAACGGGTTCGCAAGTCTTTTTGGTTAATGCCCTTAAAGAGCTAGGGCTAGTACTACAAAAACAGGCAGAATCGACACAATCTCAAGTGCTTGCAGCTCTTGCTCCTCTCCGTGCTTCCACTGTGGCCCCAGCAACGTCCAGCGACCGCCGGGAAACTCCCAACGGAGCGCGAATGGCAGCCGCGCCCAGACACAAGTCGCTGCCGTGACATCAGCGCCACCTCCTGCCTTCAACCCGCCACAACAGGGAGTTTGGGGCTCGACTTGGCAGCAGTAGTAAAAGTTACCTTGATGACAACGCGACCCACGAAAATTCCTACTGGAATATATGGCCCGATAAAAATTAAAGAACAAGCTTATGGAGGACTGTTATTAGGACGATCTTCAGTTTCTATCTTGGGACTGTTTGTGTTACCTGGCGTGATTGATGCGGATTATAAAGGAGAACTACAAATTATGGCCTATACTCCTTTTCCACCCTTAACGATTGAAGCAGGACAGCGTATTGCGCAATTTATACCGCTTCCACAAATTAGCCGAGGAATACAACCGTTAGAACAGACCCCTCGTGGTGACCGAGGTTTTGGGTCCTCTGGCTTAACAATGCTCACAATGGACTTACATAGCAGACCCAAAAAGAAGATAAAGATAACTTATGCCGGACATACCATTAAACTTTGGGGCCTACTAGATACAGGAGCAGACACCAGCATTATTTCTCCAGAAAGATGGCCAAAGGACTGGCCTGCTAAAGATACATCGGATACAGTCACGGGAGTAGGAGGATTTACCTTAGCTCATGGCCATGGGTGTGAAGATTTTGAAGGGATGTGTTGTATGGATTTAGAGGATAACTCTCGCTCCATACACAAAGAAATCAAACAGCTAATGGAACACTCTCAAAAAATTCAAAAAGACATAGGGGTTTTTGGTTTAGAAGGACTAACAAGTTGGCTTGGCATAGAAGGATGGCTAAAAGGGATAATCCAGAGTTTGTTGTTACTTGTGATAATGGTTGTAATAGGACTGTTAATTTTTAGCTGTGCCTTTTCTTGTATAAAAGGGTTATTTATGAAGGTTGCAAACCAGGCCTGGCTTATGCAAAATAAAAACGGGGGAAATGTAGAGAGTTTTGTGCAAGACTGGCTAGAAAAGAAGGGCCATAGCCGAACTAACTTGATAAGATTAGAAGAGATAACCTCAGGGACAGGGTGCCTGTGAGAACAAAGAAGCCTTGCAAGAATGTGCAGAACAGGATGTAGATAAGGATTTGAAGCTGATGTTTAACCACAGGAATGAAGTGCATAGCAACCACCGATAAGACTAAATAGCTAACTGACCAATGATGAGCTATAATTTTGTAATATGTATGAGCTTATTAACCACTGTATTTAACCACGATGATAGCTGACAATAAACGAGACTTGCTGATGGCCACCTGGTGTCTGCGTCTCCCTCCTCCGACACATTCCCAGACGCTTCGGATGAAAACGTCTTTTGCACCGACCAGAGCAGCATCAACCCGCCCCACTACGAGCTGACCTACGAGCTGATCAGTCCCTGCTCCTCCTTACATCGGGACTCTAAACCATCACATCATACAAAGTCCACCGCAGTTCCCTTGACGTTTCAATGCTCTATTCTGTCAGTGATCAAAAATGCCCAGAAATCCCCACCAGGCAGCGAGTCCTTTCTTGTCTGTGGCTCTGCCCCTGATCACACGGTCTGTTGGGCCGTTTCAGGGCCATCAAGTCACCCGGCTTCAAACAACCCTCTTTTCTTGGCCTGTCTCCCGCAACCGTTCCTCGATGTTCCGTTTAACATTTCCCATTTCTGAGAAGTTAATCTTAGAACCTTTAAAAGCATTAAAGCCAGACGCTTGGATTGTCACCCATTTCTTGTGCCTGTCTCAGTTAAAATATTATAATCAGCTTAAGCATGCCTAAAGGAAAGGTGTCCACCCGTCCGTCCTCACCCAGGATTACCTGGGCGGGGTTTTTGGCCAGCCGTGCTCGGGCTGTGCAGGGGACGAACGAGCAGCACAGCATGGCTCTGTGACTTCAGACTAGCGGAGCACCTGCAGCCTCACAGCAGTTTACTGATTCCGAGTCTCTTCTGCGGAATCACGATGGCCATTGATTGCTTATTTCTAGGATCTCGTTCATGTATAAGAAATCATTAAAAAAGAGAGATTTTCATCTGTTTCCTACCAGTAACAGCCCCGCGGGACGCAGCTCCGAGGAGCGATGCCGAGAGGAACCGAGCAGCGTCGCTGCGTCGTTGGCTGACCCGGGCTGGCTGCGAAAAGGGGTAATTTCAGTTTCATTGCGGGGGGGGAGCGTTTGGCATTCCCGGCGGGGTTTGGGGTGAGATTATTTCAAACGTTTTGCTGCCGAAACGCCGCCGCGTCCAAGCCCCCGGCGGGTTTTCTCTTCCCGGCTCCTCGCCCCCGCGGATCCTGTTCAAAAGCCTTTTGCTGTTTCTGTTCCGCTCTCTGTGGGCGCGGAGCTGAGCTTAACTGACCTGGGGACTAAACCCCCGGCCCCGGGGGCTGGGCCGGCCCTGCCGAGGGCGTGCGGAGCCGCGAGGAAGGGGGCAGCGATCGGGGCGAGGGCAGGAGCCGCGCGGGGCCGGGAGGCCCCAGAGACCCAGCGGGAAAACTCCGGCCTCGGTTTGGGGTCTCGGGGTGTCGCCAGCCCCGGAGCTGCTTGGAGGTGCCGCTGGGCTTCATCCCGGCGTGACGCTGGCACAGAACAAACCCATTTCTCCTGACGTTCCCGGACAGGCGAATCCCCCCCGGGGGCAGCACAGCTGGGACTTTTGGGCTACGGAGAAGGGAACAGAGCCCAAACCCGGCCGGGGCAGAGACGTTCCCGGCCGGCTGACGGGATCGGGGTGTTCCCGTGCCCCAGCCTGTTTGGGGCAGGGAGGGGAAGGGTCTGCTCCTCCCTCCTCCGCCACTGGGGCCGGTACCCCCGGCAGTAGGGCGGGACACCCCAATTCTGGGGCGCAGAGCCCGCCACCCCTCGGGGACCCCACCCTCGCGCCTCAGGGCCCCCCCAGAAAGCGGGTGCTCAGCCCCAAGGTTCCGCTCCCCCCACACCCTGCCCTCTCTGGGGGAGGGCGTTAGCGCTGGGGCCGTTGGGTCTGGAGGGGCATTAAGCTCGCTCTGGCGTCACCCCCCCGGCCCGGCCGGATCGGGGGCTCAGGGCTGATGTTTAGCGCCGGGTTTAGCGCCAGGGGCAGGGGCAGCGGGATCTTCAGGGCTTGTTCAGGGCCAGGGCCATCTTTAGGCCCGGGTTCAGCGCCAGGGACATGTCTCGGGCCAGGTCTGGGCCCCGCGCAAGGCTGCGGCTGCCGGGGGTGCCCGCTGCGCCCCGTCCCCCCCCGTCCCGAGGGCCCCGGCGTCCGCGGCGGCGGCTGCCAACAGCCCGCGGGGGCCCCCCCGGTCCTCCGGCGCTCGAGGGGGCGCCCCTGCCCGTTCCCCTGCCCGCCCTCAGCTGGCGGCGCCGGGTGAGTCCTGGCGGGGCCGTCCCTTGCGGCGCTCCCCGAGGGGGGATTCCGGTGGGGCCGGGCCCGGCGGCGGGAGCGGAGAGGTGAGGGGCAGGGAGGGGGTGTGGGCCGAGGGGCAGGAGGGAGAGGAGAGGCCGTGGGGCGGGAGGAGCGGGCAGGGCTGCGGGCAGGGGGGCGGCAGCAGCCCCGGGCCTGCCTGCCGGCCCTCAGAGGGGCCGCCCCGCCGCTCTCTCCCCGCAGGCTGCTCCCGGCCCCGCCGCCCGGCCCCGCGGCCGCTGGCTCCTGCGCCACGGGCTCCGGCACGGTGGGGAAGGGACGTTTCCCTCTCTGCCCTGCCGCCCTCCTCCCCCTCCGCCGCCCAAAATGGCCCCGAGTTGCTCTCAGCCCCCCAGCTTGGGTATTTTCCTCCGGGAGACCGTCCCCTCCCCGCCCCCGCCAGCCCGGGAGCCGTTTTCCTCCCCATCCCGCTAACGGCACGGCGACAGCTGCGGAGGCCCGGAATGAGCCTCTCGGCCGGTGCCCGCCCAAAGCCAGGCGGCCGCCCACCCCCTCTTCCGTGGCCACCTCGTTTTCCCTTTTCTGGGGCTTTTTTTCAGCGACATCCGAACGGATGCAGTTTTTCCCGGAAGCCGGGGTGCCCCCAGGCCGGCCGTCGCGTTTGTGGATAACAGGCGAGGGGGCACCTTTACACCGCGTCACGGTGGGGAAAACGGCACCGAAAGATCCCCCTCCCGAGGGGGAAGGAAGGACTTAACTCGTTATCCCGCTCCTTAATTAGTGACATGAGTTGCTCGCCTGCGCTGAGCTTCCCCATCATTATCAGAGTTGTTTCTAGGAGGGTGGTGGTGTCCCAACCTGTGCTGTGGCTATCGTGGTGCCCCTCACTCTGGGCCTAATTAACAGAGCTCGTAACGAGGGTAGACCTCGTTAAGCCAGGTCTTTCCTCGCTGCAGGATCCAAAAGAACATGTTGGTGGATCTGAACAAGGAGATGATGAATGAAGTGGGCATCAGAGAGGTGGGAGACATCGTCACCATCCTCAGACATGCCAAAGTCGTGTGCAGGCAGGTACGGGGAAGTCTTGCCGGCTCGTTCAGCAGCAGAGTTTTGCCTCGAGCCTTCTTGTTCGCCTCCCCACAGCCTGAGGGGGGAGAACCCTTCCCCGTGGTTTTTTCCTCCGGGAAATGCGCAAGGCGGCCACCGAAGGGCTCTGCCCCAGCTCCCCCGACGTTCAAGCCGAGCTGCGCCGCAGCGCCGGTAGCGCTGAGTGCGGGGGGGAGGTTTCTGGGAGGTGAAATCCCCTTGCACGATTAACGTAATTCCCTTCCAAAGGAAGGGCTCAGAGGATGGCTGCCCTCCGCGCGCTCCCGGGGGAAGGACCCCTCCTGAATTCAGCTGACGAGATGGACGCTTGTCCCGCTCGCCCAAGCCCCCGCGGTCCCAGAGCTCGCCCTCACTGCGCTGCCCCCCTTGCAGCCGCCAGCCGGACGATCGCCGCCAGCCTGAGCAGAGACTCGCCTCCCGCCGCCCCGCTCCCGCAGCGGCCCCACGCCTCCTCGATCTCCGTCCCCGTCTCCAACGCACCGGCCGCCGCGAAGGCAGGTAGGGAGGGGCGACGGATCCCGGCGGGAGAAACGGCACAAGCTGCTTTTTGCTTTGTGTTTCCTGCTCAGGGGCCCCCCAGTCAAATTTTAACAGCCCCTTTGGGTCCGGCGGTGGGTTTGTGAGCCAAGCACGCAGCACCCTTGTCTCTGAAATGGAGAGACAGGGATTTGAGGGGTGGTCCCCTCAGCGGGCGAGGCCTCGGCTGCCTGGCTGCGCTCCAGCAAGGTGTCTGGGGGCAGAGTCCCTCAGTGGTCCCTACTGGGACCGGTAGGATTTAACAGCTTTGCTGCCCAAACAAAGAAATAGACTGGAACAGCAAATCTTTGTACTGTTAAGCAGGTATTCCTGGTTAGTGGCACTGGGATCGCCCCGGGGATTGTCCACCATGAGGCCTCCCAGAAATTAGTAAGGGGCATCGGTTTATATGCACACAGATCATGCATATTCATTAGCTTTCCTGGAAGGGATGTTTTATGATAATGAGTGCCCAGAATTCATTCACATAGTCCGAACATGTGTAGGGAAAACAGGGTGGGGGTCTTTGGTAGTCGAGGGAAGAAGTAAGTAGTCTTCTTCACGGTGTTTGAAGTCAAGTCCAGGTGTGTCCTTCCTAAATCAGCAGAATCACCCTCCCTAGAACAGGGTCTCTGTGTCTCTTTGTTCGAGCCCCCTTATCTTAGTTTGCCCATTCTAGGAGTTGCGCAGGTGTCCACTGAAGGCCTTGAGTCTGCTCTCAGGGATTTCCGTAGGGAGCCTAACGAGCGTCTCAACCTTACCTCAACAGACCTAAACCTAAACCTTACCTAAAGGGACCTCGGGAAGCAGCTGAGGAGAAACTTGACTTGAGAACCAAACGAAGCAAAGCACAAGCCAAGCTTTCATATATCACATCCCAGTTTAGTCTTAATAACTGTCAGAAATTCATTTGTTTGAGCCCTGTCAGTGGGGACACGGAGAGTGGGATCAAGTGCACCCGCAGCCAGTTTGGGGGTGACCTCAAGCTGAGCGGGGCAGGTTGATGCTCCAGAGAGAAGGGATCCCAGGCGAGCGGGGCCAGGGGAGGCTGTGAGGGGGACTGGGGGGGCTGGAGCACCTCCCGTACCAGCACAGGCTGAGAGAGCCGGGGTGGTTCAGCCTGGAGAGGAGGCGGCTCGGGCCAGAGCTTAAAGCAGCCTTTGCATGTTTGCAGGGGGCTGCAGGACAGGGCGGGGGGGCTTTTTATCAGAGGGTGCAGAGACAGGCCGAGGGAGAGCGGTGTGAAAGTGGAAGAGGGGAGTTTTCCATCAGAAACTCTTGCCGGGGAGGTTGGTGGGACACAGAACGGGCTGCCCGGAGCAGCTGTGGGTGCCCCCGCCCAGGCTGGACAGCAGAGGGAGCAGCCTGGTCGAGTGGGAGCCGTCCCTGCCCACGGTAGGGGGTGGGTGGTCTTTAAGGTCCCTTCCACCCAAAGGATTCTGTGATTTTGCGGCTGGGGGCAGCTAGAGGCGGGGGGAGGGTGTTTACAGAGCCCGGTGCTGGGGGAGCTCTGTTGGTGCCAGGCTCAGAGCTCACTCCAGCCCAGGATGGTGCCCAAGCGCTCGTAAAACCCTCCCACATCCCTGAGGCTCCTTGCGACGAGAGCTCTCGATTCGCTTTTCCTTCGTCCCCCCAGGATTATGCGACACGGCAGGAGAACGTCCAACGGTCCCGGTAAAACGCCGGCGGGTGACGGCGGAAATGGAAGGGAAATACATCATCAACGTGCCCGGGGCACCACGCCGAGGACGAAGAAAATCCCGCAACAGCAAGCGGCTAAAGGTACCAGCCTTTGGGGGGGTTGATGTTCATTTTCCCTTCCAGAAGCCCAGCTGAGCCCCAAATTAGCCTGTCGTTACGAATCCCGTGAGGATTTTCGCATCCAGAGAGCGACTGGGCAGCAGTTGTGTTATGCCAAGGAGATATTAACTGACCACAAGCTGTAAAGGCTCCACTCGCGCCCGTTTAAGCCTTAGGAAGGAGGGGACGGGTGGCCATCTGCACGCTTTTGACAAGTGAATTTTATTTTGCCGGTGCCCCAATGGTAGGACGGGGCTGAAAAGCCGCGAGCCCTCGGCGCTGACCCGGCACAGCTTCATTTTCCAGGGAAACCTCCAAAACCCCACGTTCTCCTGAAAACTGCAGGTCTGCAGAGGACATCTGTCTTCGACCGGCTGGGAGCCGAGGCGAAAGCGGACACGGCCACAGGAGGGAAGGTGAGAGGACGTGGGTTTTCAGCTGCGGCTCCGTGTAGCCGTCGCTCTCGGCAGCTGGGCCAAACCCCACCGGGATCCCGGCATCAGGGTCCTCTCCCCCAGGATTATATCGGGATTTGCAGCCTCCCGCTCGCCGCGGAAGGGCTGAAGGAGCCTTGAAATAACGGGGCAATGGTGGGGAACCCCTGGGAAGAGCAGGAGGGAGCCACCAAAGGCAAGTGGATCCCCAATCCCTGGGTGATCCTCATCTGCACTGCTATTTTGACCCCTTTAATGTGGGGGCGATACAGGAGGTTTTTTCTCTCCTCTGGAGGCAAAAAGCTCAGCACGGAAGTCTTGGGGGTGTAAAACAAGTTGCAGACTCAGCCCCTCGAGACAAATCCGAGGGAATATGATGTTATGGGTGATGCAGAGACCTGCTTTATAGCCTAGTCATTAATTGCCGCAGGCAGCATTTTGCATCGTTACATCCCAGGAGGGCTGGTATCCATCTGGTCTCCATCCCAGGGGCAGAATTCGGGGGGCAGAGGGGCAGGGGAGGGTAAATGGGGGTGCAGGTGCTGACGGGCTCCTCTCACCTTGTCTCCCAGCCCGCGGGGGTCTTCAGCAGACTGGGCGATGCCTTGGGGACCGATGGGGACAAAGCCACCGAGAGCGATGACGACTGCTCCGTGCTCCAGTACGCTGGCGTCCTAAAAAAACTCGCCAAACCTCCCCCTGAGGAAAGCTCTGAGCCGGGAGGGACCGTCAAGGCGAAAGCCACCAGTTCGGAAACCAAACCGGTCCCCGTCACCGTAGCCACCCATCGACCGGGTCGCAGGAACGCCGCCGGTAGCCGTACGGCAACAAAACCGTCACTGGCGGCGTCTAAAATCGGCGGCGGCAGCGTTGTGGCAGTGCCGGTCGAAGCGCGGGGTGGTGACGGCACCAGCACGAAGGATAAAAGCGAACCCGAATTTTGGGTGAGAGTCAGAAGGACTTGGGGTCCCTGGTGCCCCAGATCATGGGTGCTGGGGGGTCCCTGGTGCCCCAGGTAACAGGTACTTGGGGGGTGGACTCTTGGGTTCCCCCCAGCCAGAGGGGGCTCGGGGGGGCTGACGGAGCCGCCGGGGCCCTGGCAGGCAGCCGCACGCCGCACTACGGCTCGCAGACGCCGCTGCCCGACGGCAGCCGCACGCCCGCCCAGAGCGGCGCCTGGGACCCCAACAGCCCCAACACCCCCTCCGGGTAGGTCCGGGGGTCCCCCCGTTTACCGGTGTTGCCTTTAGGGTAAGAGCTCACTTGGTAAGAGAGAAATCCCCTTGCGTTCTGGCCGGTCCTCAGAGATCAGAGGGGCGAGGGGCGGCTGGACTTGTCCCTTAATAGGTGTGACATGAAATTGGTATTAATATACCAGTCGGGACTGGGACCCTGATCCGAGCCAGCCCCAGCGGGCACTCAGGAGAAACAGTCAGATTCACGGATAGCACGGTTTGTTTTCATGCAGCGTTGACAGGTTCCCTGAGGCTGCCTACGATAAACGCACAAGCTGCAGGTTGGCTCTAGAGCACTACAGCAACCGAGAAAACCCAACCCGGAACGATTGCAGTCCCACACACACAGTTCCCGCGGATGCACTGGGCGTAGCCCCCTCTGGGGGGGCGAGAGCACGAACCCGTGGGTCTGTCCCTCCGCTTTGGTGTCGGGTGGTCGTCCCTCCAAGTTGGGTGCAGGCTTGGGGGGCTATTTGTGGTGGTAGGTCGGGGTGAGCGGGTGGGGCTGGAGTCCAATCAACATTCTGTCAATACTGACCCAGTTTCGTGGTGCCAAGGGGCACGGCGGGCTTCTGTGGGAAAAGGAGGGAGGACGGGAAGCAAGATGGACTTGGTACAGTGGGTGCAGGAGAGAAGGGAGGGTGAGCACAGAGTTGGCAGGTTGCCACAAAAAAATCATGTTTCGAAGGAACCCAGCAGAACAGGAGATAAAAAAACTGAGTAAAAGCCTGGCTGGCTGGCCGGGCCCAAAGAGCTGTGGGGAAGGGAGTTAACTCCAGTTTACCACCAGTGGCGTCCCCCAGGGCTGGGTGTTGGGGCCGCTCCTGTTTAACACCTTCACTGATGAGCTGGACGAGGGGCTCGAGTGCCCCCGCGGTCAGTTTGCAGGTGACACCCAGCCGGGTGGGGGTGTTGGTCTCTCGAGGGTGGGGAGGCTCTGCAGAGAGACCTGGCCAGGCTGGAGCCATGGGCTGAGCCCAGCTGGGGGAGTTTCACCGAGGGCAAATGCCGGGGGCTGCCCTTGGGCCACAACAGCCCCAGCAGGGCTACAGCCTGGGGGAGGAGTGGCTGGAGAGCTGCCGGTCAGAGAGGGACTGGGGGGGTTGAGAATCAGTCGATCAATCCATCGGGGTTTAGCCCCGCGTTCCCCCCACCTCCCCACACGATTGCACAGGGACGCAGCCTCAGTCTCCTCCCTGTCCCCTTTCTTTTGCTGCAGGTGGCATCAGCCCGTGGCCGCAGGAGCCGGCCGAGGCAGGAGTAGCTCTCTCTGGCCCCCCGCCCCCTCCTGCGCCCTGGCAGCACCAACGTCAAGGCCAGCGACATGAAACAGTCACTTTTATCTTGGCGTCCGGGATCAAGAACAAGCTCTGCCTGTAGGAGAGCCAGCCCCTCTGCGAGGCTCTCAGACATACCCTGCCACCCCCCGGGACGGCCGCAGAGCCTTGGCTCTCCGGCTGCGCCAGTAAGGAGCGTTTGCCCGGTGCCAGCGGCGACCCCCCGATGGAGCCTTCGTGCCCCGATGCTGCTCGAGGGCCACCACCTCCTCTCGAGGGGCCCGAAGATGCAGCCACCGAGTCGGGGCCGTCCCGGTCCGCGGCGGCTCCTGAGGAGAACAGGCACCCGCCCTTGTGCCCCCCCACCAGCAGCAGCGGGCCGGGGGGAGCAGGTGAGTGGGGCCGGCGGGGGGGCGGGAAGGGCTCTGGGAGGAAATTGAGAGGACAGAGGGGGCGGGAAGGGGTCTGGGGGGGAATTGAGAGGACAGAGGGGGCGGGAAGGGGTCTGGGGGGGAATTGAGAGGACAGAGGGGGCGGGAAGGGGTCTGGGGGGGGGCACATTAAGGGCTGAGAAGGGACATTGAGGGTGAGGAGGGGTGGGAGGGGGGACAGGGAGGGGCCTGGGGGGGATGGGGGTTGAGGATGGGCAGGACGGGTTGTGGGGGAAATGGAGGGGACAGGCAGAACTTGGGGAGACATTAAGGGGACCCAGGTTGCCAGGAGGACTTGTCAGGGGGGTGTCCTGCAGAGGGGACCCTTGCCCACCACCTGACCCCCCCCTCCTCTCCCCCCAGCTCTGCCCTCCCAGCTGCACCCCAGCCCGCTGGAGCCCTCCCTCTCGCTGGTGCCCGGCAGTGCCCAGGGAGGGGGACCCGAATGGGTGCCCCCCCCACCACCTTTTGGGGACCACACCCCCCCGTCCTCCCAAAGCAGCATGGCTTCTTCAGGCAGTGAACAGACCAAGAAGCTGGCCGGCGGCCGCAACACCTGCAAGGAGGAGGGCAGCGGCATGAAAGGTGGGGTTTGGGGGGTCGTTTGGGGGTGGGGGGGCTCATAGGGACCTGTCACCCCATGTCACACTCCTGTCCCCCCCAAGATGTCCCCTCCTGGCTGGAGAGCCTGGGGCTGCAGGAATACACGGCGCTTTTCTCCCAAATGACATATGAGGAGATGATGTCGCTGACGGAGCATCACCTCGAGTCGCAGGTGACACAGGGTGTGTCCCCCCCCCTCCATGTCCCCCAATGAAAGGGGAGACACGGTCCCCCCCTCTCCGGTCACTGACCCTGCTTGTCCCCTCCTTGTCCCCGCAGAATGTCCCCAGGGGCGCGCGGCAGAGGATCCTCCTCAGCATCCAGAAGCTGCGGGAGCGGCCGAGCATCTTCAAGGCGCTGGAGAAAGTAGGACGGTGACAGGGTGGCCCTCGGGTCCCTTGGGGTGGCCCCAGGATGGCCCTCATGTCCCTTGGGGTGGCCTCGTGGAGGCCCTCAGGTCCTCAGAGGTGACCCCAGGGTGGCCCATGTCCCCTTCTGCAGCCCAAGGGATGGCACAGGGTGTCCCTGCTCTCCCTCATGTCCCCAGAGGTGGCACAGGGTGTCCCCAGTGTCCCAAAGCCCCACAGGTGGCAACGGGTGTCCCCGAGGGTGGCATAGAGTGTCTCCCATGTCCGTCATGTCCCCAGAGATGGGACAGGGTGTCCCCCACATCCCTGACACCCCTCCCCGTGTCCCCAGCAGTGGCACAAGATGTCCCTGGTCACCCCTCCCTGTGTCCCCAAGACTGGGGGTGGGGGGGTTGGGGTGTGTGTCCTTGATCTCCCCCTCAGTCCCCACGTTCCCCCCCTCTCCTTGACACTTCCCCCCACTGTCCACAGCGCATCCTATGGGGGGGCAGCCTGTGGCCGGTGCTTCAGGAGCTCCGACAGATCATAGTGACCCCCATTAAAGCCTTTCGCCCCCCCCCAGCCGCTCCCCACCCAGACGACACCTCCGACAGGGCCCCCCCGGGGGCCACCAACGCCAAAGACCCCACAGCCCCTGTCCCTGACGGGGACATCCCGGGGCAGTTCACCCGTGTCATGGGCAAAGGTGAGATACACCCCCCACACCACAATTCCTTTTTTTGGGGGGTCCCATGGCTCTGGGGAGGGGGGAATCAGGGTGTCTGGGTCCCTCCCTGACCCCCGACCCCCCCCAGTCTGCGCCCAGCTCCTGGAGTCACGGCCATACAAGAAGTACATCACCAGTTACCTCCAGCTCCTGGAGCAGTGCCTGAGCCACGAGGTATGGGAAGGGCTGTGGGGACTTTGGGGGGCCTGTAGGGCTTGGGGGGGGGGGCTATAGGGCTGTGTGACCCCCCCCATGTGCCCCCTTCCCCCCCCAGGCGTTCACAGAGACACAGAAGAAGAGGCTCCGCTGCTGCGGGGGAAAGGTCCAGTGGCTGCTCCGCACCTTCCCACTCGGTGCCGATCAACAGCTCGCCCCAGGCCCTGCTCGCCCTCCCCCAGGGTACGTCTTGGGGGGGGACACGGGCCCCCCCAAACCTTGGCGGGGGGGAAGACAAAACCTTGGTGTACCCCCTGAGTGGGGGGAGGAACCTGTGCTCCCCCCCTCCCCTCCGCACCCCCCATCCCACTAGGGCGGGGGAAGATGTTCTGGTCGTGGTGTGGGAGGTTTGGGGGGTTCAGAGTGCCTGGTCCCCTCCCTAGGAGGGTTGGGGGGGTCGGGTACAAATCTTGGGGCCCCCCCTTACCCCAGTTTCTGTTCCGCCCCCCCTCAGAGCGTCCCCTCCCCGGCACGGACCTGGAGATCAGCCCCACGCCTGAGTCGCTGTTCAGCATGGTGGAGCAAGTGCTGGGCGGTGAGGGGGGTTCGGGGGGGCAAAGGGACGTGAGAGGGGTCCGGGGACGTGGGGGGGGTCCAGGGACAGGGTGGGGGCACGGGGGGAGACAGAGCCATGGCAGGAGGGAGTATGGGGGGGACATACATGGGGACAGGGTGAATTTGGGGACACGGGGGAGGATGGGGAGCACGGGGGGGGGGGCGCTGGGGGGGGCAGGAAGGGATTTGGGGGAGGGGAGGGGTGTAAGGGGATGTGGCCCCCCCCAAGTACCCTCTGACACCCCCCATCCCCCCGCAGATGGCTCAGACAAGACCTCACCATCTGATGGCGCCGCCCCCCCTCCCCAAATAGGGGGGTCCCCCATGACCCCTCCCCCCATGACCCCTCCCCCACTCCACGGGGGGGTGTCACCCCCTCCATGACCAGTCTCGCTCGGTTCCTCCACCCCCCCCACCCCCAAAATAAGCGGCGGGGAGGGGCGGTGGGGATTAACACAGACACCCCCTGCCCCCCCTTTACCCCCTCTCCCCCATTTTTGTCGGTTTTCACCATTTTTAACAATCCCAAATCTTTGCGGTTTTGATGGGTTTTTCAGTTTTTATTCCTTTTCTCTTCATTACTGTATCAGTACCCCAAATGATATTAACGTATATTAATACGCATTAATAATATCATTATTATTTACAGCCCAAACTGAGGGACACGGCGATGCCCCCCCTTCCCTCCCCTCCCCCAGGGTGGGGATGCCCCAGGACCCCTCCCCCGTCGGTACAGCCCCCCGCCCCCCCTTTGTACCCGCAGCGCCGCGGCCCTTTGCGATAGAAAACGTTATTTTAGACACAAGTTGTTAGGAATAACTTTAGTTCCGGCTGTGGCTACTAACCCTGACTACGTTATTAAAGAGAAAACCAGAAACACCCCCCAAAGTGCCTGGTTTTTCCCCAAAACGGGGAGGGGGGACACGCCGCTCTGTCGCTGGAGGAGTCGGAGGCGTCGCTGGGGCTCTCGTCGTCCTCCGAGGCCTCGCTGGGGTCAGGCGGGGGCTGTGCGGGGTCCCCCCCTCGCTGCCCCCCCCCGGACTCTTCCTCCTCTTCCTCCCCCTCCTCCTCGTCGCTGTTGCTGCCCAAAATCTCCCCCTGGTCACGAGCGGCCCGGGCGGTGTCACTGCCCCCCCCGGAGGTCCCCCCAGCCACCTTCCTCCTCATCTTCGGCCTCATCCTCTTCCTCGCTGAGGGCCGAGCCCCCCCACCCCGCTCGCTGCTGCTCCCGGAGCCTTCGGCCCCCTCCTCCTCCTCCTCGCTGCCCTCTCCCCCTTCGCTCTCGCTGCCTTCCTCACGCTCTTCGGCTGGAGGAGGAGGAAGAGGAGGAGGGGAAGAGATTATGGGGGAGGGCGTTGGGGGGGCCCCACACATTCTGCCCCCCCGGGTCCCCCTGTTTGGCTGATTAGGGATATCGATTAACCTCCGACAGCAGAGTGGAAAGAGCCGGCGTCTTCTGCTGCAAATAACTCCAGAGTGTGGGGAATAATACAGAGCCCACGGAGTGAGACAAGGGAGAGCAGTGCAACCAGGAGAGCACAGGGCAACGCCTCAGAGCATCCCTGCCCGAGAGAGAGCACAGGGGTTAAGGCAGATCCCTCAGCCCTTGCCCCCGCTGCCAGCCCCCAGCCCCGCGGGCAGCCCCGGTTCCAGCGAGGGTTTGCAGAGCCTGGCCCGGGCAGGGGGAAATCCTACGCGGTGCCTCCGCCCGGAGCTGAGGCCTCCAGAGGCGCTGGGAGCGGGCCCGGCCTTCTAGCCCCAAAATCAGCCCGGCAGGAGAGCCGGCGCCTTTGTTTGGAGCGGGAATATCTGGTTTGGCTCTCACAGGAGATTGCCCCCGAGCCTGGCCAGGGCTCAGGGGAGAAGCTCAGGGGTTTCCCTGCTCATCTCTTGGATCACGCGCAGGGTCTCACGGGTACGGCAGCGGCACGAGCCCGCGGGACGTCTGCCCAGCCCCCGTCCCCACCCGCCACGGCACCGGGCGCTCCCAGCATCAGCGCCAGCCCAGGGCAACGCGCGCGGCCGGTAACTCCACGGTGCCGGGGGCCCCCGGCAGCCGGGAACAGCGTGGCCGCCCCGACGGCAGCGTGGTCGCCGGGAGCGGCGTGGAGCAGAACCTGCCTGGCTGAGCGAACACCTCGTCCCACGCCGAGGTACAGCCGTGGGGGGGCTCCTGGGCGTGGGTGCTCGGGGACACCGGGTGCTTGGGGCCTTTGCATCCCCCCGGTGCTTCGGGGCCCTGGATGCTCGGGGTCCCTGGTGCCCCCATACCATGAGTACCCAGAATCCCGGGGTGCTCCAGGTCCCTGGGTTGCCCATAAACCCCAGAAAGTCGATCTGCTCTCCTCTCACAGACATCCACACCTGTGATTCACCGAGAGATAGTTAATGGTGTTAATAATTTTTTATTGTTGGTGGTTGGTTGTTTATCTGGGAGCCTCTGTAACGGTGCCGCTCACCCCCCCCATCCTTCTCCCCGCAGGACGCTCCGGTGACGCGGCGCGACCCCAAGCGGCCAAGCGCCATCCCTGTCCCCAAGGATGGGCCCCAGGGGACAGACGGGGACTCCCCCACTGTGCCTGGCACACTCCTCCCGGCACAGAGCCAGGAACACCCACATCCCTGCTGAGCCACCGCGGCAACCCTGGCAAACCCCCCGGCAGAGAAGAGCTGCCCAGAGACCCTCCTCTTCCTCACCTTCAGCCACCCCGACCAGCAACACCCGGCTCCACGCCGGGAGAGAAGAGCGGAGCCAGGGATGCCCCAGGATGTGCTGTGCCACACGCTCTCGGCACCGGTTTTCGCAGTGATGCCCCAGTAAATGGTTTGCCGACAGCCAAGCGTTTCCTCTGACTCTTTGCCGGGGTGGGTTTGGCACCGCCGGGACTCGAGGGGCGCCCGGCTTCCCTCCCGCTGCCGGCACGGCATTCAGCAAAGGCCCGGCGCTCTCCATCGCCGCGGCGCAGAGGGCCCCCTGCCTCGAGAACAGCCCCGCAAACTCCACAAAAACTCGGGCTGCCGCGGTTGGAGGGGGCTGTGCTCTTCCTCCTCATCCTCCTCCAGGCCCGCGGGGTGTCCCAGGGGTCCCTCTGTCACCTGTGTAGCGAGGTGACACGGGGGGGGGGGGGGCACACACCGGGAGGAGGGGCTTGGGGACACCCAGAGGGGCTTGGGGACAGTTGGGGAGGGTCGAGGATAGCAAGGGGCATCCGCGGAGCCCCGGGGACAGTCCAGAACTTCTGGGGACACCTGGGGACTCCCAGGGAGCTCTGGGCATGGTCAGGGACACCCCGAGAACCCCAGGGACCTTTAGGGACCCCCAGGGATGTCTGAGGATGCTCAGGGACGCCCAGAGAGCCCCAGAGACACTCGGGGACAGGCAGGGAGTGCTGGCGGGGCCGAGGGGGGCCAGGGACAGCCAGAGGGCCCCGGGAACAGACCCGGAGGCCTAGAGGTGGCCGAGGATGGCCAGCGACAGCCGGGGAGCTCTGGGAACACCCAGCGCCAGTCAGAGACCGCCGGCGCCTCCCGGGGAGGGCGGGGGACCCCCGAGGACAGACAGGCCCAGGCGCGGGGCGCCCAGAGAAGCCCGGGGACAGGTGGGCACCGCTGGGGACACCCGCGGAGCCCCGTGCCCCCCCTTCCCGCCCGCCCGTCCCCTCAGGCCCAGGTTCAGCCCCCTCGCGGCCCCACCTGCTGCCGCCGCAGCCGCTCCCGCAGCACCGCCTCGGTACCGCCGGTGCCGCTGGCGGCCCGGCCCGGCCCGGCCCGGCGGGCTCCCAGGGCGCCGCGGAACTCACAGGCCGCCGCCATCTTCCCGCACCGCGCGCCACAGGGCGCACGCGCGGCCGCCGCAGCCAATCCCCTCCCTCCGCTTCCAGCCAATGAGCGGCGGCGGGGCGGGAGGAACGGGGCGGGACCAAGACTGGAGGGGCGGTCACTGACGGCCGGACACCAATGGCGGCGCGGCTGCTGGCCAATGGCGGCGGAGCGGAGGCGGGCCCGGCCGCGGCAGAGCCAATGGAAGGAGGCGGCGGAAGCGGAGGCGGGGTGTAAGGGCAGAGCATGAGCGCGGCCGGCGCTGAAGCCGCTTCACTCTCCCCCCGCCCCGCAGTGGGGTCCCGGCTCAGCACCCCCCACCCCCGGGGGTCCCGCTGCAACCCTCTCTCGGCCCCGGGGGGGCATTTAACCGCCCTTTCCCCAGCCCTGGGGGGCGGGGCCCTGGTTCATCCCCCCGGCTGCACCCACAGGCCTTTATTGACAACTAAACCTCGTTCCAACCGCCGACACTGAGCAGGGGAAAGGGGTGTGGAGAAAGAGAACGGGGGGACACAAAGAGAACGGGGGCAGCAGGGGGCGGGGGGCACAGGTGGGCCCCCTCAATCTTCCATCAGTTTGCCGAGGAAGTTGAGCCTGAAGATCCTGTACCTGTCCTCGAAATCCATGTGGACAATCCCGTACTCTCGGTCCCTGCAGAGCAGGGTCCCGGTGGCTTCACGGTGCATCCCCAGGATCACCTTGACCTGAGGCAGAGGAGGGGTGCAGATGGGGGGAGAGTGAGCCTTGAGGAGGGTGGTGGGGGGTCCCAGTAGAGCTGGGGTAGCACCTGAGGGGATCTAGAAGGTCCCCAAAGGAGCGGGGGGGGGGGGGGGGGGGTTGGAGTGGTGCAGGCCCAGGATAAATGGGGGAGCTGGGGGGGCCCTACCTTGTTGCTCTTGGTGGGGGTGACGGGCTCCAGGTGCTCGCTGGAGATGCTCACCACCTCCTCGCTGTCCCTCAGGTAGACAGCGCACATCCCACCCTACAGAAACAGAAAAAGAGAGGGGGGAAATCAGCATCACCGTGTGTGTTACCCCCTCCCTGCACCAAAAGCACCCCCGAACCGGGGCGGGGGGGTCTCACCGTGACGCAGCGGATGACGCCAATCTGTCCCGCTGCCTGACTGTCCGGGTAGGTGTCACGGACCTTCACCAGGATGTCGGTGGTCACCCAGTCGCTGGAGCTCTGCTCGATCCCCGAGCCGGGGGTGTGGGGGTTGTACCACCGCAGGGTGGGGGCTGTAGGGGTCATGGATCTGTTGACCACCGGGCTGGGGCTGGGGCTGTCCTGGGGAGAGAGAGAAGGCAGTGTTGGGGTGTTTAGGGGCGCTACAAGCAGGGTTTTGGGGTCGTAGCGGGGCTATGAGAGGGTTTGGGTGTCGTAGGCAGTTTAGAGGGGAGTAGGGGGCTACAAGGGGGGTTTGTGGAGTTGTAGTGATTTTAGGGGGGCTCTGAGGGGATTTTGAGGGGGATGCTCAGTCGTGGCCTGTGGATGCAGGTCAGGGATTGGGGATGCTCGGGGAGATTCCCCCTATTTTGCTGATTAGGGATACCAATTAAACTCAGTCACCAGAGTGAAAAGAGCAGGAGTATTTTGCTGGGGAAAACCAAATAATGTAACAGTGCAATACAGAAAACGTGCAGTAAGAAAAGACAGAAGAGTGCAGCTAAAGCAACGAGAGGAAAATATAGGGAAATGTGTCAGATCCCCGTTTCTCGAGGGAGAATAACCAGACAGCTGAGTGATGTCTGGTTAACCCGGAGCAGGGGCATCCATCAGCTGCTTCTTCAGCTGACGGAATGCTCTGAGCGCCTCTCCGTGCCGAGTGAGGGTTTCCGATTTGATTTTAATAGCTCACAGCGGGATTTTTTGTACCAGGAGTCCGTAGTTACATACCCACAGGCGACACCTCCGGGTCGTTCCTAGGATCGCGCAGAGCTCTTTAGCTGGCTGTGCCCGAGGGCTCCGACAGGGGCCTCTGGCCTTGCAGTCCCCAGGGTCCCTTGCCCAGCCGTGACCTCGGCTCCAGGGCAGGTTACTCGCTGCTGAGCTGCTGGAGCTTTCTGTGGAGAGACTCGATAGCCATTAAGACCCCAAATTTAATAAACTAATAGTCCATGTTATGCACATTTCTTTAGTCTCTGTGGCTGTTAAGGAATCATCTACATACTGCAGGACCCCCGATTCCATGCGGCCGCTCCCATTGCTCCAGGTCTTTAGCTACTTGGTTTCCAAGAAGAGTGGGGCTATTTTAAACCCCTGGGGCAGCACAGTCCATGTTAATTGCATCTTCCTCCTGGACTCCATCTTTCCTCATTCAAATGCAAACAATCACTGACTTTGGAGCTCAAAGGCAAGCAGAAGAAGGGGTCTTTTAGGGCCAGCACGGTAAACCAAGGCAGTTCCGGTACTCATCTAATTAACAGTGCATATGGGTTTGCTACAGCAGGATGCAGATCTCCTCCCCTCCTCTTGCTATATACTCCCTGTGCTCTGTCTAACAAGGTCTCCACGTTCCAACTCTCTGGCACTTTCAGCTTTTACAACTTCTTTCGAATGCCCCGTGCTGACTGCCCTATAAATAACGACACTAACTGTTGTATTCCCACCCCTGACCCTGGATCTAAGGGGTGTGTCGCCTCACGGTACCCGCAGCTTACCCAGGAATTCTGAGGGAGTATCTTTAGGTCCCTGCCGAAGGGCATATAGGGCCGAGCAGTTCATTGCTTTCGGTACAGCCCGCTCCATGCCCCTGACACTCCAATCTCCATCTGCATCCACAACCTCATATGGGCTCCTGTGTTGGGGTTCCAGCACGGGTGTTTTATTAGAAACTGGAAATGCTTGGTCACCCCAACAGTCGCTTCGATACCCCTTCGCTGCACTTTTCCAAGGTGCCAGATGGAAGGAAGTGAACGGGACTTTTATCCTGGCAGGGCCCATCCAGCCCTAGGGCTTCTCTCAGAGGAGCCGGCACCGCCGCTCGCTTCTCCCGTCTCTGTCCGCGACACGGGGCTGTGAGGGGGGAGCCTGGCTCTGGCTCCTCCAAACTTTCACCCTCCTCCTGCCGGCTTCCTACCGGCGGTTTATAGTACTCTGGGAAATCTTTATTTTGGCCCCTTTTTCTTTCCCTTCCTTCATATTTTCTCTGTCCGGTGCCAGTACCAGTGGGTCTCGTGGGGGTGCCAGGCCACGGTCTATTTGATATTCAGGATGGTCTCGGAGGGTGAGAAACATGTCTGCATAGGAGACTTCATCCCAGTTCCTTCCCTCCTCAAAACAGCATCAATTGCAGCAGGGTGTTATCACTCAAGGTCCCATTCAGGGGCCATTTGCCATTTTCCCCGCCGTCACGTTTGTCGATAACAGGTGAGGGGGCACTTTTACACCGTGTCACGGTGGGGAAAACGGCACTGAAAGATCCCCCTCCCGAGGGGGAAGGAAGGACTTAACTCGTTATCCCGCTCCTTAATTAGTGACATGAGTTGCTCGCCTGCGCTGAGCTTCCCCATCATTATCAGAGTTGTTTCTAGGAGGGTGGTGGTGTCCCAACCTGTGCTGTGGCTATCGTGGTGCACCTCACTCTGGGCCTAATTAATCAGAGCTCATAACGAGGGGAGACCTCGTTAAGCCAGGTCTTTCCTCGCTGCAGGATCCAAAAGAACATGTTGGTGGATCTGAACAAGGAGATGATGAATGAAGTGGGCATCACAGTGGTGGGAGACTGTAAAAGAAACAAGCCTTAGAAAACTGTTTTCTCTCAGGATATTATTAATAGCAGGAATAATTAATTAATAAAGAGATAGTGGTTTAGAGGTTTAATTAATAGAGCACAGGTGCTCTAGGAACAATACTGACAGTTTAAGCAGCTTAGAAAAGCTAAGCAACGAAAAGCTAGACATAGATTAAGAATATGTCAAATAGAACATTTTGAGTCTTTTCTCAGAAGTCTAAAAGTGAACGATGATGAAGACTGTTCAGAAGATGAGGAACCACAATGAGCGGGACGTGAGCAGCGGTGTCCGAAGAGGAACTGGAACGGAACGATGGGAACTCGGCGAAACTGTGGAATACGGTGGACTTCTGAAATGGATGATGAACTGAGAGCTGAAAGTTCCTGGAAAATACCGAGGCTCTTGGTATTGTATGTTGTATCGTATCTAGAGAGGGCGCTTTTTGTGAGCTGTGGCCACTCCCTGAGGCGATGGCCCAGCTCTGAGCTGTTAATAAAGCCAGCCCAGAGGTACCCGCAGTCTGGGGAAACCCTTTAACAGAACTGGCCACCCCGATGGGACTCTGGGACACAAGAGAGCAAGAGTCAGGTATTCCTCTGGACAAAGCCGTTGCCCATACTCAAATTGCCGGCCAAGGAATAAGAGGTGAGTTCACCTAAGAGACTTGGGCACGGGTAATTCCAGAGAGAATTATACTGGGAAACTCTCGTGCTGAAATTTGCAAAGAGAGAGATAAAAGAGATGTACAGAAGATGGGGACAGTACTCAGCGTTGAAAGGGGGACGCCCCTTGCTGAGGTTTCAGAAAACTGAGGAAAGATACCTTTGGCACAAACCTCACAGAAAAGGAAACTGATGGAGGAGGGCCAATGGATGTATGGCCTCCGAAAGGAACAGTCAAACCCCATCAGTAAAAATTTCTAAGAATAATTTTGGAGGATTCTGAGAGTCAAGATACGGATTATTGGTATAGTTGGTATAATAGAGGTCAGCAAAGAAAGAAAAGCTCTTGGATAAAAACTAAAGGGAGTTGACTTCCTTCAGCTCCTGAAGCTGAAGCAACTGAATTCCCTTTTAGAAGTGCTGGCGTGTGCCCAAGGCGTTTGGATTCCAGCCCAAAGCCTGGAGCGGGCCCTGGGGCAGGCGCCGCCGTCTCTCCAGTAACAGCAGCGATGGGACACGAACCTTGGAAGCAAGGTGCTTGAGTCACCTGGCAAGCAAAAATGCCTCGCTTACGGGCTGATGCTGGAAAACGTGCTCCACTGTTATTGGGAGTTGTCACTGATTACACCCCTAACTGGAATGATATGCAAACTTTATGATGAGAACAATTTCAAGCAGAGAAAAGAGAAAAGATTTTCCAAAAAGGCAAGAGAATAACTAATTGGACAAAGGTTTTGGAATGCAACGAGCACCCAAGTGATTACTGGGGCCGGCTGAAGGCTACTTTAATTATGGGGGTATGACCCGTGACCATTTCCAAGAGCCACCAGCTATTAGTGTTTGTGTAGAAATTGATGCCAGGCTGGCCAGGGAAAACGTTAACTAAAATCCTTAGCATTGCTGCTTTTGTTTTTGATGGGAGAGATGAAAGCAAAAGCAGCAAGAAGAAAGGTTAAAACTTGAGAAAAAGGCAGAGCAAAAAGAGAAAGAAAGAGAAATTGTGTTGCTGGCTGCAGCAGTTACCCAAACCTATAACCCAAGGGGGAGAGGTCAGGGGTTTCCCCGAGGCAGAATCAGGGGAAGGGGCGCGCGAGGCAGAATTCCTCTTCTCTCTCCATATGCTAATGGTTCAGATGCTTCTGCCGTGGGAACTGGGGACACATGCAGAGAGAGTGCCCGCCGAGACCCGTGTCTGCACAAGAGCATCTGCCCCTGCCAGACCTCCTCGACCTCATCACAGCGAAGAAAATGATAGTCATCTTCTCTGGGAACTGCAGGAACAACGGGCCCCTGTGGAATCAAGGTAGATGAGCACGGTCAGATTTCTGCAGAGGTAAAAACTGCTTTGGGGTAAATCTGTGATCTCTTCCAGTTCCCCTACTGGCCCTTCGGGCCTGTACTGAATTTTGAAGTTCCCCACATTTCAAATGATAGTACGGGCAGTAGCAGGGGAACAGATAAAATATTTATCTACCCCTTTGACGAGACCTTTTGCAGGAATTTGGTCTGTTTATCTCCTTGGCTCCAACAGAGATTCAGCTGATTTTAATGGGCTCAGAAATAATTGAACTGGGAGGTCAAAACCCACATGATGTGAATGAGACACGATTTGAATTGGCTGCAGTTCCCAGAGAACTCTGAAGTAAGTGGGATGGTTAACACTGGCTGAGCCAGTTGTGATAAAAACAGGAGGAGGGAATCCTCCTTCCATTTGGCAATATCCCATTATAAATGAGGCCATTCCCAGTAGAGAAAAACCAACTGTACATTTTTTCAGAAAAAAGAATTTTGAGGGAATGTCGTAGTCCTTATAATACTCCAGTTTTACCCGTTAGTAAACATAAAGTAGATAAAGATGGAGATGCTGAATATAGATTTGCTCAAGATCTCTGAGCTGCAAATGAACATGTAATTGCTTCACACCCTGTGGTACCAGATCCGAGTCTGATTTAACACAGATCCTGGGCACAGTATTTCACAGGGCTTGATCTTACAGGAGCTTTCTTTAGCATCCCAATCGCGGAAGAAAGCCAGTCACTCTTTGCCTTCCCATGGCAAGGGAAGCAGTTAACTTGGACTAGGTTACCACAAGGATTTACTAGTTCTCCAACAGTATTTTCTCAAATTTTGAAAAATTATTTACAAGATTTGTTTTTTTCAAATAAGTCTCTTTTGATACAGTATGTTGATGACTTGTTATGGGCAAGTAAAACTACGGATGACTGTATTAGAGACACTGAATATCTGTGTATCCGACTTGTTAACAAGGGGCACGGTGCATCTCTGTCCAAATGGCAGTTTTGCAAACAGCAAGTGAAATATCTGGGATTCATCCTAAAGCCAGGACTTCCTGATTATTCAAAACCTTTTACATTGTATTGGGATGAAAATAAAGGAACTGCGAGAGGGGTGGTAGTACAAACTTTAGGACCACATGAACGACCTGTTCCCTAATTTTCTTCTACATTAGACGCAGTGACTAAAGGAACTCCTTTTTGCATTAGAGCAATAGCAGCAGCAGCTGTAATGGTAGGAAAAAAAACCCAGGACAATTGTCCTAGGACAACCACTAACTGTCTGTGTACCCCATGAAGTAGAG
The DNA here is from genome assembly GCF_965140245.1 of Athene noctua. Classification (NCBI taxonomy): domain Eukaryota; kingdom Metazoa; phylum Chordata; class Aves; order Strigiformes; family Strigidae; genus Athene; species Athene noctua. The sequence continues at coordinate 3,385,044 of NW_027437536.1, read as the reverse complement.
ATATTATTAAAGCAATATGGGAGAAAGGTTTATCTCCTCAAAGGGTGCAGAGAGAAGAGATAATTCTATTATTGGCTGATAATTTGAAATTGGAAAGGTGCAATGCATTGAACCCTGCCGCCCTAATGCCTTTACCCTCCGATGGAGAAAAAGATAATCATGACTGTGTTCAACTATTAAGTGAAACCAGCAAACCGCAAGACGATTTGAAGGTTCAGCCTTTGGATAACCCTGATCCGAACCTCTTCAGGGACGGCTCCTCCTGTTACGGAGAAGGTCGGAGATGTACCGGTCTTGCAGTGACTACGGAAACGTGGTGACTGTTGGTGGGACCTTTGCCTGCACCTTTAGGTGCACGGGGGGCAGAAATAATTGCTCTTACAGAAGCTGCAAAATATGGACTTTAAATATGATTTTGGTATCTGCCATGCCCCTGGGACTTTATGGAAAGAACGGGGTTTCCTAACATCTGCAGGGAAGTCTGTGCCTCACAGAAAGCAGCTCAAGGCATTATCAGAGGCGATACAATTACCCTCGGAGATTTCTGTCATCTATATAAAAGCACATACTCAGAGGCAAGATACGATTTCTAAAGGGAATTCTTTAGCTGACCAAGCAGCCAGAGCCGCAGCACGACAGGCTGTGTCCATCATGTCGTGATCACAACGTGAGGTGGTATCCAAACTTCTGGATATAGATAAGCTCTATGAAGACCTCCCTGATGAAGAAAAGGAGCGGTGGATCTGGCTTGGAGCCCAGCCCCAAGGAGAACAATGGATGCTCAGTAACAAGCCGCTTCTCCCCAAAAGGTATTTATTACCGATTACGCGATGGCATCACGAAAAAACTCATGGGGGGCCGGAGAGCTTAGCGCTCCGGAATCAACGACTCTGGGCTGCCCTGGGAATTTATGCAGCAGCCAAAAGAATCTGTGAAGGATGTAAACTTTGTAAACAATACGCTTCTGTACGAATTAAGGCTCCCAGTGGAAAAAGACCTCCAGACACCTTTCCTTTTCCCAAGGTCCAAACTGATTATACTAAAATGCAGAGAAAAAAGAGAAAAAAAAAAAAAAAAAAAAAAATGGTACTTGGACATGTTAGTGAGAACTGATCAGCTAACAGGATAGGTAAAAGCTTGCCCTACCAGGAAAAATGATTCAAAAACAGTAGTAAAAAATTTCACTGAAGGAAGTAATTCCTAAATGGGGAGTTCCTGAAGTCACTGATTCTGATCATGGGGGTCATTTCACAGCTGATATTTTAATCCCAATTTATAATTTTTTAGGAATTTTTAGTCTATTTCATAGTCCCCATCACCTTGAATCATCCAGCCAAGCAGAACAAATAAACAGAACCTTAAAAGAAAAATTATTTAAGGTCTGTAAACAGACTGGCCTAAAGTGGCCTGATGCTTTAAACTTAGTGTTTCACAATGGTCTGTGTGATTGTTTTGTTTGTTACATTGGTTGTTGTTCTTTTATAATGCAGAAGATAGAAAGAGTGATGTGGAATTATAAATAAGAAGGATCGCAGGAGTACGATGGAAAAACAAAAGGAGGGAATTTGTAAAAGGAATAAGCTTTAGAAATCTCTTTTCTCTTCGGATATTATTAATAGCAGGAATACTAATAAATAGATATTGTTTTATACAGCACAGGTGCTCTGGGAACAATCCTGAAGATAAGTCATCGTGATGACCCAAGACTGCATCAGCGAGCAGCAACGTCAGAAGACGAATCGGAGCGGAACGAGAAGAACTAGTCGGAACTCTGGAATATAACGGACTTTTGAAATTGATGATGAATTGGTATTGCATTCCATGTTATGAAGAATCATATAAATGTAAGCTGCTTTGTGTCAGCTGTTGCCACTCACTGAGGTGATGGCCCAGCTCTGAGTTGTTAATAAAGCAGCCTAGAGATACCCACAGTCTGGTAAAATCCTTTAACAGCACTACAACCCTGTCTCTCAGTAATCAAAACACTGCTTCAAGTAATTTCCCGATTAAAGAGTAAGTTATCACTTCTCATTTTCAATCAAAATGGCAAGTCATAACTGTACAGACAACTTTTAACCTAAAACTGTGTTTTTAAAAATTTTGCTTAAACCCAGACCACTGTTGGGAGAGTTATTATGTCTGAATCACACATCTAACATAAGCAGCTGATACTGTGCTGGCTTTTTTTTTTTTTTTTTTGTAAGTATTTCCTTCACAATTTCCCTCCTCTTCTGTTAAAGAGGTACTTGATTAAATCTGTGAGTTTTCTGGTACAAGCTGGATACTACAGAAGTAGAGGAACAATGAGCTAAAGGATGCTTCTGAGCTAAATCCTTCAACATCCCAGTACAGCCAAGTGACTTCAGGGCACACGCAGCTGGTGGTGTTGAGAGGGCAACAACTGTTTTTGCTGCAGAAGCAAACAGAGTTTAAATCATATCTTGAACGGAGGCAATACTTGCACTTTTCAATTGACCTTAAAAATTACAACTTCATACCAATACTAAATTGATGATATCATCAAGCGAGTTACATATGGATTCCACGTTACATATTATAATTTGTACTATATTTTAAAGATGCTCTATTGACTTCGTTCTCCGCCCGGCTGTAACAGGACTGTTAACATACTCCTGTTCCGTCCTCATCAATACAGGAATAAAAGAACCCTTCAAGAAGCCGTTGACAGCTAACATGTATTGCACAAGCTGATTTGGTTTTAAGCATAAAAACTTAGAAAATACCGTTCACAAACCTGTTGCCATAATCGATTTTGGCAGTCACTTTCTTTTTCAGTTCTTTGAGCTCAGCTTGGGGTAGGGTCCCAGAGAGTACTGGAGATCTCCACTCAGTAAGGTCACAGATCATGTGCCGTACACTGCAAAACATTTCTCTGTTATCTTGCTGTTTGGAGGAAAAAGATGGGTAGAAGTTAGTTTTGAAGTCTACTGCGCATCTTGTAAATACATATAATAAATTGCAAGTATAAAATAGGAATTCAAAAGGGTAAGAGTCTGTAAGTAGCTCTAAATCAGGAGCCTAACTTTCTAGAGCCTAGAGCACTGAATACAAAGAATCTTACACTCTTCATTAAAGTATCTAAGTAAGTATACATGCTTGTGTTTATGTTACCTTAAAGCCAGGATCAAGCTGCATTCAGAACAGGCGTTCAAGGGAAAGCTATCCTTTCCTTGGTTCACAGAGGAACTTCATTCAATGACCTCTATATTGAGTAGAGCACGACTAAAAATGGGGCATTTTAACAGCAAAATCCCAACCATCCAGGGATCCTGGAAGAGATCGTGCACTGGCCAGAAGGTAGAGATTTTGGAGCGTTGCCTGAGGAGGTGGCTCGTGCCCAAGAGGCACCGCCATATAACGAGTTACCAGAGATGAGAGGCGTTATGCTCTCTTTACTGATGGATCCTGTCGTGTGGTAGGAAGCCATCGGAAGGGGAAAGCTGCTGTGTGGAGTCCCACAAGACAAATCGTTGAGGCCACTGAAGGAGAAGGAGAGTCAAGTCAGTTTGCAGAAGTAAAAGCGATCCAACTTGCCCTAAAGATTGCTGAACGGGAGAAGTGGCCAGTACTGTATCTCTACACGGACTCCTGGATGGTGGCTAACGCCCTGTGGGGGTGGCTACAGGGGTGGAAGAAGACCAATTGGCAGCGCAGAGGTAAACCCATCTAGGCTGCTGCATTGTGGCAGGACATCGCTGCCTGAGTGGAAAACGTGGCTCTAAAGGTACCTCATGTAGATGCTCATGTGCCCAGAAGCCGTGCCGCTGAAGAACATCAAAACAATGAGCAAGCAGACAAAGCTGCCAAAATTGAAGTAGCTCGGCTGGACCTGGACTGGGAGCGTAAGGGTGAGCTGTTTGTAGCTCGATGGGCCCATGAAACATCAGGGCCTCTTGGCAGAGATGCAACGTACAGATGGGCTCGTGATCGAGGGGTGGACCTGACCATGGAGGCCATCTCACAGGTCACTCACGAATGTGAAACATGTGCTGCAATCAAGCGAGCCACACGAGTAAAGTCTCCCTGGAACAGAGGGCGATGGCTGAGTTTTCAATACGGTGAGGCCTGGCGGATTGACTCTATTGGACCGCTGCCACGAACACGCCAAGGCAAGCGCTACAGACTCACCGTGTGTGGTGGTGCCATTCTTACCCCTCCCTGCCCTCCTTGTTGGGCTGCTTGGTGCCAGGCGTGATTCCATCCACATTCCCCCGAGCCATACACCAGTCTGTGGAGATAAGGACTGATAACCTTGAGGAGCCTGGCTCCTGCCCCTCCCAATTGCTTGGAAAAGGTTATAATGGCCCATCATCTCCTGATGGCCTGGCACACCTGTGCCTGGGATGGGGTCAGATGGAACAATAACAGGGGTGCATGTTATTCAAATTCTTGTGCAACTGCTGGAAGGCACCAGATAGTATTTGAAAAGTCAATTATCTTGGATCCTATAAACTGCGACCACCAGAGAGACCCTTTGAGCTCTCCTGGATCGCAGCGGGCTGTGACCAGCATCTCCCCTGAGCTGGGAGCCTCTCAGGTACCAAAACCCTTAAGGTGTCGTCTGCTCCAGACGGAAGGCCAGGGCGAAGTCCCCCCGCTTGAGTCTCAATTATCGCCCGCTGAGGAATGCCAAGGCATTGGGAGTATTTGCTCTAAACTCGAGAGGGAAATTTTCCTTGAGCCAGCTTCTATTTCACCTGTTTATTGGTGTGTGCGTGTGTGGGTACGTACCCTTACCCTTGTTCCTGTGTGCTTGTCCCTTTTGTCTTCATTTTACCGAATCCAAACCCCTTTGTTTCTGTATGTATATGTCTGGTTTGTGTATGCGCATGTACATATGTGTATAAATTAAGGTACCGTTAAGTAACTTAGAGTGAATATTGTCATTTTAGAACCTGAATAAGTCACTTTTCTTTCTGAGTTATTTTGTATTGACAAATAGTTGTTAGTTATTAATAAATCTAGATTATTTTTCTAAATCATTACCGTGTCAATACTTTCATCCGTGACACCATGGTAGAAGCAACTACGGGTTGGCTTGAAACGTACCCTGTAAATCATGCCACCGCCCGAAATACCATCTTAGGTCTTGAAAGGCAAATTTCATGGCGGCATGGTACTCCTGAAAGAATCGAATCAGACAACGGGACCCATTTTTGAAATAATCTTATAAACTCCTGGGCAAAGAAACACGGCATTGAGTGGGTGTATCACATCCCTTATTACCCACAAGCATCTGGAAAGATTGAGAGATCTAATGGACTGTTGAAGACTATGTTGAGAGCATTGGACAATGGGGGATGGAAGCACTGGGATATAAATTTAGCAGAAGCCACTTGGCTAATGAACACCAGAGGATCTGTTACCCGTCCTGGTCCTGCCCAAACAAACCCCCTTCATACTGTGGGAGGAGATAAGGTCCCCGTAGTACACACAGGGAGATGGCTGGGGAAGGCAGTGTGGATCGCTCCTCCCTTGGGAAAAGGCAAGCCCACTCGCGGGATTGTCTTTGCTCAGGAACTGGATGTACTTGGTGGGTAATGCGGGAGGATGGGACTACTCAGTGTGTGCCTCAAGGACATTTAACCTTGGGGGGAAAGTAATCTGTGGGATGAGTTGTATGTTGCAGGAAGTGATGGAGGAAGTAGGAACGACAAAGAGTGAACCAGATACGTGCAATGACGACCCAAACCTAGCCGGTGCTGGAGTCCAACAGTCAAGCATACTTCTGTCCTGAACATCCATCTTGACAGATGGAAGCCAAGTCACTGAACATCTGAAGGAGTGAAGAAAGCTTATGGAACGGATAAATGAATATTATGTGGGACCTGGGCATAACGTAAATGGTATGGAATAAGGGGTGGAGACTGTATTGGGTCTGGGCGAGCTGGAATTGTTTTCCCCTACAGCAGCCCCACGGTGCTGTGGTTTGTGCTGGGAGCTGCAGGGAGTTGGCAGCACCCTGGTGTGGTGGCTGCTGCTGAGCAGTGCTCACACAGCACCAAGGCTCTTTCGGACATTTCCCCCCCAGTGGGACGGGGTGGGCGAGATCTCGGGAGGGGACACAGCCAGGACAGCTGACCCCGACTGACCCAAGGGATATTCCAGACCCTGTGACATCTGCTCAGCATAAAGCTGGGAGAAAGGAGGAAGGGGGGGTCACCCTTGTTCCTCCGAGGCACCCACTCCGCGTATGGGAGCCCCGCTTCCTGAGAAGGCCCCACAGCGCCTCTCCGTGGCAAGGAGAGAATAAATCTGTTTGATTTTGCTTCCGCACGCGGACCTTTGCTTCACTTTGCTTCTATTAAAACTGCTTTTATTTCACCCACAAGGGTTAGTTTATCTTCTTTCCCCTCTTTGCCCTGTTGAGAAAACAAGGGGAAGAAGGGGAGGGGGGGGGGGGGAAGTGATAGAGCGACTTGGTGGATACCTGGCGTTTAGCCAGAGTCAAACCATCACAGGCTCCAGTTCTGCAACACTCCATCTGTAACACATTACAGCCTCCTTTCCCCGCCTAGCATAATACTTTAAAATTCCTCAGCGTGCAAAGCCGAGCGCATCACTATCTTAGGAGTCCCAGGTAACATCTGAAGGAAGTGAAAAGCCAGGAAAGCACCAAAGCTTATATGGGAAGTTAAACACCTTAACTGGTTACAAAGGCTGGGACTGTGCATATCAAATAGTGCCAGCAGCACACGCAAGCTTTCCTTGGGAACATTCAGCTAAACTAGGACACGGGGAGATAAAGTTCCAGACTTACAATGGAAGAAACCTCTTTTCCAGAGGGTTTTCTATAGGCGTGCCCATACACACATGCGTTGAGACAAAAGATCAAAGCTTTAACCACAAAACAGAGTTTGACACGTTGGTTTAAACCGTGGACAGTGCATATACACATCACTTGTAGCACAAACAAAACGATGCCAAACTGAAGTCGCACAACAACAGCCTTTCTATTTCTATGGTGAAAGATAATGTCGAGACAAAGACAACGCAGAGGCCCTGGATGCTTTGATCTTACCCAGAAGTGCTCTCTCCTACTGTCTTCATAACCCGCAAAATCCAAGCCGTTAGTTCAATACCCTCTTAAAAAGAATGCATCTTCCTAAACACCCTACATCAGTGAATTATTCAGGCTACACGCAGCTGTCTTTCATTCAGACTGTACCTAGGCCTCGATTGACTGAGAACAACTGGATTAATTAAAGAATGAAAATAAAATTCTCCACTCTATCTAGAAGACAGCAAAAAACTGCAGAAGGTGCAGGAAAAGAATATAGTGACTCAAAAGAGTCAGGGAAAAAATATCTAACTGAAACTTAAAGACTTCAGTCTGTGCAGATTGCCTAAAAGCTGACTTGATTCTAGTGTGAGAACCTTCACAGAGAGAAAATACCCATTATTCAAAGCTCGACAATGTGGCAGAGAAAGACACAACAGGCACATGTGGCTGGAAGCTACATTTGACAATTCTGACAGAACTCCGTAAGGCAGAAAACAATGCCTGGATAACGGCTTTCAGCAAGGAGTTCAGTCCACAAGACTTACTGAAGACAGAATTGAGAAATTACTGAAATTTCATCTGCATAAAAGAAAGGGATCCCATATCAAAGGCCGCTTTTAATATACCAGGCAGAAGTCGTAAGAGACTCAAGGGCTGGAAGATAAAAGTTGGGAGAACTCAAATTAGAACTAAAGCAGGGGGCAGGGAGTGGAGGAAGTTCATCTAGGGAATTATCAGTCGAGAGAGTAAGAAAAGTTATAGAGAAAAATGTTAAGTTACTAACTCTTCTGACCCATTTGCATTAATACAGAGAAAGTTGTGCTTTAGCTCAACTAGATGATGATGCAGCTAAGGACAGTACTAGCCAGCAGCACTGCTGATGACAGCACCTCTGAACTTGGTGAGTTACCCATTCAAAATATTCCAAACATACACCCAAGCATTCACAAAAAATGGATTTCCTGAAGAGAGGAGAAGCCTGAAGAAACTCTTAGACTTCAGGAGTTACCACCAAGCTACCGATGCAGATACAGCTGGTGGCTCCCCCTCCTCACCAACACATGACATCTTACTGATTCAATCCATCAGCGTGACTTTTATCGCAGGTGTCTCTCCAGCAGGACTACACCAAGTCCAGCAAGTTTAAGGAGATTTCTCACCTTCCCTTGCAGAGGGGAGACCATTCCTTTCCCCCTTCCTCCACCTGAGCAGCAAATACCTGAAACCCTCCCTGGCTCATCTGGAAACTCTATTCCCACCCGAGCCCGGGAGCACTGCCTCTCCTCCATGAGCTACACAGGCCATCTCTCCAGGGTCAGAGTCCTGAACCTGGGCTCTGGCACCCCTCAAACTGAAACTGCTGCAGTGACAGCCTGCCTCCCCTCTCCCACAGGGAGGACACAAAACGCTCAAGGGGAAACCAGTAAAGGCCCACAGGAATGAATTCTGCATTTCGAGGAGAACCGAAGCACCAGTGCAGCACCGACTATTGCCTGAGCACAGCTGTGGCGGTTTGACCTTGGCTAAACGCCAGGTACCCACCAAGCCCCTCTGTCACTTCCCCCCCTTTCCCCCTGTTTTTCTCAACAGGGCAACGAGGGCAAAGAAAATAAGAGAGACCAACCCTTGCGGGTAAAACAAAAGCATTTTTAATAGAAGCACAGCGAAGCAAAGGTCCGCATGTGGAAGCAAAAAACCCAAACAGATTTATTCTCTCCTTGTCACGGAGAGGCGCTGTGGGGCCTTCTCAGGAAGCGGGGCTCCCATACGCGGAGTGGGTGCCTCGGAGGAACAAGGTGACCCCCCCCTTCCTCCTTTCTCCCAGCTTTATGCTGAGCAGACGTCACAGGGTCTGGAATATCCCTTGGGTCAGTCGGGGTCAGCTGTCCTGGCTGTGTCCCCTCCCGAGATCTCGCCCACCCCGTCCCACTGGGGGGGAAATGTCCGAAAGAGCCTTGGTGCTGTGTAAGCACCGCTCAGCAGCAGCCACCACACCAGGGTGCTGCCAACACCCTGCAGCTCCCAGCACAAACCACAGCACCGTGGGGCTGCTGTAGGGGAAAACAATTCCAGCTCAGCCAGAGCCAGTACAACAGCTCAGAAGGAGCCAAGGGCCACCCAAGCCTCTATAAACATAACTAGACATCTCCGGTTTTGTAACAGACAGCAACACAGGGGAGCAGTATGCTCCGCAATACAGCTGGTGTCTTACCGCTACCCAACATGAATGAGTAAGCTGAGGAAACTCTACAAACCCAGAGCAATCCTTACACTTAAGTCATGTTGCCTTCCAGAAGTGTAACCACCCTGTTGCTGAATCCTGTAGCCAGAGCTCCAGTAGGACACTACAAGATGCACACTTGTCCTTTCTGCACTCATTGAAAACAAAAGTTCTGGACTTATCCAAAATTTCCAGGAACCACTTTCAGGTTCTTGCTTTTCTTCCTCCCCCCTTTTAAACGGATGATGGACACAGCCAGTTCCTTCGTCCTGCACAGGAGAATCTTGATGAAAACACCTTTTTCAGCTTTCGGCTGCTGCCACACAAAAGCCAGCAAGAACGTAGCCCAGTTATATCCGCATCGGGATTTTAACAAAAACAATCCACACTGCGCTCGGCTCCATCTGAAGAGTCCTGACGCATCAGTCCCCTGCTGCTTCAGGCTTTTCCCCTGCCACTGCAGCAGGTCTCTGTTGCACCGAGCCTAAGTTTGTAAAGGTGTCTTCTACTAGGCACTTGGACAGCAGTGAGCTTAATCTCACAGCTACATTTTAATAGCCGTTTCTATGGCTATAAAAACCAAGTTCAACACAATAAAACGGCTATCACACTACTGTGGAAACTGTAAAAAACCAGCCCCTGAAAGACACTACCCATTGCAACAGAGAACTGATGCTGCAGAGCAAAAAGCCTAAAGCGAGGGGAAAATGGGGTGAGGGGAAGAAGTTTTTATCTCCTACGGTTCTTCTCCTCAGCATTTCTACAAGAGAAAACAAAATCAAAATCCTCCATTGCCTTCTCAGGAAAGCTTATGGGGTGGGGAAGAGAGAAGAAGGAGTTTTAGGCTTTTTACACATCAAACCTTGCTCAATTTATTTTTACTTGCCATTACCTTATTTGTCTTTCAGTCCTTCAAGCTGTCTCCAACGGCAAGAACTGCAGAGAAAGAGCACAGATCCAGAGTCAAATAATCCCCAAGGAACTTGTTCTGCTTTCTGACAAATAATAGCCAGAGAGAAGAATCACCTGCTAAGAGCCACGTTTGATCCACCAACACTTTCTCTGCTTCACAACAGCCAGGCGATTGCAGAAATTGGAAATACGTGACATCTTTCCTCAAGCTGTATCATATTCCAGAATGAATGGAAAAACCTAACCATGGAAGCGGGTCAAGCAGCACTGAATGCATTAGAAGAGCGGCATTTTGCAAAACCAGGGGGAAAACTGTTTACCCAAAGTAGCGAGAAATCACACGCGTCGTGCCGCTTTCAGAGGAGTGACAGAGCTGGCTCGGCAGCGAGCCTTAACAAAGAGTCACTGCCCGGCTCGCTCCGGGTGCCGAGAGCCCGTCTCTCGCCATCGGCCCCTTCCCCAACCAAGGGGGTTCCCTGTCAGCCAGTTACTGCTAACCTGGTGCTACAAGAAAAAAGTATTTGAACTCTCTTTTTTGCCTGTTATCTGCCCAGCATCATTCCAACTATTGCCGGAGAAGAGGTGAAGCACGTGGTGCTGGTAGCCCAGGATAGCCCGAGCCAAGGGAGGAGGCAAGAGCCAGCAGGTCAGTGCTCCCTCTGCACTGCCCCACTGGAAGCAACACCTTAAGAACCACCACGCCCCTCTAATGATTTCTCAAATGTTTGTACTTGGCAAGTTCCAGCTGCTACCACAAGTTTCTGCTAAACTGGGCAGAGTATCTGTCCTCCACAAGCACTTTTACCTTAAAACATTTGTTTTCCCACAGTAATGGAGTACTCTACTCATTCAATGCTTTCAAGACCTCCACCTCCAAACAAAACTACTATAAAACCCCAAACTGATAGTTAGCGCATTGTACGCTCATTTCCCGTCCCCATGTCCACGAAACAGCTTGTTTTTAATACATGCTCATCCCATTCCAAAACCTGCCAGCTGAGGACAGAGCGTGGGGAGGGGGCAAGTATTTGTGCCATTTTCCTGTAGGCACCCAACTTACTCCTCTCGATGAGGAGCCTTTGGTCTTCTGAAGAAAAAACAACTTAATCTTTAAAAATCTTTCATTAGTGTCCCAAGAGCAAAACCACGTTGCTGCATGGAAAAGTAACAACAAAAATGCCTGCCGTGTGCAGACGCAGTAAGGAGGGAAACACAGTGGTAGAGCCCAAGGCTTCACTAATGTTCACCAATATTTTACTTTCTATTAAGTTTACTCAGCCATTTCTCAAGGCCATCACCACCCTACCCATCTTAGCAACACTGGAGCTGGTATTCAATTATCCTATTGCCCCTCCGCAAAACGATTCTGTATTTTCTATACTCCTTATGCAAATGTTACGGAAGCACCACAACACCATTATACAAACAACACATGAACTCCTCACCTTAGAGTTTATACCTCAATGCAAGAACAGCTCCCAGATCAGCACGCTGCGTTAAAAGATGGTATCACGCCCGGACTGTACAAGCATACACAGTTACCCCAGTATCTGAGATATTCAAGACCTAATCCTGTTAAAACTTCTCCCAGTGTTCAGCCAAGAACAGGTCACCTTCGCGTGCTGCAGCCGCGGAAACCCGCAACTGTTTCATTCAGCCCAAACTGTACTTTCTCTATTTACAGCACAAACCTGAACAACTTCAATCCCTCGGTTATCACAGTTCAGTAAATAAACAGAGGCCTCTTCTGCAGCAGACGCGACTGATAAAAATCTGTTCATAAATCATTTCAAGAATACATTCAACTAGAAAATCAAACGCAAGCTGAACCCACACAAAACTTCTAAAAATGCAAAAAGGACCATCACTGAGTAATTCTCTCCTCATGAAAACGGGCTTATCCAGCTGTACCTAGTCCATGCTTTCTTTTTTAGGAATAAGAATTCCCACCCCACAGAGCCTGAAGCGAGCCATTCCAGCACTCCTTGAAGACTCACTTGCTTCTCAAAGAAGGTTTTTTCCCCCAAATAAAACCCTGCTAACGGAACACTCTTCCCATTATGCGGGCAGCACACGCTGACTAAATGAGTGACGCCCCATGGACGCTGCAGGCAAGATTACAAGGCAGCACTGGTTTAAGGAAGGCTTTGTTCCAGTCCCGTGAAGCCCTGCACTGTGCTACCTGCATCAGCATCCCAGCAGCGTGACTCAGCGGGAGAGAGCAGATCGGACTAAACCGAGTCCAGAGTCCAGTTCCCATAGTCAGCCTTTTAGAGACACGCCCAGACCTTCTCTATGAGCCAGCACTAAGGAAATTCCCTCCTCTGTCAGCACCTTACCAGTCCTGGGACTCTTTAGGGCAGTAACGCTTAGCCTTAAAGCCAACGCAGATGTCCCCATTACCCAGGTCAAGGTCTAATGCTTTCTTCAATCCTTTTAGACTCTTAGTTACAGTGAAACACTCAAGAACAACACGAACAAAAAACCAAAGCAGAATATAATCAATACCAAAACAGTATTTGGCTCTCCATCACAAGTTTGGGGTTGCTGTTGCGTCCCGTTTGACTCACACACTACCGAAACTACTCCCCAAGAAATACTTCTGCACCACAAAAACACCTGTTCTCATCTCCAGCCACTCCACTTGTGAGCAACAACAACTGCTTTCTCATCAGAAGAGCTCAAGAACTGAAAACTCTGGGAAAGGGATCTGTATCCACTGCTTCAATCCCTTCCAGTGCTGTGTCACAGGTCACTAAATTCATTTTAAAAAGGAGACGATGCCAGCTGCTGCGTTCGTGAGCAAGTCCCAGTCTCACAGGAGTTCCCAGTTGCTCTTCTGCACACTGCTGCCGAGCGCCGGGGAAGTGGTTGTCTTCACACCCAGCCGTTAGTGAGCAGCATCAGAAGAGACACCAACAAATGTGCAGAACAGAACTGACCAAGCTGACAGAGGGGTCAGAAGACAGATTGGCAACAACTGCTCCGACAGGCTGCCGAGGAAGGAACCTGTTAGATACTGCCATACCAAAGACATACCTTCTACCGAGTAACTCTGATTGGAAATGGAAGCCCAAATACCTCCAACATTAAACTGGAAAAGCCACAAACCACTTCTTTTTCAAACCAACTTACTAAAAAAACTGTCAGTAAAACCACTGTTATACCACTTCCCTTTACACAGGAAACTTCAGAGATCAACCCACAGGAAAAAAAAAAAAAAAACAAAACAAAACCAAAACCAAAAAATCCACCAAAACCAAACACAAACCACAACACAAGACATACCAACCTCAGATGGAAGAAAAGAAGTCTCTCAAGTCTGCTTCCCCTAAGAGTCTTGGTCAAAGAGGCATCAGCAAGGCTGCAGATTGATGGAGACACAACTTCACACCTACTAGTCACAGTAAGAAAAAGAATAACAGGCAACAGTCAGACAGTCCAACAGCACGAGGTGGATGAGGGTCCGTATCTACCGCACGTGTCCTCTCTTAGTGAAAGGATTCAGCCTCCACATACCGCAAATGAGCAAAGAGAGTTTACGGTTCCTTACTGGAGGAGGAGAGGACAACAGAGCTCGTATATTTGCCATTTGCCCCAGCTGTAAGTCTCCAAAGATAAACACGATTTCCCATCAATGTGAAGGGTGAAACAGGGGTGGCCAGGTGAGTAGGCAAGAAGGAATTCCAGCAGGGACAACAAGACAAGGTGATGCCTGCAAAAAACTGGTGGGCATTTGTGTCTAAGGACAAAATAGGAGAAATAAAGGAAACAGCTTGGAAAACATTAAAAATTAAGAAGCATATGACAGATTACAAAACATGCAAAGAAAAATAAACAGGTAGCAAGAAAGCTTTCATGTACAACCGCAGACACTTTTGGATCATAACCAGGTTTTGCTGAAAAAGATACAGAGCAACAGATGTTGCTACAGGCAGAGCCCGCAGCCACCAGGCCATCCAGCAGCCAAGTTCACCAGGCAACATCGCCATCGCCTCGCGTTAGACAGAGCACACCACAGGCTCACTACAAGCATTATGTTCTATATATTCAAGCTCCAAGCGAGCCATAGGTTGGCCGACACAAAACAGCAAAGGTGTTAACGTGCTCCCACGCAGCCCCAAAGCAGCAGGAAAACAACAAAGAAACCAAGAGGGCAATCTTTTCCAAGCCAGGCTGCACTGCAAGGCAGAGGCAAGGACGGAGCGACTCCCAGCTCGCCGTACGACGGCAGTCTCCACAGCACTTCAGGGGGGAGGAAGCATGGGCTTAGTCGTGCCTGCAGCTGGTCCCTCCTTCAGAGTCACGGACCAACAGGAGGCCCAGGCAAGGCAACCGAGCTGGCGAACAAACCCTCTTTTAGTTCTTTCCCTTGCCTAATAAACAATAATAATTAAAAGGAAAACTCCACCCCCTGCCACCTGGATGCTACTTTTTAGTCACATGCTCCTATTTTTGGAGAATAACATGACATACAGTCAACAGGAACTGTAAAGGTTCCCCCAGACCCTTAGCTATAACTTTCCCGACCCAAGTGCCACACTTAACCGCATCTCTACTCAGCCATTACAGCTGCAGTGCATCCCCTCCTTTAGAGGACAGTATTTACAGGCAATTCCAAGTCACCGCCTCAGTAAGCCACGGCCGTTTCGGGGTCATGATTTGTTCACTGAAGCCATATGCACAGCAGATTTGTTTGAAAGCAAGCATCCTTTTTAATTGTTCACCATCTGCGCCAAGGCCTGGAAACTCAAATTATCATCAGCTCTACTTCCCTCTGGCTCAGCACGGAGATGTTTCCCGTTCCGGGGCCCACTACAGGAACACCTTTTACATTACCAGTTGCTTTCACTTCACTTCATCGCAGCCTTCGCTACAGACAATACCAAACACACGCTAGGCGGAAGCAGAAGCCCCTCCTCAATAAAAGCACCCAACTACTTTCACTGAACCATTCCCTATGGCCAACATTTTTTCCTGCACACCAGCTGGCACTGTTAAGAGGATGCTAAAGGCTAAAGCATCAGCTGGAGGCAGGCAGGCATGCCACTGGAGACACAGGTAACAGCAGAGCTTTCCATGATCCTGGATCCCGTCCCCTCCCAACAACTCCCGTCAGCCTTACGCAGGTACCACCAGTGCCACGGTTTGCCATCTTACGTCTTCTGAAATCTTTTATTTTTTTTCATTCCACCTATGGAAACCAGGAGAGCCCTCCTCTATTAACACAGCGCAGTTGAAAGTCCTCGAGTGAGGTTTCGGTACGGCCCGGCATCATCAGCTCCTTGCCTGGGATCGGTTACCTCCTCCTGGGACCCACGGGCTACTCAGCTACGTTCCCTAAACTGATGTGATTTTATTGCATTCCACCTCAAATTGAGTGATGTCAGTACTTCCCTGTCTTGTTCAGAGCAGAAGGAGAAGGCAGAGCAAACACAAACACCAAGGGCCGGACTTCCAAAAGGTACGTGGGTGCTCGAAGAGGCTCTTGGGCACTTCGCGCTCCACACGCTCGCACCAATCCCAGCGCCCACCGGCACTGGCAGACATGCATTTTCAGGGCTGCTCGGGAGCTGCGCCCCCAGCAAGCTCTGCCAACAACAGTGAGGAAATCTCCACGTCCAGCCACGAGGTTCCTCCACGAGGAAGACAACTCTCCACGATGCCACCAACGATGCCCTCCACACACGGGGCTCCTCAGGCACTCCTGCTTTACTACAGTACGCTCCCAAAGCCCTGCACCTAGCTCAGCTTGGGAGCTGCTCACACAGGTTTTTAACCTCAATATTGATTAACTCCTGGAGTAGAAACACGGAACTGACACAGCTACTGCAACAGGAGAGAGGTACAGAACTAAATGCCTTAAGAAACCAAGTGCCTACAAACAGACACACCCATTACGGACACTTTTCCTTCCAATCGCCTTCATAAATTACACAGCAAATCCTGGATCACTTGCTGGGGTTTTCGACTGGGTAACAGAAAGGCATTTTGGTACTCCAACACCCTTCGCTAAAATTAGCCACCACAAACCTCCAAACACATCTTATAGAAAGGTCTGTGCTAAAATAATACAAACAGCACTTAAATAAAGCAGCAGGGCTAAGAAGTATCACTTAAAAAACACAAAATTCAAGTATCAACTATGGCCAACAGTTACTTCAGTTATTCATCCCTCGGTTTTGTTATTTAGATGGTTACACGATTACACATAACAGTTCTCCATGTAATTATTTCAGGTTAGTTGCAAAGCTCTATGGAGCACAAAAGTATTTCCAGAGAGATTTCATATTTTGCTGGTGAAACTGAAATTCAGCAACTGCTGCTTCTTGTGTTACAATTCCTTACATCAGAAATCAGATTTAATGCACAAATTACATAAACACGGGAAGATAAATATGCTATAAATATAAAAATGCTTTCACAACTACAGCCCGAAAACATAGATAAAGGTTCATAATTACAAAAATTATCTGGTTTTGAACATTCTTTTGGTTTAGATAGGGCATGATCTCAACTCCACCACCACCCCAAGCTAAAGGGGGGAAACATTCCAGGAAGTCATTAAGGAGTTCATTAAAGCATTATTCAGAAAATGACGATTGTCAGAAGAGCCCTGGGATCTTCCACAGGCCAGAAAATGGAATTTAAAATGTTTTTAAGTTTACAGAAGAGATACGCTAACTTCTCAGGGGTCCATCTCCCAGACAAAGAAGGCCCATACAGAGCAGCCCATGTTTTTCACACAGATGGTGAGTAGCTGCCACGGAATTTTGCGTGACAGTTTCACACCTGAAGCAAGGAGAAGAGCAGAGCTAAGACTGACAGCTTTCATAGAGCAAATACTTTAAAACTGGGTGAGCACCCGTTCCTCAGTTGAGCTTCAACTCATTAATGTAAGTCAGCTTTCAGCTATTTATCTGAAGTTGGACACATCTACACCTATTTAACAAGATGCATTGGACTTCAGTCCTGAAGGACCACCAAAGGATCAGACAAAGCGTACCCTGCGTGTTCTCCACAGCCAATACTGGACAAACTCCAGAACGCAGATATTCCAAAGAAAAAATTGTTGCAATGCTTACGCCTGTAGTTGAAAGCTGACAGAAAGGCTTCCTGGAGAAGCACCAGTCTAAGGTGCAGCCAGTTTACTTTCCCCTTTCCTGAAAGCTCTGCCTACGTAGAAAGGAAAATGCAGTTCTAATACAAAGTCTAAATTTAACAACGCATCAGCGCACCTAAATCGAGCCTTTGTGGCAATAAGAGACAAAGAGGAAAACTACAAAACCCACTAAGGTACTACTAGAAATTCAGGCGGAAATTCAGAAGTGTTTTTCCCCCGGAACTAAGACTAAACCAAAACCATTACATCAGGACCTTGGCCTACTGTCACTACCATACGTGTGCACGATAGAGTGTAAATCCTTGTCTTGTGAAAATTTCCCCTCCCCCTTTATTTTCTAGGAACAAGAGTGTTAATTAACAGCTGAAAAATCCCTAAACTGACTGAAAATTACCTGCAGAGGTAAATATCTGCAGAGAAAACTATCTGCAGAGATAAAGAAATACTCTGTATTACACCATAGGCAATCACCTGCCTACAGGAAGCGTGTGCTCTGGGAGGAAGGGGAAAAAAAAAGGATTTCTGGTAAATCCCTACAGAAATAATTTCTCAGAACAATCCTGGTTTGTAATGTTGTCACTGACCTGGACAAAAAAAGCAAACAGGAGTACACGCTTGCTTCTGCTTATCCGGTATCTTTACCCCTCTCCAATCTGCTGCTTGTCACAACCGTTTATTGGCAGAGAGCAATAGCGGCTGCTGAGTAAACTGAGCGAAATCAAGCACATGCCTGCAGTCAAATTCAGGTCGTCCATTCAGGAAGAAGTGTGCTTCATCTACCAGTCCCTTAGCCCTGCTTCAGGGGATGCCAGGAACGGGGAAGCATCCCCTCACCAAGCAGGGAATTAAAAGTATACCAACAAAAGTATATAAATATAATCTTTAAAGTATGTTAAAAAGTATATAAAATACATTAATATATACTTTTTATAAATAAATGCATATAAAAATAAAACACTAATCTGGGCATACAGTAGGGTATGTCGTCTCTAGGAGACTGAATCTGCTCGTGCTTTCTCAAAACGGTAACACACCGATAACTGCATCGGCAAATATTGCATGGGCATTTTTACTCCATCAGTCAGGGATGTGTCAGCGCACGGTCCTGCTGTCAGTAGCCATCCTGCCCTGCCAGACAGCCCAAAACCTCTCTCACAAGACAGCATCACTAAAATGCCTCAAAAATTCCTTTTTCCCCAAGACATTTTCTTCCCTGCTTTAAGGCACAAACATGCAGGCACAGGATCACCAACTCTCTTAGCAAACAAGAGTCTCCACATGCCACACCACCCCCCGCAGCTGTGGAGTATAAATCTGGCATTCCACAAAAGCCTCAAATCTGTCCTGAACCACCGTGGTCCTGCCTCGAGCAGCAGAAGCGAAGCAGCACCGCTTGGCCGTCGGAGTTCCTGTGCTTTCAACAGCACCGCTCCTCCCAAATTCCTGTCCCCAAAGAGCCATTACAAGGGCAGAACTCAGTCTCCAAACTTATGTATCATGACCTAAGTATCACCGCTTGGTCCACCAACCCGTTAGAGCCCCTCCCTAGTAATAAAAAAAATACATATATCTCTGCGTACCCGGTTTGAAGACACCTCTGTACACGCCTTTTGAAAAGCCGGATGGCTGGGATCAGTCTTAGAGAGGCACTAAAACACCCAAACCTCGAAATGTGAAACAGGATGGACTTTGGCCAAAGCACCGAAAATCGGGCTGGTTATCATCTGCCCTGTCTCAACATGCAACAAAAACGCACTGGGAACAAGCAAAAACACAGCAACTCCCAACTGCTGTGGCTCACAGTAGAACTGGTTTAGTTTGTAGGCGGGGGTTTTTGCTTGGCTTCTTACTGCTTTTTGTCTTTTTCATGAATGCAGGTGCAGCCACACACCCTACACAGCACAGAGCGCATCTGAGCGGCTGTCAGGACACTGGCTAAGCACCGAGACCCACAGGTACCGTCTCAAGTACTTTGCAGCACCGTGCCCACTCGGGGGCAGCGTGAGCGCACCCTGATACGCCACCGAAGTGCAGAAACTGTACGTATACAGTCGGAGAAGCAGCGACTAGTTTCACAGTGCTAGTGGCCTGGACATACACGTTATCCCTGACCCCACACAGGGCATTAGGAAGCACCTGCCCAGGCATCCCATGCTGTCCTGAAGCAGCAACACTCAACCAACAGATATCCAGCCCTTTCTCCATCAAGGCTTTGAATTTAGAAGCTGTCCAAAGGCAGGAGCACCCTGCCTGCCAGGCAGAGCCCGCACGGGCTTACTGATCACGCACGGGCACGACCATCCACGTTCTGCAGTGACTCATTAAGAGCAGCAGAGCAAAGTCGAGTCAGCAGCCTGAAAATTAACAGGATCTCACACAGAGCACGAGCCCTGTGGCAGGGAAGTTCTCCTGCAGCTCACCATGCACAGACACAGATGGCACTAGTTTTCTATTTCACCATTTACCAAAAAAAACGGATTAAACCATCACACTAGTGGTCTAATGACTCCATGTCTGCATACACCGTTGAACACAAAGGCATTTTAAACATGGCATTTGCAGTAACTGCAGTAGCACCGGTCCCACCTCTCACTGGAGGTTCAAGTGCAAAGGAGAAGGGCCAAACCACAGCAAAAGCCAAGAGGATCAGAAGTTACTAGAGCAACTTCAGCTGTCCCCGAAGCGCTACTCAGGCTCACAGGCCTCCTAAAGCAACTCACTACGTCTCCTCTCCACTGGCACAAGGAAGAACACCAATACTACGAGTTTCGTGTCACGCAGAAAGCAGGAAATGGGAGGCTGAGCAGCCACACTCCGCAGCCGCTTGGGACACCGCGGGTACAGAGCGGACAGAAGCAGCTCCTGGGGCTCTCCGAAAGCCCCCGAGGTCCCTGCTGAGGAAGCCATACACCCACGTGGCCATCTCCCCCCACCACAGCCCTCCTCACCGGCTCGGGGCGAGAGACGGAATAGAGCGCCAGGCGCTGAGACGAAGGAGAAGGATACGCGGCACCAGGAGCGGCAAAAGGCTACTTCAGCTCAGCTGAGGGGTTCCTGTTGCGGACGGTTCCCCAGATGTTACTCCAGTAACGGCAGCATCCCAGTACATCCACCCCCGTTCCTCATCCAACCTCCCCGCGCGCCGAGGCCTCAATTCTCTCAGGAAGCGGAGCTGAGTCACGCTCACCACTGCTTGCTCAGACAGTGCCCCTGCACTACGCAGCAGCGCTCCTCGCTTTAAGGCAGTAAGTTCAGTTTACCCACATGCTGGACACCCACCACCATCGACAAACCCCACCGTGCAGGGCGGAACGGGTCGAGCAGGAGGAGAGATTCTTAACACACCTGCATCCTACCACAGTTTCGGTAGAGCTGCGTCACAGTAATTTCGTCCTGCTGCATCACAGCCAGCAAATCCTTGGGACTGGAGATGTGAAGCAAGTCGAGCTGTGCACAGGCACACACTAGTCAGGAGCTGGGGAAAAAAAGGGTCTATTTACATATTACATATACACCTGTGCATATTTTATATACACACATTTTGTACACATACACACACAAGTACCTCTACATGCACACAGTTCTGAGCTCCCGCCACTGCGACACAAGTAACAGAAGCGACAGTAGGTACTTCCCTGTTATTTCTGCTCCAGTGAAGCACTCACACCAAGTATACTCCATCTATGTATCACTGAGACGGCAGTTCAAGCCATGATCCTCTTTGGGAACAGGCACATGTTCCTGTTCACTGTCAGACAATACTGACCCAACACCAGACTCCAGGACTGGTCCTGGCAAATACTCAGGAAGGGAAAACATTCATACGTTAGGATGTTCAGCTTAATTTAACAGTGCCTCCTCCATCTCTGTTTGGGACTGTGTAACTGCTGCATCACTTCTCCACAACCTCAAAGTTTCATAAGCAGCCAAAACTAAAACAGCACAAGCCTCGCAGTGCACAGAAGCGCCCGTTTTCAACAACACAAAGACATGTAAAACACGTGTAACCAAGCTGAATATTCATCTTCCTCGGGAGGAAACCAGCAACACCGAAAAGAAGCTATCCCTCCCAAAACAGCCTCTAACAGCACAGCACCGCCCGTGAATCCCAACGCTCAACTAGCTCGAAACCAGATTTTATCCCCTTGCAGCACTACAACTACTTTCTCCTCTCACTCCTGCAGCTCAGCAGAGAAATACCCTGAGTTGGCTGAGGAGCATCCCTCTCGCCCAACTTTTGGGAAAAAGACAAACCACCATAGAAAAACAAAGCTATTAATAAAGCAGGACAAACTTCTCTCCAGAGCAGTGGACACAAACAAAAAATACCAGTTGAGCACCTAGTCCTGAACTTTCTGAAACCGGGAAACCCTTTCTTTCCTTAAATTACATTTCAGTCCAGTTCTCTTACTGCACAGACAGTTCCCCGCACCAGGTATACCAATAAAAGTGGATCTTAAAACCCTCAGCTTACCGCACACTTCTTACGCGTTCACCCTCCCAAAATCACTCCCAAGACATCGATTCCTGGAAAGCCGGGGCCAGGCAATCGCCCCCACTACAGCGGCACAAACGAGTTCCTGCAAAAGAGGAACTAGCTTTTGAGTGCCACTGCTCCGTAACGCCAGCACATCCTAGGCGGCAACTGGGTCACCCCAGTCCTTCAGAAATACCCTTCCCAGCCCACACCACCAAGCAGGCTGTTGGGAAGACCGAAGGAGCGACTGCCAGCTGTAGCGCTTCTGCTTGCCGGTCGTGTATCCTGCATCCTCAGCGCTGACACTGCTCGCAGGTCTCACGCACCGGACCCAGCCGCCTGTCACTGACAAGCCATGCTCTCACGTTCTAGGGATGCGCGCCCAGGATTTACAGTTCCTTCCTAAAAGCCACCTGGGCTCTACTCACACCCAGAGACGCCCTGCTTCCTGCTCACGCTGCTTCCACAAGGCTTAGCTGGGGGTCAATAGGAAAAGCAAGCTGCTCCTCACAGCCAGCAGAGCCCAAGAACCGCGGCGGACACAAATCAGTAATAACAGAGTGTTCTTCTCCGTACCCCCTAAACAAAGCTTCCGATCAAGATGAAACCCTTCCAAGGCCAGACGGGCCCCTCGGCACAGCCCCGCCCGCAGCCACCCGAGGCCGGGGCCGTTTCACTCCCGCGGGGATGTTCTCACCGCCGCCGCGGAACAACCCCCCCTGTCTGCGAGGGACGGAAGAAGCAGAGCGCGAAACGGCTCCGCGGACAGCAGCGCGCGGGGGAAAGCCCTCACCTGCCCGAAAATCGCACTCCCTGCAACAGGAAGAGCCTCTTCCCTCGGCAGCCTCACAGCCTTCCTCTGCCGAGGATGAGGGAGCCGCGGGCATCGCCTCCCTCCGCCCCTGCGCAGCTCCCGCCGCGGATCCGGCGCTGGAAGCGGATCCTGTTCAGCTGCCGCCGGGGGGGAGCAGAGACCGCCGGCAAAATAACTGCGAGGCCTCTTCTCTTCGGGCAGAGCGGCCGTCGGGAAGACAACCAGAAGCAGGAGGAAGAGGAGAGGCAGCTTCTGGAGCGAGGCTGACTCGAGCGCGGGCTGCCCGGCGTCTCCAGACGACTTGTCACCTCGCCCTCGGCAAAGCCCCGCCGGGCGGGGGCTGCAGCCGGCGGGGCGAGCCCGGGGACACCGGCCCCCGGGGGAACGGGGGAGGCCCGCGGCAGCGCCACAGGCGGGAGCGGGGCCGGGAGGGTCCTCACCTCCGCCGCGTTTCTCCTCCCTTCCGGCGGGAACCCGGCGGGTCACGGCGCTGGGGAAGGGGGAGGCGGCCGGGCCGGGCGGGGGGGCGAGAGCCCCGCCGCCGCGCCGCCGTTTTCCAGCCGCGGGGCGGGAGGAGCTGCCGGCGGAGCCCTGCGGTGCGGGCGGAGCCAGCGGCCTGGAGCCCCGGCCGGCCGCCGCGGGGGAGGCGGGGGCTGAGGGGCGGCCGGCCCCGGCGGGAGCAGCGGGGGCCGCCCCCGCTGCAGCGGCCGCCCGGGCCCGGGGGGCGGAGGCGGCCGGGGGGCGCCCCGCGAGGGAAGGGGCCGGAGCCCCCAGCCACCCCCTCGTCCTGCCGCTCGTCCCCGGCGCTCCGGAGGGGAAACGCCGGCCGGCTCCCGCCTGGCTGCCGCACCGAGGAGCGCGGGCCGGGGCGGGGGCTCCCTGGCAGCCTCCCGAACGCTGCTCCCCGATCCCCGCTCCGCCTGGCCTGGCTCTGCCCCGGAGCTCCTTCGGCTGCGCAGAACCGGCTCTCTGGAAAGCCGGCGGGAGCTCCCCTCAGTGCCGCCTTGCCAGGCAGACCCAGCAGGAGGACCCCGCTCTCCCTCGGGACGCTCCTGCCCAAGGAATCGCCGCTTGCTTGGTTGGTTTTACCCCCGGCCCCGAGCCCTTCAGCCACCTGGCCCTCAAGGATGTCTGTCCGCGTCCTTCCCGGAGATGCGGCACTCAAACGAGGCCTCTGCTAAGGTTTAAGGGCAGCCGGCTCTCCGCGTGTGGGAACTGCCGTGCCGAGGAGCGCACCGTTCCGAGGAAATCCTCCCTCGGCCGTGAGGGTTAGAAAGCTTCCGATGTCTAAACCCAAACCCTAGCCCAAGCTTAACATCATCACCGGGCTGATCCGAGTGTGGGACAGGCGGTTGTGGGGGAAAGGAGCTTCCCGACCCCAACCCTCATACTCCTCCTAATTCACAGTGCAGAGATATCCCAGTGCTGGTTGTCTAGAGCTAGGGGAAATGGGGGTGGGATAGGACTGTTACATCGAGAAAAGAAAAGACTTTTCTTTTCCCCCAGCAAACAGAATATACGTTATCCACACCTCCTGAAAAATATTCTTCATTAAACTGTAAAATGTTCGGGCTGACACGTTTCACGTACCTCAGGCACAGTGTGTTTCTTCACACTGTGCATGTATGCTTTTCATTTACAAAGAGGAAACTGAAAAATGCTCCTTTCCTTTCAGACAGTTTTGTCATCTTGTCATCTCTTTGGATTCTCACCTTATTTTTTCAGTGCATCCCATCACTGAATCGGAGGCACTGCTCTTGGAGCAGAGAAACATTCCTTTTCATAACATGAACTCCGAGAAACCCAAAGGCAGTATTTGGCCATGAATGAATTGGAAATTCTTGTCACAGAGACTAGGAGTATCTTCTGAAGAGGATGAATGGAGACAGAACTGTTACCTCGCATGAAATACATTTGCAATAAATAAGAGATACTCCATCAAATGTACAGATGCAATCCAGTTATATTTCATACTTACTGCGTATGACCACAAAAGAGGAATGTGGGTTCCATCTCACTTAAATATCACTGCTTTCTGTAATATTTTTTTTTTCGTTGTCAGGCCCTGTTGGTAAATTCAGCATTTTCAGTCAAAACATATCCGTAGTTATTCTACGGACACAAAGCAAATCCCTCTTGGAAATATTCCTCCCAGGAGGTGATGTGGAGGGCTTATAAATTATATAATAAATAACTGGTTTGCTTTTCTATTAAAGATATTCTGTTAGAAATGTTATTGCTTCCGTTTCCGATACTCATCATCTCTTTTTTCTGTACAATTTTCATTTGGGGTGAGTGACCTCTATGCTCTAGCTCATTTCTTTGAGGAATGGCTACCTATGTTCCATCTTTGGGTATACACGAAGGAAAAGATTTTTCTATCTGAAGGAAAGACACTTTAAAAAATTACTACTTTTTTACAGTGTGTTGCTCTTAATCAAAATGGAAATAAAATTAAGTTTATGAATTTGTGTTGCAAAAATTACTTCAGCCTTGGGCTTACATGTACCCGATACACGCATCATCATCTTGGGGGTCTGTCACAGACCAGCGTGGACAATTTTCAGAGAGAATTAAGAAGCCAAAACTGAATTTCCTTGGACGTTCCTCTTGGCTTCAGCCAGCCAAGGCATGGCTTTTAGAAACCTGGACTGAAGTCTGGCAAGAGCTAGAGGGAAGTTTTGTTCCCTTCCAGGCTTTGCCCAGGTGTTTCTGAAGTATGCTCAGCAATCTTTAATCTTCCTCTAACTTTTATTTTGATCACCTACAGGTGTGTTTAAGCCTTTCCTCCAGTAGGATGACATTTGGGATAACAGCATGCTGGATGCAGGACTCCAGTTGCCAGCAGAGGTATTCAAAGGCAACATCTGAATTTATAGAGCTGCTGTGACGTTTACTGCATTCATTGCACTGGTGTAGTATCTTTCCGAGGGGTTAAAGAGAGCGCCTCTCCTTCCCTTCTGCTGACTCTTCATCGGCATTTACTTCCTCTTGCATATGAATTTTTATATTTACAGATTATGGGACTATTAGGAATATAAAGGCTGATTAATTACTTTTGAGTTCAGAAAGGAGATAAAGATTCTCAGTTCAGAGAGGAGATAAAACTATTAATTTATTACATAATATTTTTTAATTAAACTGTTTATGTTTTAGTCTAAAAAATGTGGCTTTGTCGCATGTAATGAAAGTGGTTGTTTCCTAAGTTATGTTCCTTTGGAAATACTTCAGAGTGTTCTTGCTGTGTTATAATGAAAGTGATACAAGAACAAGACAGCTTCCCTGAGCTTGATGTTTAAATGCAAATGTGTGAACATCTCCCAGTTACTCTGTGTAAATACCCAAGGGTTGTCCAAGTGATGTGTTTTAGGAAGGGTATGATTATCATGGACACAGCCTAGCTTTTACCTTGGTATATCATCTGGTGCTCTAGAATAAAAAAAAAAATAAATAATTCCGAGTTTTACAGTACTACAATAAATTTAAGTGGCTTCATTTCTGCAAAAGGGGGAAATCTGTTTTCTGCTCGTGCCAGAGCATGAGATTTTACGTTCTTCAGAGAAAAAGAGCAACGAGATTTTACGAGGAGTCAGTCTCTATCCCTGTGTGCTCTGCACAAATAGAATTTACATCAGTGGTACGTCTTGTGCTGTCAGAAGCATCGCAGGCATCACCTTCAGTAGTGTGTTTGTTTGATTGACAGTGTGCATCTTGGACAGGGGCGGATAACTAGTTAACTTTGGACCAAGGGTTGCCTTGCTAACGAGAACTTTCTCTGGAGGGTGGTGAAGCAGTGAAGCGCTGCATTTACCCTACTGTCACCCTCCTGAGGGAGGAGGGTTATTCCTGCAGGACTGAGGCAGCTGAAGTACCCAGGAAATCATTTTAGCGACTTCAGTTTTATCCACCTTCACTGCCGCCCAGAATTTCACCCAGTCTAGGCATACTTTTTTATTTCCATCTGAAGTACTTGGCAGCATGAGCAAAGCACGCTCAGTCCCGTGAGTGATATGTTGTAAACTCCGGAGCACAAAAAACTCCATTTGTGGTCAGTTCCTCACGGGAGCTGGACTTTAACCCTTACTGAATGGCAACGGACTCACACCCATGCACACGTGCTCAGGAGTGTCACTACAAATTTTATAGTCAAGCCCAAAGCAGTTGAGGGAAAGGGTAGTACAAATGGCTCCAAAATATAAACTAACTTATAGTTTACTATTGTTTAGTGACAACCTGGTCCTCTGCAACAGCTTTAAATAACCAACACTGTAAGGTTCCATGTGTTTGGGTTTTTTTTTTTTCTGTTTACTGTTTACTGGTACATTTTTCATACATTTGATATTTACACTCACAATGAGATTATGAACTGCATTTACGTACTCTTTGGCAAACTCAACGGTAACTGAGAACACAAAATGCTGTAGGTAACAAGTTAGGGAAGAACCCTTCCCGGAGACCAGTTGTTTTACTCTGTAAACAACAGATCTGTGATTTTATGTTCAAGTCTCAGAATAAAAAGTAGGACCGTTTTCCAAGCAGAGTGAGAAAGATATTTTCTGGGACTATGTTCTGGTAAAATCCTTATTTATGGTAAGGTAGATATGTAAGCTGTAACAATCAGACAGAAGAGAACAAGCTCGAGATGAAAACATACATTATTCCCGTGAATAATGCGTAGCACTTACACAGCACTTAACGTTTTGAAAGCACTGGACAAATATTAACTCTCTCCAGGGGCACAGAAAGCTGTCCTTACCTCCATTTACAACTGAGAGGCAGCTGAGCTAAGGCCAGCTTTTTAAATTGTGCCGGGCATTCAAGAACTGAGAAACTCGGAGTATCACTTGTGTCACCTCTTGATGATGTGATTTTCCGAAGGCCGAGAGCGACACACGAGCCGGGGCAGGGTTAGATGTTAGGATCCCTCAGCCTGCAGACAGCGTTACCTCTCATCTTTTGACGAGCGGTATGAGATGGCAACAAGAATGACAATGAAAGGACATGATGTGCGGGCACCTGCTGTACGGTGTGAGAAACGAGTTACTGACACGTGAAGTCGCTGAAGCAAGAATGAAGATGGTTTTGTGGGAACAAAGAACCGGGCCGGATTCACAGAAATGGCCTGCACGTATAAAAAACGTGTTAATTTTTAAAGAAGAAGTAACAACGTCCTATCCCCTTTTTATCTAAATTGTATAGCCATTTGAGCCTGGCCAGGAACGGGTTAGAAAGGGACAGGAGGATGCCAGGACGCTTTGGCTTTGGATAGAGTCCTGCTGGTCGCCCGCTGGCAGGGCAGACGATGGGATGGTGGCTGCACACTTTCCAGCCCTGTTGGCGTGACAGCTCCGGTTCCATCTGGGAAAAAACCAAACGTTTCCATTGACCCTTGTACCTCACAATTCCTGAAAGTAGCTCAAAACAGCTTCTCCAGAATGAGGTATTGTTCATTCACCTGGGAACACAGAGCAAGCCAAGAACTCAGCCACTTGGTTTTGATCTTCTATAAAGGTTAGCCTTTCTTTCCAAGAGTTTTTTCTATATGGGCACAGTCAAAAAGTTTAAAAACAAAGCGTGTCTATCCAAATAAACCCCCCATGGTTACTAGCTCACACTATTTTAACTTTGACTTACCACATAATTTTTTAGCAATTCTGATACAGTCTCCTTTTGGCTATTAACAGTGAACATTAACTGGTAAATATGAAATAGTTTGTGACCAGGTCCACCAGGACAATTTTGAAATTTACTTAGACATAAATAGGCCTCTAAAACGAGCTGCATTTTCTTCCAGCCATGTAAGATCCAGGCTCCTGGAGAAGCGGAGACAGGTGCTGCCTGCGTTTGGCGTGGGTCTCAGGTGGGAGGCAGGTTCCGTTTTCCACTTTGAGCACGGAGCTATTTCGCAATTACCCTGCAGCTGGCTAGCAAACCTCCAACAGGGCTTTGCTGCGCCTAGAAAAAAGAGAAGGGCTGATGGAATTCTCAGTGCCTTCCTTCTGTCTGACTTTGAGAAGCAGCTCAAAATTCTCTCCTGTCATGCTGGAAAAATGTCACTTTGTTATTTTCATGAGGATTCTGCACTGAGATGAGTCAAATACAGTAAAGCTGGTTTCTGTGTTCCTGAGCTTGCTCTGGATGTGCCCAAACGTCCAACTTGCAAACTGTTGGTGTGAAGCTGTTCGGAAATAGAAAGCTGTGAGCACTGTTCCTCCCTCTCTAATCAGAAGTTGTTTGTGTCACCCACAGTAACTACTCACACACATGCACTGATGGTGGTTGAAAGGGAAATACAGAAGTCCTTGTCCGGAAATGAGGAATTCCTCCTCCTCACCAGAAGCCTCTGCCTGACAAAGCGGTAATAGAGAGAGAAATACTGATGAAATGAACCATTTTCCAGACCATTGGGAATGTTCGTCCTCTATTTGTATATGGCTATGTACATGTATCTATAAAATACGTGTATTTCCATAAACTGCAGTAAAATATTAATATTCTGGGCAGGAATCCAATTTCATCTTTAAGCAGCATTTGCAGGGGATTGTTAAATCCTATAACGGAAGCTTTGTCTAGGCACTTTTCTCACTGGCCAACTTAATTGTTTTTTTCTTTGATTGTTTTTAATGTATTTCCTGGAACAGAAAGTCCCAATAGTTGTTTACAACCTTTTCTGGAAACTATGTCCGTTTTATAACATTCAGAACTGATAATAATTTTTCTAAACCAAGCCGTATATTCCTGGAATCTGAATGTTCTCAGAGAGAACTATTAGCAGTAAATTCTCTCAGAGTGTTATACAAAAAGTTATTAGGCTGCTTGGTTTTTTCCAAGGGAAACATTATCAAGTGTATTACTGGGAAAGGAGCAAAGCTTTCTTTCAGTGACTGTGAGATGTTTCCACCTGATGATTTTTATGATGCGTTACGATCAATAAAACAACTCAGTGTATTTCACAGTGGAAAATCCAGATTATGACCATTATCAAATCCACCACTGCTAGGACAGTCTCAGCATCCAGGCAGAGACCATGACACGGCTTAAAGTGCCAGCAGTGGTCACCAAAAGAAAGGGTCGGAAGTTCTGGGCAGCACTTTTAGAGCTGCCGCCTTTGTTCTCTCAACCCCGGCTCTCTGAAATCCGTGGAAAGACTCACGTTGGCTTTGGTGGGCTTTGAGTCTAGATCAGCTCTTGAGCGAACAGGTTTCAGACTTTAGATCTCTCGATCCCAAGCACTAAACCAACCCTGACAAAATGTTTCTGGTTTGAACAAGGTGGCAGGGGCTGTTCCTGTGGCCTATGGTGTTGTTTTCATCTGGCTTTGAATGCTGCACTTCAATAAGGAAGTACTTTGTCCTTCCACTTTCAGGTGCCTACCTTTGAATCACCTCAAAGGCATGGAAAGAATGCTAAGACACTTTTAAAAGGCTGAAATAGATGTATGAATCGGAGTTATCACCCAAAGGCCATGGGATCGTTTGTGCCAGCTTTTTTTGGTTTGGATCGTGGGGTTTTTTACAGGGAATTTTCCTTACACTCTTCCCCTCACCAAAAACCCCAAATGTTTAAAATGTCATTCTCTTCAGCTTCAATCTCCCTGCTCTCTAAGAACCTCTACATCAGTCAGAGGAGGAAGAGAAACCCATTAACGAGGTGAATGAAGCAGGACGAGGCCTTCCAGGAAAGGAGCTTCCCGCCTCCGCAGAGGCGCGGGTGCCGGGGCTCAGCCCCTCCTCGAGCGGTGCGGAGCCCCTGCCCTGCCTGCTGCAAAGCTGCGGAGCTCTGCGGGAGGCCACGGGGCTGGGCTGGGCCACCAGGGGCCTGTGGGAGGTTGCCAAACCTGGTAAAGCATTTAGAGGGAAAATGTTTGGCGAGACTCCGGTCATGCCAGTAAGTGCCCGCGGGCGATCCCGCCTGGAAGGCAGCAGCCGGCTCCGGAAGGCTTCTTGGGTCCCAGTCGTACACCACGGGCACCTGCTGGGAGGTTTTCAAGGGCGTACCCCAGATGCCATCACCAGCGGCCTCTGCTTACACAAGGGAGAATGGTTTCCACAGCCACACTGCCAGCCCCTTCATCCCACCGCCTGCAAATACCACCGCTGCCTTCAAATGCAAAGGATGAACGTTCCAGTCTAGAAAGGGCCGTGCTTATGCACCCACCAAAACATTCTGATTGTTCTTTTAATGCTTTAGAAACGGAACTTCTAATTCAACTTCAGAGTAAGAAATAGCTTTCCTTGAACTCTTTATACTTCTATAGCTATCTGTCTTTAGATTGGACTGTCAGATACAAGAATTGTCTTGTAAAACTGTAGTTTCCCTTTAATAAGCCGCTCTGACGGGCAGTTATTCATGCAGTCTGCTCCGTGCCGAGTGTGTTTTCATGCTGGGCAGCCCTGTCCCTTGATTGCAGGAACGCGCTCCTGGGAATCCTAAGTAAATATGAACTGGTATGTATGAAAGGATTTACTAGACCTTCCGCTGCTTCATGGATTGATTCTGTTCTTCTGCACTATAAAGACACAGGAGTTCTAACAAATAATATTTCATAATATTTCACTCCTTGGATTTTTAAGATTGCTGTTAGTATTTACTGTAAGTTATTCTGACAGAAATTGGAGACACCATGCATAAAGAATTTCTTCAGCAACAAATTGTTTGCTAATGTTTAAGTTTCAGGACAAAATTTTAAAGAGTTGTTAAAGTTCAGTCCTGGAAAAATGAGTATATGATACGGATGTTAACGAGGTGAATCCAATTCACCGTTCTAAGTATTGCATTTTCAGCAGATACTTTCAGACAAACAAAAGGCATCGTGGTACTGAATGTTGTCTTCAGGTCTGGCAGCTTTCAAGGAGCAATTCAGATTATTTTTATTTTTATTAGATAAGAAATTTCTCTCAAACTGCTCTACTTGTAAAGAGTTGGAGCCTGGTTGAAGCTAGTCATCTGGGACGCTTGTGGCCAGGGGAGAAAGAAGACAGCTGCAGAAAGCACTCATCCCACTTATCTCAGATGTATCAGGACGGGATAAATCATCTCCTAATGGTGCCCTTAACTGGACAGCCTATATAGACTGTACAGACTCTAGAGCAGACAACTCTTCAGGTACGGACACTTAGCAGTAACTGGAAATCCTACGGCATGAATGTCTACGTCTAATGGTAAAAGATTTTCTGCTGGGGGGAGATTTATGCAACCAGCATGTCATCTTTAGCCTAATAAAACAGACGTTGACTCATGATTAAAAGAAGTCTGATCTCGCTCTATATAGACCCGTGTATACTTAGGCCATACCGAGTTAAAATCTAAAACTATGTAAAAACTATGTAATAATGAAATGCCATTTTGCTCTTAGGCTTCAAAAATGAGCTGTGTGACAGAAATGCACCAGGAAAGCACAAAAATAGAAGGAACATTGGGGGTGGTTTAGGAGATAAAGTATATTTACTCTCGAGACAAATACTGTTGACTGAAATGTCATGCTTCCTCAGAGACAACATGGGAGCTTACGTAAGGTTCACAGTTGTATTTCATTTTACAAATAGTATCACTTACATGAGTATGTAAAAAACAAATCATGCCAAGCAGAAATGATTTTTTTTATATTAGGTTCTAAATTAATGGAAGAAGGGGAGGAAGTACATGAAAACATCTAGAATTTACTAAAGCATTTGACACTGAAGCGTGTCTCAAAATTGTGTTTGACAAATGAATCAAAATGGATTATGTAGAAATGCAATTATGAGTACAAGTAATTGGCCGAAGAATGTACTAAGGACTAATGTAAACATGAGAGTGAGACCCTGGTCCCATGCAGGACTTTATTAGGGTTTCACTACACTGTGCGGAAGGAGGCTTCTGGTCATGTGTTGCAGAAACAATTAACTTTACTGCTTTGTGTCCCTGGCAGAAATGAAGAGTCAAGAACAGATATATTAGACAAATACCCTTCCCTTAATTCCTGCAGCCATTGCTACCTGCTCTAGCTGAAGGCATTGGTGGGCAGCAGAGATCTAGAACTTGGCTGCGATCGCAGATAAACTATTTTACATCTGTTTAGCCTTACTGATTCCGCAGAATTATTTCTCTGATTTACAGTGTGCAGGCAGACTTCAGTGCCCAACATCACCTCCTCTGCAAGGTCGTCACCTCTGGAAGCTGTTTCACCACGGCTCACCCATGAATATACTAATTAAACCATCATATTTGCTCAGGACAGGGCAGCAGTAACTTACAGACCACGTAGTTTTCTGGCCAAGCATATCCCTGCTGAGTGGATGCTAGGAATCGCGATGGAGAAGAACATTTCCTTGCTGTAAGGCTAGATGAGAAATAAGTATAAGGCACTTTGTGTCAGTTTAGTGATTGCCTTCACAGTGAAGGGCAAACCTGAGTAAAACACGAGCTGGGATTTCGTGTCAAGGAAGGAACAGGCTGGGCTGAAGGTAATAATTGGCCTGTTTCGCCATTTCACCTTCTGTGTTTAGTTGTAGCCCTACAAAGGGAGTGAGAAGAATTGCAATGTGGGGTTGTGGTCTCAGTTTTCCCTTGATACTGTTTTGATCTAGTGTAAATGATTACAGAGGTGCAGAGGTGGTGAACTTGAGTCGGCAAACACGGTGCAGTTTTGATGAGCAAAATGGGATATAAAAAACCCAGGTCCGCTCTCTGGAAAATATAAAGAGATAAAAATGTAACAAGAGCTATATCTTAGTGCTCAGGCTACAGCATCGCAGTACAGAACGCTGTGAATATTTATTTTAGTGCTCCATCAGTCACAGGGGATTAAAAACTGAAATACTGCATCCAGTATGGGATAGGGTGTGGATTCTAGACCCTATGTTCTGCTACAAGGGCTAAATATTCTCCTTAATGGGAGTTTACTGGCATTTATGGCAGCAACTCTGACGTGAGAGGAAGGGCTAGGACCGATCTGACTATTTCTGTCAGAACGGTTTGGCTCGGGTAGATCTCATCTTCCTAAAATAGTTCAAATGGTGAGTATTTACTCTGTGTTTTCATCTAGTGTCCCTCCCCAATCAGTGAGGGGAGGATAATTCATCTCATTTTAACGGATGTGCAACATAGATCCCATGGGTAGTATAAGCCAACCCATCTTTTCCTATTACATAAAGTTAGCCTGAACAGCTGCACCCAACAGGGAGCTACTCTACCCGCCAACGGAGGTGCCTGTGGTTCTCAAAACTGCTCAGTTTTGTTACCCACCTCAGCTCTGGTTTACTTACTAAGAAGGTTAGAGACAGTGGTACATGCTATTCTGGTTCCCCCCCACCACCTGTTTTTTGTCCTACCTGCAAACTCCAGCTCTGTCATTCACCCCTTCTGTAGTTCAGGGATCTACATTTGAGGTCTTGAAGTAGACTTGGCTCCACCTCTACTGTGCAAACGACATTCATCAACACATACAGTTAAACTGGTCAAACTCTAGAAACCAGGGATAACTTTTCCAGGAAATAAAAATCATTTTTCTCCTGTAGGAAGATCTTTCCTGTGCTTTTGTCAAGAGAGCTTGGACCAGATGATCCTCGCGGTCCCTTCCAACCTGGGATTCTGTGATACCTTCCACCAGCATTAACCTGGGAGAAAGAGGCCTTTCTTTCAGCTGAGAATGTTTCATGTATAAAAGGAACGCATTTGTCCAGGAGTTTTCAATCAATTAAATTAACATATTTCACTCTAGTAATCCCAGGTTGATGGAACAGGGTTAGGTTTGGGGAGCTGCTGTAAGTTTTTAATGATTCCCACAAGTGAAACCATCTCCACCTGCCCCCAGCTGAGGCCGGCTGGGCTGGTAAACTGCAGAGATGAGGCCGGAGCTGGCTGAGGTAGATGGATATTGCCATCGATAGTACTTTTGAAAAATTAACTGCCTTAGTATTTGGTAATCAAATAGTATAAGGACCTCTAATGATCCAGTATTCTTCATTTTTATTTCTAGATCAAGTAGGCACCAGCGCTGAGTAATATATTGTTACAGTCGTGAGTAGTGCCCCTGAAAACAGTGGACACTTTCCTAATTTGCTAAAAATAAGATTTTAGATCTCTGTGGAAGCGGCCTCTCTTTCCTTTGGAGGATGAAATACTGCACTGAGATGTTATGTTCCATTAACGCGCAGCCTGGAGAAGGCTCTATTTAAACAGAGCAGAGAGAAAGGTGGCTGAAGAAACCAAACTCAGCGTGAGCCCGTCAGGAGGGGAATGCAGTAACCACCTCAGACAATTCTCCGGGTGCATTGGTGCCACAGAGGGACTGTACCCTCGTGCCCACAGAGCTGCAGGCGGCAACGTGTGTGGCCAGTGGTCCAGCTCTGGGCTCCTACATCACCTCTGCTGTGGCTGAAGAAGGTAAAACATGAAGCAGGTAGAAAGGTCAACGTGGGGAGATTGGACTAAAATTTCTAAGATCATGTCATAGTTGCCCTCGAGGCTTTCAAAAAGTGGTATTTGGAAAGTTCACTTTGACACAAGGTGATTCACTGATAAAGGCAGAAGTTCAAGAGTGTGTCTCACCGGTGTTGTGGCCAAGGAGTACAGTGCTTGCAAAGGGCATCAATTATTTCCTCAGAGAGATCACGTGGGATTGTTTCATCTCCATTCGTGACATCAGAAATCCTGCATGACTTCATCCTGACTGCAGCCTGGAATACCTGCTTCTAAGGGAGATACTGGGTGAGAGATTCAGCCCATCAGTCAGGATAGCCACTCTCATACTAGAGGCGTGAAGGAAAGTAATAAAAAGCAACAGATCTAGCTGCTAGTTGTATGGAAGCTATTGCAAGTGTTATGCTGCCCTGTTGGAAAATTATCTAGCGCAGATTGATTATAATGGGGTTACGGTTTAAGCTAAAATTTGTCCCACCCTCTGGTTTTTCATGTCTCATGGCTTTTGTGCAGGATATGTACCATGTAAAAAGATAAAATCACACTTAGCTCAACTTGGACCAAAACCCTACTTTTGTTTCTTTTATTTTCCCATCTTTTAAAAAAACCTCACTATCGTATTTGTTTTTTTCTGGAATGACTTCCTCTGAAAGCTTTCTGGGGGAAAATGGATCATAAAGTCAGTAGACTTCTGAAGATAAGGGAGATGTCTTTTCTGCGAACAAAGCTACAGTTAACTTCTTGGAAATTAAACTGAAATTTTCAATTTGGAAGTTAAAAACTGCTTTCTTCAGTTAATGGAAGGTATTAAGCATGACAGACCCTGGGAGAAACCTTTATGGGCTGCTGCACCATTGTCTGAGGATTTTGTTAGGCACGGTCAGAAAAAGAATGGTGGCTTTGCTTTCCTCTTCAGGCAGTGAGATGTCATGATTCGCAATTAGAGGGTAAGAAACCTCAGCTTTCTCTCCTGACTGTCCTAAAAGAAAATCAACAAACAGGAATGTCACATACTGTCTTCACAGTTAAACTTCAGTTCTCTCCTTTGCTTGAGAGTTCAGCAAGGGACCACTGTAACATTCTTTCCCTTCCTCCTGTTTCAGGATCTATTTTGACTAACCACTTATAGCAATTTGCAGTTGTCTTTGGACTCATGTTAAATGATTTAGTGCTGGGTTTCTTGGTAGCCTGTGCCTGTATCAATGTGCTATAGAATGATACAGCTCCTGGAGCACATTTGTAATTGAACCGTAGAGCGTTTTGTGAACACTGAGGTAACGTTTGGAAGCCTGTGAAACTCAACAGGGTTCTGATCAGAGAAAGTTTACAAGGAGAGTGTGTGCTTCAGATAAAACAGGAAAATTAAGGCAGCCAGTAGGAATCAGCTGGGCCGTCTAAACAGGGCACTGTTCTGTGGAGGCAAAAGCTGGCTTTTGGAGTGCACTGAACGTGCTGGAGGGGAACAGTTAGGATGGTGAAAGCAAGAGTCTGTTATGGTCGAGAGAGTTGGGGTTGTTAATTATAAGGACTGACAGAATCCCTCTCACGATGGCAAGAAAGGGACAGAAATCCCAGGGCGAGGGGAGAGAACCAGTGGGACAACCAGCAATGCTATCAGTGGGAGGCCTGGGGTAGGAAAGAGAGCTGCGAGCAGCTAAGAATGGAGCCCTGATGACCTCAGCATCCTGGCAAAGAGGGTGGCAGGTCATACACTGACAAGCTAATGACGGCTACTGATGGAATCTTAAGCAAAGGCTGGAGAGAGAGGGCTCGGGGAAAAAGCTCCAGGGGAACAATTCCCTTGCTTCCAGGTTTATGGTCAGTGATGTAACCCTCTGCTCTGGCAGTCCTGGCACTGTGAGCAGGATTGGCGCAGCCCTTCAGCTCCGTGCAGCATCTGCCTTAGCGTTCCTGCCGGACCGTCACGGACCCTTGGTGTGACCTACCCTCCTTCCCCATTTTCACATTAGTGGCATTACTTGTTTTCCTTCACTACTGAAGACATTTTTCTTGCCCAGTTTGGTGGTGTGCTCTTTACTGCTGAATCTTTCCGTGCTGCTGCCACTCATGGCAAGTGCTGAGATGACTTTTAATTCGTGCTGTTAAGTACATACTTGAATTTAAGTGTATGACTGAGGGTTGTGTGGAATGGAGATGCTGTAACTCTCCCGTTCCAGGGCGCTGTTGCTCCAGTGGGCATTACCACATGCAAAGAGACTCTGCAAGCAGGGCAAATATGACTCTAGAGTCCAGAGCAACCCTTTGCTTCTTACTGTGAACAGCAGACAGCGAGGATTAGGAAGTTACCAGGCTAATCATCTGGATGTGCATCGCCCTGGTAAGACCGTGTGTTTCTGTTCTCTCTGCATGTTCCACTGGGCTGGGAAAGCAGGGAAGGGGTGCCTCTGCCCCTCCTTGAAATGGGCTGCTCCTGGCTGATACTCAATTGCCATCTTCAGATTCTCTTTCCTCTCCCCTCTCCCCTTTTATATAGCTTTTTATATCAGGGTGTTCCCTCTGAAACCCTTCAGCTGCTACCTTTTTTTCCTCCATTGTTTTGTGGGGGGGTTTTGTCTCCCCACCTATCAATCATGGGTGAGCAGAATGACATTCACCCTGATGCCAGGAGCAGGGAGCGGCAGAGAAGAGGGTTGTATTACTCTACCCTGAGAGTGCGTTTACTCCCTGTAGGTCCCTCCTCTCCACACAGAACGCGTGCGTTTGGATATGGGTTCATCGTGCACAGCTGAGGGGCTCTCTGAAGGAGTGCTGTTACTCTCCGTACCTGTAAGGGCTATGCACGTTTTCATTCAGTGCTGCTGAGGTGCTTGGACTGTGCTGTTTCAGCCTCAAATCCTCTTAGGTTAGGTGTAAGAATTAGTTCTGTATTGTGAGGGAACCAAGCACAGTGTTCCTGGTGGAACTGGCTGGCATCCAGCCTCACCACCCTGACTGTGCCAGCTCTACCGCACAGAGCAGTCTGCTCTCCCGTGTCAGAGATGCTGCGGCATTTGCCACAATGGGGCCCAATAGCCAGGTAAAAGTCTCAGGGGAAGAAGATAAATTTGAGGAATCCAAATTCAAATGTTTGCGCTCTTTGTTCTAGTGCAAGTGGGTGCTGTCCAGAACGTCCCGAAGTTGGGAGCGGCCTCATGATCATTAACAACGGCCTCAGGAAAGTAGAGACAATGCCAAGGCAGGGAAGAAAAAACCTGGCACTCCACTTTCTTTAAAGGAAGAAATCAATTATTTAGCAGGGTGTGCGTTTTTGTGGCTTCCATGTGAGGGACCACAGGGACCTGCAATGGAAGTTATGAGACATTATTCTGAAGGGATGAATATTGTCTCCTCCAACACAGCTAAACAGGACACTACTAAAGCTATGCTCTATCAGCTACTGGTGCCTTATCATCTTAAAGGGGAAGGTTGGTAGCCAGCCCTGTTTATTGTGGTTCTGCACTTGTAATACACGCTGGGAGAGAAAGACAACCCATACAGTAATAGGGCCTTCCCCTGAAAGTGCCTCCATCCTTGACAAGGGTTGGCTGGCAGAAAGGCAGTTTGAAAGAGTCGCAATAAAGGGAAATGTGTCATCACCCTGGAACTTAATCACGGTAGGTGTCTGAGCTGGAGTTGGGGTGCCTGTAGCTGATCTTTCACTGATGGCACTCAGAGTCCTTTGCTATTCTGCCAAGCACTGGAAGGCCGCCTCGCCAGCCCTCTGTTTTCAGAAGCACCCAGAGATGGGAGCCCACTGCCAGCCTCAGCAGTGGTGTGAAAACGACATGATTCCCTTCACTGATGGCTCTCCAGACCTCACCGTGCTCCTGAGAGACTCAGAGAAGGTGTGTGTCCCTCTCCATCTCTGCAGGCTTTGTTACCGGCTTAGAAAGCTAACCTACAGCCTGTGCATCTTGCTGCAATAATGAAGCTTGGCGCTGCCTGTGGTCCTCCTCCTCCTCTTCCTCCTTCTCTCTGTGCCTGGGGCTGGCCACGGCCCGAGCTAGGAGCATGCTTCTGCTGCGGTGCCAAGCAGCCCCAGGCTGCTGCCAAGCAACGGCCTGTTTTGTCTTTGGCCACTGCAAAGTGTAGGGTGGCAGATCTAATGAGACAACGTGGAGCAGCTGGTTTTGGCTGTTCAGCTGGCCCAAGGGATCACTGCCCGACGTTGGGGTGTGAAGGATTTGTACCTTGTCCTGGCTCGGCTAGGCTAGGGTGGTTTCCCAGCAGTGGGGAGAGGGCACTAGCCGGGTTATTCAGACCCTGCTGAGGTCAGGTCCATGCGCCAAGACCCTGACCAGGGTGTGTTGGAGCAATCTGTTAGGTGCAATCTTTCTGGGTTTCTTTGTATTGTTTGCTAAGAAAATATTTGCAGTGCTGGCCCACTTCCTTGCATGGTGGGGCTGGATTAATCCTTGTATGCACTGTGTGTTCCCAGTGCTGGTGGTTGTTGGTGGTGGAAAATGTGTCAAGGGTGTTTTTTTGCTCTACTGGCTCCTGACAGCTTATAATGTGCTGGTATCGCTGGGGGGGCGGTACCTGTTTGCTGCCTGGGCTTTTGTGAGGGGTCTCACCCCCTCTGTGGGTGAGCCAGGGGAAGAGATCCTCTCGGCTGGGGAGAGCTTTAACTGTCCTGGGAGCATCCAGGCCAGTGTGGTTGCGGCACAATGCTCTCTGAGTGGCTGCCTGATTTGGGTTTTGGCCAGGTGGTATTTCTCCAACAATAGCAGTGCCCGGAAACCTGCCCCGAGGTCAGGTAACAGTGAGTGGCAAGGGCTGTGGGAAGAGATGGGCAAGCACCTGAGTCAGTGGGCACCCCCAAGGCTTTGGAATTGCACCCCCGAACAAATGCAGAGCCCCGATAAACTGGCGGAGTGCTTAGAAAAGGTGTGTCGGCAACCTGGCAAAACCCGGGAGACACAGCTCGCTGCGACGTGCTGGGGACTTGCCCATGCCTGCCGTGTCCTTTTGAAGGCCACTCACTGCCCTCAAGGGGGAGGAAGGGCTGCAGGGTCTGAGAGTGAACTTACTGGGACAGCAGCTGGGCCGGGGGCACAGGCAGAGCCAGGCTCGGTCGCCTCCACCAGCACAGCAGCTGAGCCAGAGAGACAGCCAGGGCCGGGATCAGTCGCCCTGATACAGAAACCAAATACACCAGAAAGTCAGCTCGCAAAGGGGCGGATGGGGACGGGCCCGGCACGGGAACAGGAGGGAGGGCCCGAGGTGATCACCCCATCTCTGTCCCCGACTGAGCTGCCAGATATGCAGAGAGAGTTCGGCCGCCTCCCAGGCGAGCAGATGTGCACCTGGCTCCACTGGCATGCCTTGCGGAAGATCCTTCTCATCCCTCATTCCAGCTTTCTGTAGCAGTTCCTTCAGATCCTTGCCCTGGTCCTCCTAACCCTTTATCCGAGTCATCTCAAGGACACCAATTCAATTCCGTCTGTGTGCTGACAGCAAACAAATCTGCCTGTCAGCTCCTAAATCGCACACTCT
The DNA here is from genome assembly GCF_965140245.1 of Athene noctua. Lineage (NCBI taxonomy): Eukaryota > Metazoa > Chordata > Aves > Strigiformes > Strigidae > Athene > Athene noctua. Next base: position 3,344,575 of record NW_027437536.1, on the reverse strand, counting down.
CTTTACACCTAGCCTACTCTCAGGTTCTCCCGATCTACTTGCACAGCCAAAACTCTTGTCTTTTGACAACATCCTTTCCTTCCTCACAAGAAAAGAAATCGGTCCCTTTTACCCACGTAGAGTGCTGCTGGTCCTCCAAGGCTGCTATCTGAGCTGTCTTTTCACATCGTTTGTTAGCTTACCTTTTCTTCATCACCTTGAATACAAGTTGCTTCTTTTCATTTTCAAGGATCTGTATTGCCCACCCCTTCCTCTTCCCCCATTCTCTCTCATTTACCCGTCAAGGTCAGACAGTGTCCATTAAGACCCTACTGACCGCTACTGCTTTCCTGTTTCTTTGTCTTCCCTATCTGACCATATTAACCCGGGGTCTCCTGCCTTACGTGCCGCTTTGGGAGCTGCTCTAGCTCAGGATTTTCTAAGTGCACAGCACAATGGGATCTCACTCTGCTCCTCAGGCACCGATAGAAAACCAAATTATAAACAAGCAACCGTACAAAAATGATCATAGTTTTTGCGGGGATACCTCTATCTAGGAAGTCTACCTACAGTAAGAACAACTTGAGGGCAAGCTCTGCCCCCTGCTCTGTGGAAACACAGCACTGAAGAGATATTGCAGGTTTCTGGGTACTTGATAGCTACCTTCAGGATTCACAGGGAAATCTTGTACCCTAAACCCAAACCAACACCCCGGAGACAAACTGCCATCGAGTGTATCGAACCATATGAAGTTAGGACTCTCAGTGCACCGTGCTTCTCCCCTCTGTCCTCTCAGCCTCCCAGGAAAGCACAAGAGGGCATGACTACCTCTAACTGAAGATGCTTCCCCCCAGTACTTCTCTTTGGACTGCATCCTGCTGCTCTGCTTTTCCCAAGGAACTCTGCAGTAAAAGCGTAGCAGAGCCCTTTCTGTCCTCCTCCTCGCTCAGAACTCTTTTCTGAATTTGGGGTACTGCAAATCTAGGGCCTCAACACAAAACACCTGTCTCCAGAAACATAAATCAGGGGGACAGCCACTAAAATCAAGGCGTTGCTGAGGAATACAGAACAGGGAATGAGAGGTCTGAGGTTTATTTTTCTGGAAGAAACAACGTTGATCTTGGAGTCCCCAATTCTTTCCAGGGGTGCTTCCTTCCTGCCGGTGTTTTTAGACTCTGAGCATGAAAGGGAAGAAAATACTGTGCAGAAAGGAAAGGGATCACTGCACAGGAAGAGGTTTGAAGGCAGATGTTGGGTTCTATTGCTCCCTGACTTCTCAGCATCTTAATTCCCTCAGCAATGAAATGGAGAGAACATTACTTAACAGATATGGGGAAATCTTAATTAATGGTTGTAGAGCACATTTAGATGGCAGGATGATACAAATCATGGGCATGGAAATCATTATTTCTACTCGATAAAGTCACAGGTGCTTACTTTTGTCCATTTTTTAAATTTTTTTTGTTTTTAAATGTAGCTACACACAGATTTTCTTCAAAGGCTATCTTTCAATCTACAAACCCACCACAAAAAAAGGTAGTAGTAGTAGAACAAGGTTGTTCTGCTAACCAGCCTTGAATACCTTTCAGGAGAACGTGAGAACATCACTGACTAAAGTATCGTGACAGTCTTTCCTCCATAACGCAAAGGAATCTTTTCCTGTCTTCTGTACTCTCATTAAATACACGGTGCTTTTAACAGCAGCGTGAACAAAGCAAAGTGAATGAGCCTCTTCTACCACTTTAACAGCATATCAAAGCAGCTGGTAAGGCAAGGAAGGGGAGGCATGTGCAACATGAGAATAAATGATTCCCGTTGGAGGTTGATCCCCCCTGTGCTGAGCCCCTGCCTGTTTTACAGGGGAAAGGCGTGGTTGTTGACATTTCAAACCATTCTAAAGCAGGACACACGTCCCCCACTCGAGTTGGTTCTGGCAAACTACATGCACCACCGGAACTTTTATATTAGTCCCTTGTCATCACATTGCTTTCTGAAAATTAAACACAGCAAATACTTGTCTCCTTGCACTGACCTGAAGCACTTTGTCATGACGAAACCCAACTGATATTTTTAAATTGTGAATCTGTTCTTGTATAAAAGGGATTCCACCTCCAAAGGCCATAATTAAAACCCTGGAGAAGTACGTCAAATCGAGAAGGAGCCATTTATCCAGTCAGTTTTTCATCTGCGAGCTGAAGGAATAAAGCGTAATCATAAACAGCAGCTAACGTAGCAGATGTAATCTGCTTATAGAGATGAGCATAAACTACTCAGACCTAAAAGGACCCCTTGATTTCAGCAATTCTGCTGAAGCTCAGCAAGTCATCCAGCTCTGTACCAGAAACTTCTGAGTGTCTGCCCCTACAGTCTCCTGGCAACTGTAAACGAATCTACATTGAAAATTCTAGAGGAGAATTTTTAAGTCCTGAACCTGACTTGAGTTGCAGCCTCTTTATCACTGAGTTTTAAACGGGAAAAAATAATGTTAAGTTTTTAAATGAGCCTTGCAGACTTCTTTCTCCAATAAGCCAGTCACAGCCGATAGTTTCTAATTCAGAGCCGAGAGGCCACACTGAAATGGTGACCTGCTACTTCAGTACCTTTCTAATAGTTTGTTCCTTCTGAGACAAACACTGCACTTACCATTATAAAACACACTCTTCCAGAGATTTTCACGTGGGGAATCACAGGACCTTCACTAAGGGAGACAGCAATGATTCACCTGTTGTATCTGGTTTCAGACGCCTGGGCACATCTTCCTCTTAGTCTACATGACACTGTGGTCTCCAAGGGAACCATTTAGTACCTGTGTGGCTTCTAAAATTCATTCTGCTTTCTTCCTTAAGAACTTCAGCATTCTTACCTTGCTGTGGGAACTAAGTGCACTGCGTACCCTCGCCTTTATGGGCACAATCAGTAAACAAAACAAAGCAAAGCAAACCAGCACAAGCCTGTGAGAAATAAGTGCTGAAACAGAGAACAAGTTTACAAACTAAGTTCTCTGTTGCAGGCTGTAGAAAAGAAATGAACTGCTCATACAAGCGCCATGTTTATTCCTGCTTCTAAGTGCTGTACAGGTACTAGGGTTGTACTCCAGGTTCTACATTCAAAGCAATGTTTAAGCACTGATTTTTCCAATTCTTTCAAACTTGCAAGGATTTTTCTAGAAGCAGTTCTTCTCTTCTATCTAACTAAAGGTGGCTAGGAGCTCTGTCAGCTGGCAGCTTGACAGCTCAGACCGGGACAACTCACCCAGGCCTTAAGGATCTCTCCTGTCCCCTCGCAGTGCCGTGGGAAACCATCAGAAGCAGCACATGCAGTTAAGAGAAGCTCTGCCTCGACAGTCTCTCCTGTCTCCCTGAAGACAATATGAGGAACCGTCAGCTAGTCGCACAGGAGGGTAAGTAACCTGGATTTGCGGTGTTACAGTATTACCTTGTTGGCTGTTTAGACAAAACAGGCTCCAGCATGGGGCAGCACTCAAATGTTTTTTCACTCCATCTGATCAAAGGTTCTGAACTAATATTCCAAAGTATATCAACAATCCTTTCCTTCACAAACTGCAGGAGCAAGAGAAATACAGCTCTCCTTACATTTTCCTCTGTGCCTGATGAACAGAATCTTGATTTTACTGGAATTCTTCTGTTGCCACCAGTCAGCTATTGATTTTAAGGATACAGGGTTATCCCTGATATTCACCCTTAGAAGACAGCTAGATTATATGCCCTGAATTTATGGATATTACCAGATTCATATACTTACTTATTGTGGGCTGGGAGGGAAGAAAGAGAGACAGAGACAGAGAACATAACAGTCCAAGGAACTAGACCCACTCTCCTACGTAAAATAAACTTCCCAGTATTTAAAGGCCTACAAAAATTAAATTATGTCAATATAGATTTGGTCGCATTTTAAACTAACTCCCGGAGAAATAGAGTCCACTTAACGTGGGTCAGGAGGAAGGACGATAGAAAAAAATGGGGCTTGTGGTTCATTTAAAGCACAGCCTCAAAAGTAAAACCTGCTGGTTGCAAGTGCTATGAGTCTGAGCTTACATGGTCGTAATCTTAACTTTACAAATCAGGAACTTTATGATGAAATGGATCTCTCTGTTAGAAAATCCTCAACTGCTCTGTGGTCTGTGCAGACGTTATCTGATCGTTCAGTGAGGTCCTTGTGGTCTGTAAAAGTGGGGACCCTGAAGATCATCAGAGCCAAGTCTCTTCCCTGGGGCCTTTTTGCTCTGCTGACACCTACTGCAAATCTACCAGCACTACGCTCTCCAGAGCAGCAGTCATTGACTCCGTCAAAGTCACAGGCCAAGGGTCTGGGGCGAGCATCTAGTAATTAGTGTCATTATTCCCAGGATGACAGTTACCAGCTGCAGGATCCACTCAGCATCTTCTCTCAAAACTTGTCTTTCTGCAATGCTGAGGGTTCAGTAGGCTCAGTTACCACCGTTTCCCGGTTACGTTCGCTAGGGTATATTGTTTCAGATGCACAGGACGGAAAGCCAATACCTAATTCTGACCTTTACAGTAGCCTGTGATTAGAGAGGCTGCTCCTACAGCCATTAGCCACAGCATTCTGCTGAAAAACATCTGTCCTGTTTGGGATAGATTTGGGATATTTCTCCTCTTTCAAAGATGCTTACAAAACTAATTTCCTGGAGAAATAACATGGTTTCTTTCAAGCTATTTTCTTCGACAACAGCCTTCTTCAAACTAATACACTGCATATATTAGTTGTACAATGTGATGTGTAAGCCTCTTTCAGCTAATGGTGATATGCACATGGTAAAAGTTCAAACGCGATTCTCCAGTTTTCATTAGAAAAAAATAACACTGAGAAGAGTTACAAGGCTACGGTCTGTGTTTGCTCGGCAGTGTCCAAATCCTGCATGGTGCTGAGCCGAGCTGAAGTCCTGTGCAGTTCAAAGAAACTAGAATGCTTGGCATGTATTTGAATCAGACGTACGTCTTTCCTAAAGGAACGGAGAAAAAGAAATAGCATAAACGTACTTTCACCTGCTCGGGAAATCTAACACACCTCTCCTGTGAGCAGGGGGATAAGGTGTCCACAACAAACAAGGCTTTGATAGGACCTACTGCAAATTCATTTAATAACAGAGGGAAGCAAGCCTTTGATGGGAAGATTCTTCTCTAGATTTTGAAAACTGGAGGTGTTTTAAATCCATGATGGGACGAGTTTCCCCAAAGGCTCTAATAGAGCCTACTGATTCCAAAGAATATTAATCTTCTGCCAAATCAGAGCCCTACATTTCAAAGGGCGTAAACGATGATAAATCAGAAGGTGTCGTACGGGGAGACTACAGAAGGAGGGTTATGTCAGAAGGTAGGACAAGAGCTCCTCTTTCCAAGAGCAGTAAAGTCTGGATTATTGAAACAGGCAAAAGATTGTCTAGTACAAAAGCAGGAGAAGAGTGCGGGGAGCGTGGCATCATGTCACTCTGACGTATTTCTCTCCCTTCATTCTCCCCGAAGCTGACAGCAAGAGCAATCGGGGATGTCCTGCACTGAACAGCAGAGTTCAAAGGGTCAGAGGAACAGATAGATGTGTTCTGGAGAAGCTTTGATTCTTCACTCCTACTGTGCTGATGAGTCACAAATCAGAAGAGAACGTATTTTTCAAACTCTGTCAATAAACTGTGTTTCCGAGTGGTAACCTGCCCTTTCAGCAGATATTGCAAAGGGTCCCCTGGACAGTGCCTCAGCTGTGCCGGGGTCAGTGGAAGCAGCAGTGTTGCTTTGAAATGTGCTGCTAGACTGTATCTGTGAGCACTGGATGTTCTTCTTGAATAACCTCAAGTAAAAGGCTGAATCAATTCAACGACAACAGCTGAAAAAAAGTGCAATGAGCCACATTATAGGAAAATGGGGAAAAGGATGCAGGATCTCCACTGAACACAAGCCTATATTGTCGGCAGTCTGTGGCAACACCCTTTTCATTTCAGTTCAGTCCCATAAAATTACCACTAACATTACAACTCACGCAGAACACAGATCAATGTAAAAATGTCACACAATTCCTCCAGATGGGACTTTTTAGTTCCACTAGATCCCCATCTACTTTTTTACTTGTCTAATATTTCATTACAACCTTCCATAAGTTAATTTTCTTTCCACTGACCATGTAAATCACAGATCAATTTTCATTTCAAACCCCTGACCACAGATTGCTCCTGAAAGCTCAAAGCACATGCTTCAGTAAGCTCTCCAACATTCTTAATGCACATTAGAAAAAGGTTGTGTTCTCTTTAAAAATCTTTTTTAAGGAGTTAATTTTACCTTAAAGTCTGGCACGAGACCCAAGTAGTTGGTACTCCTCCCTTCTCTCCTTCCCCCGCCTCTAAAAGCAGGTACACTTTTGAAATGTAACCGCATGTAGAACTAAAAATCTTTCATGGCATTTGTTCCGAAACCAAAAATTCCGGCAAAAATACAAACTGCTTTAGATGTGCAGAAAGTGGACAGGATTGCTTAATCCCCACCCCCTACTGCAACCATGTACTGCTCTAGGGAAAGAAGACAGAAAAGGAGGAAAAGCATTTACACTTCAGCCGTCGGCTGTGCTTTCTCTGAACCATTCTTTTTCTCCTATTCTAACAGAACCTTTGCTTGGGCTAAAGTACATGACTCAGTATTGCTGATTTTACTTACAGAAGCAGCCACCCTAAAGCCAGTGAGATATGCCTGCGAGACCAGCAGGATTCAGCCTTGAAATCAATCTGTAAGAAAAGTTTTGTGGGAATGCCCGGAAAATACCCTGCAACGTATTCTCTGACGCGTTCTCTTCTGACGTTAATTTAAACGCAGTGCTCTCGTGCTCTCCCCTACAAATCTGTAAACGGACCCTTGGCAGACGGGACCTGGGAAACATGATTTCTAAGGCTGGTGTTGCTATCGTCCTGCTGAGAAACACAGGGCAGTCACTTCGCCACTCTGTGCCTCAGCTTCCCCATTAGCTGACGGGATCATTACAATGGCCATTTTTTATATTTAACAGGACACCCCAGTGCTTGAGCCGACATATGCATAAGCATCTGCTGAATCAGTAAGAGGCAGGAGGGACCCCGTGGCCATTTACCTCCTTTTACAGGCAGGCTGCGCTTCCTCACACCAGGAATTTCTGCTGTTTAATCTCAGATTGTTTTCACGGGTTCTGGGCACTTGAGAACCGCAGCACCAAACCTTGAAGGACAAATACTCCAACAGAGCCAGCTGGTGTGGTCGGAAAAGGAAGGGTTGTGGTTTTCTCTTGGAACACAAAGGAATGGTAACCCTTCCTAAGGACATGACCCAGATCACTCAAGTCTTACTAATTGATTAAGTGCAAGGGAAGAGAGAAGGGTGCGTCCTCCAAGTGTCTATTCTTTGCACATTCCTTGTGCATATGAAATTTGCTTAATAGGAGCCAGGGAAAACACATTTTTGTGCAAATGTCACAGCAGGAATTTACACATTCACATTGACTTAGTGGGGCATCATGACCATACAGCAACTGAACACTTTAACACAAATATATTTGGGGGAAAAAAAAATCTTATTTCTAGGTAACTGACAACTGAAGAATCGGTAATTTCACTGAATAAGTTGTACTGGGTAACTTCCGTATCATTAGTCACTCCATTTTACCTGTGCCTTGAATTCCTAAAGAGACTCATTTTCTCATTTTAAATGCTTAACATATCTCCTCTATGATTCCTGTGATTCCTGTCACTGAAGGCTCTTTTCTCTTTCCACAAGCAAGAGGTGTAATTGTTTTATCCAATCACCCTGAGGTCTGAAAGCCCCTGAGAAGAAAATCAGTTAAACACATATATGGATCACGGAAGATTTAGTGGGATTATTCCCTCGATCAGCATTTAGTATGAATTCAAGTACTCTGTTAGATCAGAACTTTTCTGAATTCGTACGCTAATCAAAAAGTCTTCAGGGTGTTGTCTTCTGAGTGACCTAACTGAGGTAGTTTGTGATGAAAAGGTTTAGCAGTTTACTGATGAGAGAAGAAGTAAAAGACAGCAGGAGAAGCTCCAGCTCACAGACGCTGTGGACACCTGGCTTGGCTGCGCTGGCAACCCAGGGACAGCAGGCGTGACAACAGGAGGAGTGAGATAGGTCAGAGAACAGCATGGAAACACGTCCCCCACTCCTCTCGGCCGACCAGGCCCGGTGAGGTTTAAGAGAGATGAAAGTTGAGGAGTATCGCCTGGTTTCGCTACGTTATGGAAGGTGTGGTGGCATCCACAGGTAGGGAACTGCCCCGGATGCTCCAGCAAGGCCCTGTTTGATCCCATGCTTCTATCTGCCAGCAACGGTTATAGCGGGAAACTTCTCACCTGGTAAGGTCACTGCTTGCAGAAGTTGTTTGGCAGCAGAGCTGCACCTTTTAGCTCGCAATTAGACACCCCTGGGTAAATGAAGAGCAAAGGTTTCCCAGCTTAATCCCTACCCTCCAGCTCCGCACCGTGGGGTGAAGAAATGATGTAAGAACGGCACGAGTTGATGTTCCTGCAGAATACTACGTGCCCAGCCACTATAACCTGGAGCACTCCGCAGTGGAAGGATGCATTTTTGCAATGCCTGTTTCTTCATTAAGATTTCATCCTCCACCCACCCTAAAAAGCCACTTGCCCTTCACTTTGTTATATCTGCTTTTCCCCGCTCCTGTTCCTGCATTATTTTTTTAATCTCCAGTTCCCTGCTTTACATGCACTCTCAAATTTTGAAGCGGCAAAATTTGTGCGTCAGTGTGTCCTTTTCATGTGTGATTTAGGAAGGGCAGGATCTTCGGTGCAGCCTAATGCTCTGAGAGAGACGGTATTTTAAACACTAAAGCGAAACCCGTTTACAACTGTGAGAAGAGAGGTGTGTTGACACTAAACTTTAAAGCAGGCACAAGGTAAAGGCAAGTCGCTGCTCCAGCAGGTGAGAGTACTATGCACGCGGTTTGTAAGGGAGTTTGCTTGACACACGAGCTGCCTCCTCTTTTTTCTGCTTGACAACCTGTAGGATTTGGTGCTTCACACAATTCACCTGGTAACCAGTAGTCACCAGAGCTTAATAACTAAACAGTACTTCAGGCACAGTGCAGAGAATTTATTTTTTAAAATTAATATTCCACCTGAGGAAAACTTTTCCTACCATTTCCATCTGCAAGAAATAAAAAGAAACAAAGAAAGAAATGGAAAAAGCTGAAGCTTTGATACTTCCTGCTCACCCCTTTATCACTTTCATACCGGGCAGTCCCTCCGCATCCTTTTCCATTAAAGCTGTACAATTCAATTGTAACCTGCTGGCTAATATCTTGCTGTACTTGGCTGAGTTCTGTTCAGCAGCAGCGGCTTTCTGAGAAGCAATCAATGTAATTCTGAGGAGTAAAAAATACATCTGTATTTTATATCCTCTGTGTTTCGATTGAGTACTGTTTCTAACAGGGTGAGACCCAGAACGGCAGAGAATACTAGGGAAGAACAGGGGTAAGGTGTCTCGCAGAACTGCTTTGCAGTCTGATTTGAGACCCCAGGGAGGACGCAGCAGAGATCTCAGGGTAGAACTCCTAGATCGCACACTCTCTTTACACCTAGCCTACTCTAAGGTTCTCCCGATCTACTTGCACAGCCAAAACTCTTGTCTTTTGACAACATCCTTTCTTTCCTCACAAGAAAAGAAATCGGTCCCTTTTACCCATTTAGAGTGGACAGACTTATAAATAATGGAAACGTGAAAAAACCCCCAACTTCAGCACATTAAGGTACAAATAAAATCGACTGCTACATATTATTCAGTTGACTTCTATCTGTACAGCAAGGTGTCAATCATAACAGCATTTTCGAATAGGATTAAACAACAAACGTGCAGAGTTATTATGCAGGAATCTGAAAATCTGATTAATTTGTAATATTTGTGTGTGGTCTCAGAAATCCAGCCATGGGCGCTGCCTTGGACTCAGAGCAGTCCCTATGGAGCTGGGGAGCCACCAGCAGCACCTTCTCTGCTCTCCGCTGTGCTTTGGGGAGAGTGTAGTCTTGCTACACCTCTGATGGCTGGTGCGCAAGGGGCAGGGAGAAGGGACGGGGAACCTACTCTGGAAAGAGATGTAATTCCCCTTAACGCCGTTTGCCTAGGCAGGGAGCTAAGACTTCTCTTATCACTGGGCGCCGCATCACAGCCTAAGCCAGCGAGTTTGCTCAGCAGTGCTGTATGAACAGACAGGAGTGCTGCTGCCACGCTACAGCCATGACTGCAGACAAGGCTTTCATATTTAATAAGCAGCATTCATCATATATGATATATCGTAAATTAATTATAAATGACATAATACATACACCTACCTCTCATCCCACCAAGGGGCCGGAAGGGCACGACCCAATAGAAAACTGAAGTGCACTGTAAACACTGTAAAATAATCTTCTTAAAATATTATTTAAAATAAAGCCTTTATAAAAAAAAAAAAACCCCAAACAAATTCCCAAGCAGAAAACCTTGTTGAACAACACCTGGCTTAAAAACATCCCACACGCCAAGGCCTCCAAGCCTCCCACAAAATCACACTGTACAGGCACTAGTTGTAAACAGGCTTTCCACAGTTTGCTTCCTTTCTGTTTCTTACACATCTTCAGCAACACACCAGGTAACTCCGTTCTAAATGTCTTTATCTCCCGGTGCCCCACAGAAAGGAGGGAATCCCCTCATCCCCACTTTGCAAATGAGCCACTAAGGGACACGGGGACTCAGAGCCGGATTCTCCCGTCACGCCACTGAGGCACCCAGATCCCCTCCGCCGGAGTTACGCTGCTCAGGAGAGCCTGGGTCAAACACAGAACTGCTCTGTGACTCCTTGGCCTCTCCAGGGCTACCAGCAGCTCTGGCACACGCTCCCCAGCCCCCTGCGCTCGGACGCGCTGCCCGTCCCGGTGGCCTTGTCTCACCCGGTGTCCCATCTCGCAGGGAACCTGCAGCTGGCTGCCGAACGTGGCTTCACTGGAGAGCATTACAGGGCACAGGCTGGAGTGCGTTAAACACGCACGTCCAGCTCTGTCCCGGGCCTCCTGGCTCACCTGCAGATGTGGGCTTGTGCCTGCTCAAAGGCGCGGCGCACGCGGGTGTTTCCTCTCAAACTCTGCACCAGCGCTCGCGCAAAGCCCGGGCTCAAAGCCCAGCACAGGAGCAGCCTCAGCAGATGATCCGCACATCAATAACTTCCTCACAGGCTTCCAGAATGAGTTCGGGGTGTCTCACATCTATGCCAGGGAGATGCTGGGCCGCCTCTCTTAGTGCTCAACGCTCTGAAAAACAAGCAGGATCAAACTGAGAAATGCTAGAGTTGCAGTAATCAAAAGAACACAGAAATCCTTCTGAGATACCCGTGTAAGCAAATAGTTTAAATGAATTAATAAAAGAATGCAGCACTTCAAGCAACAGTTCATATTAAAATCCTTAGACACAGTTCCACAATGTGACATTAAATTACCTGTATTTATCTCTCAGTAACGGGAACAATAAGAACTCGAGAGTAGACTTTTTGCTTCCTCGCTGAGCCAACTCACATTAAAAATACAGCTTTAAGAATTCAATCATTAAAGGGAAAATACTGCCTGTGAGAAAAAAGGCTTACGTTTTTAAAACTGATAAAATCGCAGTCTGCGCACGTGATGTAGCTGCATTTAGATCATAAGCCATATCAGGAGAAAAACAGATAACTTCTTAAAAGAAATTAAATAGACTGATAAAATTCTAATTATCGGGTATGGTGTATGGAAGTTTGTCATCCCTGGCTAAAGTAACTTAGCTCTTCATTAGACGAACCCTTAATTGTCAGCAACTACACCAGCAGCAACCTTGCTGAACAAAATTTAATAGCTGAAAGGAAAAGATGCAGCTGATAATGAAAAACCATAACATTCCCCCCAACCAATCCTCATTCTGCCATGAAGCACCATTCTGCCACGAGCACATACTGTGGCTCTTAATTTCACCATTTCAATTTTCCTGCTGCCTCCCAAGTTAGACATGTAGGTAGGACGCCTTTCCAACCCACGTCGTAAAACCTGAGTCATCAGATTGCTCCACAGAATTTCACAAACACATCTAAATTTTACAATACTTTCAGGAGAGAGAAGTGAGATTTTATGCTGAATCCACCTCACACTGGGATTATGCTATGGCTGCCAGAGGAGATATTCCTGCTACCTCAGCAACGAAAATCAAGATGAGAAATTAAATGAGAATAATGAATCATGCACTGAAAGGTGTGAATTTAAGCTTGGGCTTCTCACATTTAAGTAGTCAGACAGCTGTCTTCTTCCAGTCCATGGCCAAGACAATTCGCATACAGCTGACCAAGACAATTCGCATAGAACTCACTCATCTAGATTGTATAAAACTTCTCTAAGCATCAGGTTGTCCCACAGATGGTGAAGCAATTCACCTTCTACTGCTGATCTCTACTTCAGATTCTAAGCTGTTATTTCTAGGCAGGGATTTCAGCCTCACAAAGAAAACCAAACAAGTAGAGGTCTGGGTGAGTGCAGAATTACCACCAGCACCTGTTAACTCTGAAACCTAACAACGTTGCAATGCCAGTATCATTATTTTACAGTTTGATCCTTTTAGCACAGCACACAAGTACTGTGCTGATCTGCCACAGCGTCAGGTTGTCTCAACTTACACAACTCTCACCCTTAACTTTTCCCTACCGGCGCACAAATCCTCGTAGTTTACCTTTGAAAATGTTTGTGGTGTGATAAGGAAACGCCATCTCGATCTACCATACTGACATGTATGTCAGTGCAATATCCTGCACAGAATGCTAAAAATCCTGCCTGCAGAATGGATTGAATCAGCCAGCAGAATGGAGAGAGCAGATCTGCTTTACTGGCTGCATCATTCGGTACTGAAGTAAGTAAAACCTCACAGTTTTCTACTGATCAGAACCTGCCACGCCGTTGTTACTGCAAAGCGTCCAAAACCACTGCAGAGCTCAAAATCATTCTGCCGGCAGAGCGCAAAATCTCGCCTTTGCCTGGTCCCTGGGCACATTTTCTCCTAAAGGTTCTTCTCCCACAAGACACATAAGGTAGCCGCAACCCCCGTGCTCATTACCCGTGTGCACAGAGCGTGGCTTGTGTTTACACACCTGCATCTTTCTGGATCGGGACTGACGACATTAAAACTCCCGGAGGTTTATAATGAAAATCAGGCGGCTATTAAAGTGATTCACGTTACCGAGACCTTCTCCTGGGCACCCCCCAGTTATATTTACCACCAAACAGAAAACCTACCTCACCAGGGCACAAAAATCACAGGTAGCACAAATCCCCAGCTCTCCCAACTGACTTAAATTTTCTCCTTTCCCATCTTTATTTCTGCTCCTCTTCCATTGTCTCATTTTTTTCTTCTTTCTCTTTTCCCCAAGTGATGCTTTTTTTCCTTATTGGTGCCTATATGAATATTCTTCCACTTCGGATACTTTGTGTGAGAAAAGACGCATTGCTACTGCAGAAAAGGTGAAGGGATATAATTGCAAAAGTATGTTCTTTACTCAAAATAGACTCATTCTACTTTTCTTCACCCGCTAAGTACAGTGCGTGAAACTCCCTTGCTAATGGTACGTGCATTTTTAATGAACTGGACCCTTCCTACGGAGAGTCCTGGTTTCTTTTATACTGGATGCATCAGCACAAATATAGTCACATTAAGGTCACAAAGACCCTACCGGCTCTCCCTGAACTCATACAACATTTCATACTCACTGTTTGCTGATAGTGCTGGGGAATGCAATGATGATAAAGGTTACTTACCAGGAGATGGACAGCCGAATGCATTATTATCTCACGCTGGGCAGCTGACCCCTCGCTAAGAAGGGCAGGAGGCTTTCCTAAATTAAACTTTCCTTGCTTTCCATCCCTGGAAGCTTAGTAAATGCCAGAGTGAGCACACTGAAGAACATCTACTTTGGAACAACGGCCAGTTTGCTGTGGTCAACTACCATTTCTTTATGATTTTTACAGCACTTATCTGTGCACGCATTTTTATTCCTAGCAGGGCAGAGGGCAAGCTTTCCCCCAAAAGCTCGACTTCCTGACGCTCACCCTGCCCATCTGACTCCTGTACCCTCCCCAAAGTAAGGCGGACTATGGCGGTACCTTGTAATGATATAGATTGCTGTTCACCTGGAGACCCTTGCACAGTTTCCGTATTATGGGCTTGGCTGCTGGCACTCCAGACTGACGACAGCCAGGCGATACATGTGGACGGCTTCCCGTGCGCAGTAATTCGGGCTCTGGGTGGAGGAAAAGGGTGGCCTGTCTGACATCTTTTGCTTTTTACAAGTTACACTGATAGACTTATTTACCAGGGATAGGGCATGGGTAGGTGGCTGATGACAGAAATCTAACTCACACCTGTTGACACCCTCCAGGGACTGGAAAGAAAAAACCGTAAGGTGCGGAAGACGTGAACCTTGAGCCCTACCAGACCTAGGAGAGCCTGTCTAGAAATTCCAGTCACCTGGTTTGGTGAGTAGGGAATATCCAGTTAAGGGAGGAAGCGTTCAGTTAAACCCAGTAAAAGCACCTGGCACTTAGATCTTCAGCAGAGCCAGTGTTCAGCAAAATGCCCCCCCCCATATATGTAAACTGCTGCGGGAGCGTCCTGGCCAGCGAGTATGCTCAAGCAACAGTGCTTTATCACTCTTGCTACTGAGTTCACTGTCTGGTTTCATCCCTGTGGTGTCTTTAACAATTTCACACTCTCTGCTGTGGTCTTTGCAGAGCCCTGTGGGGCAGCTCCATCAAGGGCCATTGCAGGTTGTTCAGCTGTTCAGACTTTATTATTGAGACTCTGGAAAGAGCCATCCCACAGAGCAGCGTACTGTAGGAGTGCAGTGGATCCAGGAGGAAACCTTAGCAGTGGCAGCACCTCCGTATGCAGGAGACCACGCTCCTAGCTCAGACTAAATCACAGAACTGCGAAGTCTACATTATAAACCTCTTGAGCTGCACATGTACCTTCAGAAATTCCTAGCTGCAAAAACCCAACAGCCCTCCCCCTTCAAAAGCAGCCTGTGCCATTTGGCATCTGCAGCAAGTTCTCCCGGTGTGGCTCAGCAGGGGGAGCCATCACTTCAAATTAAAGCCTTGGCTGGGAGCTGCCCACACTCAGGGTATGTATGCGTGTCTCCCGGGCTTGGAAATCCTGAACTGAATTAACTTCCGTCTCTTCATTATTGTCTGAAATCAACGGCAGTGACTATTTACAAGGAGCTTTTGACAGCGGTTCCCAAACCCTTTCTATTTTTTTAAAGAGCATTCAGTCTGCTGGCCAGGTCTTGAAAGCTGTGCCAAGCCTGACCATGCCTAAACTAAGTTTAAAACACACAGCAAGGGCTTTTGGTCCTGCCCGCCCCCCCTCCCCATAGACCAAAAGTTGAAAACATCACAAAGACCTGAAGAACTAGCAGTCAGCATTCCCACCCTGTCTGCCCCCTGAATTCGAGCAGGTACTTACCAGACAATGATAGTGAAACACTCCGCAGCAGCCACTGGGATGGTCTTTCGCACACTGGCAATACCCTAAAGCAATCTGCGGGGAAATGACCAAGTGCTTTACAAACATTTGGGCACTCTTTCTCTAATATGTTGATCTTGCCTTTATGTGAGGAGTCAGACTCCTACCGGATTTCACATGGTGGCTTAGTTCTCTAGGAAAGGTTTAAGAATACAGCAGAGGCTGGAAAAGCTTTCCCTGTAACAGGCCTCCATCCCAGGCCAGGCTCACTGCAGGAAAGATCTCCAGTCAGTAACGCTGTGGCATGGCAAGACCTCTTGGCAACACCATGCTGTGCAGGAAGGGACAAAGCAAAAAGGAGCCACACCACTTAGCTCTGCCACAATACCAAGTGGCGGGCAATTTGCTCAAAGAGGGAGAGAAGGCTCTGCAATACATCCTAACAGGGTTAAATTATACGGAATACACAGGCTGTTTCTAATCCAGGAGAATGCCTGCGTTCATCTCTAGATGTACGTGTCTCTATAGATACATATTTTTAAACAAAATAGTTTCCTACATCCCTTTTGGTTTTATATTATTGTTCTGTTTATTTTTTCAGCAAAACAGTAGTTGAAACATATCTACTGGTTAAAGATGTTATTAAGTGCATTCCCAGTGTGCTGTGTCGCTAAGAGACTTAGGTGACATTATTCTTGTACCCTTTTACAAAGCATTATTTTATCGTCCTCTCATTTCTCAAGTTTTACTTCCACTTAAAGTCAAGCAGAGTGAGGGCTTCGCAGAATTCTCTTACATTACTGTCCTGTCATTATTCTGACTCACTTACACAACAACACTAAACCAGCATCAGCTTCCATTTGTCGTATTATTTATTTTGAGGATTATGTCAGATCTCGGACTATGTGTACGTGCCTACTAAACATCATTTGGAGTTGGGCAAATGTGGAGCTGGACCACAGTCCATCAGAGTGGTTGCATCGGCACGTGTTGCCAGCATGCCGCTTCCTCCAGCCACAGACTCCTTCTCATCTGACCCTGCCCTATCTCTGGGACAAACGCGTAGGTCGGACAGGGTGCAATGTCTGCCCAGCTGGCCTCTAGAGTTGTCTTTCCTCCACAGTGAAGAAATCTGCACTCAGATCTCTGGGATAAGTTCTTGCTGTCTTTGGGACAAAGCCTCTGCAAGTCTTCCTTGCATCCTCACATCAGAGAAAAAGCCCCTACTCCCATCACCTTGTCTCTCCTTAAGTCCACATACTGGCTACTGAAGGACTGCTGGAGGAAATAATATTTGCTGACTGCCGACTATACAGTCTCGAGTATGGTTCTGGGCACAAGCAGCCATTCCATTAACCATCGCTCCGATTGCTCCCCTTGTTATTCTGCAGGCTCCGTTGATTATATGGGTGATAATACACTAAGATTTCACTCAGAAAGAGATGGCTGGGTTCAAAACACAATCTAGATTGAAAATACACTAAAAAACCCCAAAATATTTGTATTGATACTTACCATCTTCTCCGCTGAATGGTATTTAAGGAGCTTCCAGGGAAAATCCAGCCCTTTACCATAATATGTAGGATTGACATTCATAAGGCAGTTGTATACAGAAAACAGGATGCAATAGGTTTATTTCAGCCATGTGAAGCACACCTCTTGTACGTGTTACTCCACTTTGCACACGTAGTGCTACAATAGCATCGTTTTTACTTAAGGTTATTCTAATGACTTTCCTCCAAAGAGCATTTCTGGACACCACAACTCCCTAAATGGCAACAATGGATAAACATCAGCTTGAGAAAGGCAGCTCTATATTATTTATGAAGCTGCAATTCTCCTGTAAATAACCCCGTTGTTAAAATGATATGTGTCTATGTAATTGAGTCTTCTGTATACAAGGCTTTATTGCAATGCCAGAAGTTAACAGACCAGTCAATAAAATCAATAACTCGCTTTTTCTTGCTTATGTATCTCACTTTTCTCCACCTTTCCTATGTCCTCTGTTTGTTCCAGTGACATATTAACCCTACAAAGGATACACAGCTCTTATGATATTGTTTAGTAAATGGTCATCTGAAGAGACACCGTGTTGGGGCAGGCAGCGGGCCTGCCGAATGCCTGGCAGGGAGAGAACAGTTTGACCTTGACCAGCTTGTGGTGTACCCCTGAGCAGCTGGAAAAGTCCCGGAGGAGTGCTGGGTCAGCCTGAGAAAGGGACTGGAGATAAGGAGAAAGAAGAACAATACCGTGTTTGTCAGATACCCCAACAGTGGGGGATTTTAAGAAAAGTAGCCAATAAAGTAATAGACAAACAGCCATGTAACCAATGAGCATGGTGCCTGGATGAAAGGATAAAGTATGCAAGATATGGGGGGAGCAATAAAGATGGCTATTCTGCTGCAAAAACGTTGTCGTGTCCGTCTCTGCCGCGACAACACCGCCTCAGCAACTTAATACTCTGCCTATTTATTGTGCTCTTTAACATACACTTGTCTGGTATAAATCAGGGTGAAAGAAAGCGACTGTCTGGATCTATAGGTCAGAGCGCTAGAGATTTCTAACCTGAACGACTACATGAAGGTCTGAGAAGATTAGGTTCCTACTGATACGTTTAGCTAAAAGTGCTCCAGGCCTGGACTGCATTAGCGTACAACCACTGTCAAAGCAGCTCTGCCAGATTATAGCACTGTGCTGCTTATGCCTCTGATGCTAAGGTTGCATTTCCGTTATGTTCCCCATTTTTCAAATATTTATAACTTGGCCGTAAAATTTGCTTTGGCCTGAAACATGGTGAACCAGAAGCCAGATTCTACAAATCTTTACTCAAGAAAGTTGCCCATCTTGTTTCAGTGGGAGTGTTTCCATTAGTTGGGTCCTGCCAGACTACAATCCAAGGTCGAAGGCTACAAGCCTGGTTGTTTTATTTTCTTAATGAAAAGAGGCCTTGGTCCCTTGAAAATTATTCCTTAGGAAAAAAAAAGAAAATATGGAAGCACTGGAAAATAAGGCTTGTTTTTGTGATGTCGTTAGATTCCCTACCTTGGTAATCTCTTGTTTTCAGCACTTCGAAAAGAAAAATTAACAGCAAAGCTGCTGCAGTGTCGAAACCAGCTGTGGGGCACACGCACTAAATTTTATTCCACTAATTGCATTTTCTTGTGGGATTTCATCTGGGATCTAGCACACCTCCTAAACAGCGTAAAACTGGGGGGGCTCCCAACGAGCCGTTCTCGTCCATCAGGAATGCAAACGTGCTCACAAAAGGGATCTTACTATGTGTGCTCCATACAGGCTCTTCATTCAAAAATACTTTAACAGATGTCATGCTGGATAAACATAATGGCTCGCCTGAGGCTTAGAGCCACTTTACTCACAGTAGAAACAAATTTGGACAGCATTATTCAGATGAAGTCCTTAATATACACCCACAGGCTTACTCGGGCTTACCGACACAATATCTTTTTCTTTCATGCTCCTTAGCCAGCTGAACACGTGATCTGTTATCGACTCAAATTTTCCCTGTTGATGCTGCTCTCTTGGCTCCCTGCTGAAATAGGTCCTCCCTCTGCCTTTGGCTTTGGGGTAAGGTTGCTGTGGAGCGCTGGCTGGGGACCAAATGCGAGGCCCTTCTGCCTGCTCCAGCAGCCCACACGTTATCTGCGGGGAAGCGCAGGAGGCGCGTGTTGTACAGCAGCGTTCTCCGAATCCTTTCCTTCTGAATCCTGGAAAGGTCTCAGTGAGCAATTTCACTCTTGTGAGCAGACTCACAGAAATAACACGAGCATGAGGCACTGGCGATGCTTATTTATGTTCCTGGGGTAAGACCCCTCTGTGCACAGAGCAAGTGTGTGGTTGCAATGCTTCTTCACAAGAATTTATACCTTTTCTTCCCGTTTACTCAATCTTGTTTGGCACTGCAGAACCAGGCTCTGGCAGTGGCAAGTACACAATAATATCGAGTGGTATCTGTTCTGAGCAGCATGAAAATTCCTTGCATGGAAATTCCTTTCTTCCCCATAAGATTCATCTCATGCCATATAGTAGCACCAAGAAGAACTGTGGCAGTAAGCTACAGACGTGCTGGTTTATAATAAAGTAGAGGGTTTCTTTAAAGTACCTCTGACTTTTGCAAGGGCCGAGGTCTGAAACACTGGGCTATAGGACAGCGCACGCGCCTGACACACCACCTTGCAGGCTGTGATGGGGGTGGCGTTGTGTCGTGTGCTGGGACCGGAGGTTATCCCAGCGGGCTGCAAGCAGCGATGCTGTGCTGCCTCAGGGGAGCCCGCGCTGCGGTTGGGGTCTCTAAGGACACTCCTTGCCTGCAGCCCCTCTGCGCTGGGACCCCTCAGCAGCAGTCCTGGCAGCCCAGGTGCCCTGAAATACCAGCGAGCGAAGCCGGAGAGAGCTGCGGTGCTGCCAGGCGAGGGGCCGAACAGCACAAGTATCGCTTCTCCTAAGCCACCAGCAGCAGCCTTGGGGGCTGACAGGGAGAAATACAGCGGGCGGGAGTTCACTGAGCGGCATATCTGCCAGGGCTCGCTGGTTTGAGTAGGGGCTGCTATTTCTGTGGCAGCCTGTCTAGGGAGAGCTCCCCAAAATATTAGGCTGGCATCATCAAGTAAGGCAGAGCCCATGCTGAGACTTGGTCAGTTGTTTGAGCAGCCGGTACGCTGTGCCCCTCAGGAACAGGGCCTGCCCTTCCGAGAGCGAAGGCATGGCAGCACTGGCTGCTCTCTGCCTACAGCATCGGGCAGCATGCCGCGCAGCTCTGTGCTTGAGCTCCGGGCACCGAAATAATGTCATATCAGAACTTCAGGCTGACCTGCTGCAGGGGTCACAGCTCAGGAGACAGAGAAAGAGAGGGTGAGTCACTGCAGAGAATAGGGACAACATTTACGTCTCAGATCTGCAGAACATGGGTGCTGTCTTAATCTTCAGGCATTCCCTGCTGAAGCACATGGTTCTAACGGGGGGAGCAAGAATATGTTCCCTTTATTTATTTACAGTGAAGTGGTCGCGAGACTGTAAAAATAAGGTATGGGGTGCAAATCCATAATTCTGAGCTCGCTCTCTCCCACTCCGATCGTCTGTGAAAACATCACAGAGCAAAGCGCAGCATCTCTTCTCATACAGCAAGACCTTGATGGGCGATAGTTTTGAATCACCTAATCTCAAAGATACCCTGCAATCCTTAGAAAAATCCTGTGGATACTGGGGGACAAAAGCACTTGTACAGTGATCCCCACGTTCTTCTCCAGGGCTCTTCACTGGGGCTGCACTCTCACAACGTGCACAGACGTAAAGTCTGACCCTGATGTACCTCTTCTAAGAAAGAATCGGTCCCGGGCTACAGTTGCTCTCCTTGGCTCCCCTTTCCTGCTCAGCTTCCCCTTTTTCTGTGCTGTTTTCCTCCTCTTTTAGGAGGATTCTCAGGCAAAAAGCCCGAAACAGTGACTTCAAGAATATTAAAAATATGTGGAGTCAATTGCTTATGTTTTTAAAGGCAGGGTGGCTCTTGGAAAAAAAAATCTCAAATGAAGTACATAAGGCAACTTTTAAACCCACTATCTTCTGAGAATGATTTTGTACTTGGAATAAAAAAATATTTGCATTAAAATGGGAACGGTGGAGAAAGTCAGAGCAGATGGGTGACAGATCCTGCCACTAACACAAGGGTTTAAAACCTATCAGGGCATCCTTGAGGCTGGAGGCCACACACACTTCATCCTTTCACACTGGAGCAGAAAGCAGAATTCCCCCATTAGGAGCAGCTCATCTTCCAAGGATACTTTACACTGTATCACATCCAGCAACGCTAAAAGTCACACTGAGAAAACATCCAAATACCAAATTTTTTTCTACCGTCTGAGAAATAAGGAAATGGTCTGAGCTGCAACTCTCTCTACTTTTATTTTGGTACATCCAGCATTTTCCTCCCAGTCTCTTAAAATCTAGTGCTAAAATATATCTGTAGCTGGGATGGGAAGAGATCTTCAGGACTGCACCACAAATCAATGCCTTTTCAATATACGTGTTCTGGGTGGATGAGCTGCAGAGAAAGAGTATCTAGGATCAGGAGGATCACGTCTAGCACTGGCATAAAGAGGCGAAATGCACGTAGGTTAATCTTGCCACGGCACAGAGGGCCTGTAAAGAAAGGGAATTCCTATCAAAGAGCACTGCATGCTCCGCTGAACTTTTGTCACTGAGAAATTAACATTTGGTATTACACACAGCTTTTGGGAGAGCTTCTGCAATGGCTGTCTGCACGTAAGCAATACACCCTGCCAGCGAGCATGGGCTCGCCGAGCGGGGAGAAGGGCCAGCAAGGAGACAGCGAGCCCTGACCGAGGGGCAGGATGAACTGTGTCTTCAGCTGCAGACTGGAAGCGCACAGCCCTGAGCCTGAAAGGAAGGTCTTTGACCCGTTTGCTATGAAACCAACAGGCAGTGGGCCCGGACTGTGAGATGACCCCTGCTGAGGAGTGCCAGCTTGCCATGGAGGCAGCCACGGGGGTAAGTCACCCCCAGAGGAGCGTTGGATCGCCTGGTGGGAGCAAGTCAGATCAGTACCCGGAACAGAAAGGCTAAAGTGCTTCTCCTCTTTGGCTCCTCTTGTCCAGAAGCACACTGAGGCAGGCAGAAATACTTCCTGACTCACACAAGTTCAGTACGGAGGACTCCCAAGGGAAGCCTGAACTAGATTGCGTTTGGAGCTTGGCAGCAAAGCTGCTAAATAGAAACAACAGCTTTAACGAAAAGCAGTGGTGTGTTAAAACCCCTGCGCAAAGCCTGTTTGCCTCTCTGATTTCTTCATGGTTCTTGCTCTCTCCCTTCCCCCCCGGCCCACCAATAAAAAAAAGTGGATGTGAAGGGAGAAGGCAGCCTGAGACTCCAGACGCTCATGCAAGAGTTCAACAGCTACTTCTCTGGACTGCAATATGGTAACTGTCTAACAGGGCTTGGCCAAGCCACATGCCGGCACAGAAACGGGTCTTTAGTGACGGATTTGTACCCGAACATGGTAACTAGGGGGGAAAGCAGGTTGGTGTTAGAGTATTCATAAGGCCCTAAGCAGATTTTAAGTGAGAATACAAGAGCAAACAGGTCCTTCTCATTACTCCCATGCTTGAATTCGTCTCCAATAAGGCCAGTGAGAGATGCTCCAACAGATGACAGTGGAACCCTGTCAGACCCCATGTCTCATAAACTTGGAAGCATACTTCACTTCAGAAGCGCTTCTTTGACACAGGTGTCGTCAGGAGATGACAAGGAACATTATGCCTTTTTAAAGCTGTAAAGCAAAGTTGGTTAATAAAAATGTTTTCCTCAAGAAGACAGTAATCTAAATTTCTTTAAGTACAGTACGCTATATCTCCTCTGTACCAGCTCAGTTCTCCTTTCTATCCTTCTTAGCCAGCATGCCCAAACTGTCAGGGAGAGTGGCAGCACTGCGACAGGAAAGGCCCCTAAAGCTGCTTCCTATTATCCGTTGGCATGACGTGTCGCTACGTGACTTGTTTTTCCTACTTTCCCTCTCTCCTACAAAAGACATGTGGGAGGTAGGATGAACCTCGGACCAGGACTTGACACTTGGGAAAACTCCATTTTCCTAAGGAACTGTTTCCTTTTCTTATTTTTTCCACTACTGTCTTCAATGACATCCATGGCCAGAGGAGTCTCTCACATCCCTGAGATGCAGAGACACCCCCCAAGCTCTGGGGGGGCAGGCACGTTACATGGCAGGGAGAGGGGGGACGCGAGGCTGCCGATGCCAGGAGGAGGCAGAAGGCCCCTGGGGATGGCGGAGGGAGCCATCAGCAAAGAGTGGCACCCAGCCCCGACCTGCAGAGCGGACACTGGTTCCAGAAACACAGGCACCATCTCCCGCAACACGCTTACGCATTGTCTGACAAAACGCTTGGCTTGGGCCTCGGCCTGCCACAATCATCCCAATACTACAAAGCCAAAAAATGCAACAGTGTGAAAGGGACACTCATGGACCAGAAGAACAGGCAGCAGCTCTTCTGCACACACAACATTTTAAAATCGCTTAAATTCCCCAGTAGACACTTGGCACCAGACCCGTAAGACACGCAAGCATAAAGTATCTCTCCGGTCACAGTAACAGCCAGGGAAGGCAAGAAAAGAAAGCCAGGAGCATTCTGTCCAGCTTAGGATTGGGGATTTCTTGACTACCAGTCCCAGTGCTCCAATCACTAATCCTTGCATCCAATAGCTGAGGACGCTCCACGCACGTAACACTGATCTGATCTTGATGCCGGCAGGAGAACAGATCAGTACAGCACTCGTAACTGATGTATCACTAAAGTATCGATGCAATTTTCCTCGTGCCTTGCTATTTCTATTTTGTTTGCTTTTCTGTGTACGCAGAATACATGCTGTGTTCCTAGCTGCTCTATACTCTGCTCTTTCCATCCTGAGGGAACAAACAAACCGAGGCAAAGGCTTTAACAGAACTCCTGCTGCTCATCAGTCTCATGGCTGTTTCAGCGTTATAGAGTTCAGCCCTGCCAGACACCGAGCCATTCTGTGGTTTATGAAAATTTGGAACACTTCCGCACGTCGTGGAAATAATTAGTGCCTACTCGGAACATTGTCCCAAATTATTTACCTTCCATTTCCACTATCTAATATTCCCAGCATCATTATGTTTTCGGGTTTTGGGTTTTTGGTGGGTTTTTTTTTTTTTTTCAAAAATGCTGTAACTTCTGGGAACAGCTTCCCCTTTTTGCCCTGTATTTATACAGCACCTAGTGGCACGAAATCTCTTGTGCAGAGTGAGATGATGAAGAGCTAATCCAATAGGCAGCCTTCCTGAATTTGACCAAAAGGAGCGGGCGAAAAATTTCTCTATTTTAAAAAGTGCCATTCTCTTATGTCATTATATTCCCAATACTCTATAGATTAATTAAAAATACATTTCCAAATTTTTTTTTTTTAAGACACAAAAATATTTTAAAGACACAAAAATTCAGTTTTCCCTCATGGAGATAAGGACTGCTATGAAGCCTCCATCTCTGACACAGGATTAATTTGACCTGTAGACCCAGGTAGAAAATTTGTGATTCTTTGCTATTTTATTTTCATTGCAAAATGCCAAAAGAGTTAAAATCAGTTAACTGAATTTCACCAAAAATCCATTTTCCGGAGAGGAAGTGTACACTCAGTGTATGGCAGAACACTCATTTCGAGCAGCCAGCATGAAATTTCAGGCTGAAACCAGAACCAGAGAGGGAAAACGAACCAGCCTTCCTAGGAACAGCCAGCGCCCCAGTGGTTTCCACACCTGACAGAGCACTAAGATCTGATTCAGGACACAAACCCAAAACTCTCATTTCCCAGGCTGATACCTGACGCGGTCTCTAAGATGCACATTCCTCTTCACCTTCCTTTACTGAAAGAGCTCCGTTCCTTTTCCACACGGGGAAGACAGCTGGGACACAGCCCCCTGGTGCCTGGGTCAGCCCCAGCAGCCTTTGGCCCCCCTGGACCCCAGCGCTGGTGCATACAGAATCACCCTACATGTGCTTTGGCACCTGGAGCGCAGCGTCAGAGCACCACTCACGCAGCGCAGAGCTCAGAAATTCAGGCCCAGCCACGGCGGAAAGGAGCTGCTTGCGATAGCCCTGGTCTCAGGCAAGGCTGCACATGGTTCACATGCAGATGAAACGGGACCAGCAGGATCAGCCCCTCATATTGCTCCTATTCAAAAACCCCTACCCAACTCCACCAAAAACCAGCATTCCATTGTGAAAAGTAACTGGTGCTGACTTTACACAGAATTGCAGGAATTTGAGAAGTGTGCACGTTTTCAGCGCTGGTAATACCGCCAAGCAACGACATGTTAGTCCTTAGAAACTGCCAATCTCACGCCGCGCACAAAACCAAACCAATAGGAGGAGGCACACGTGTATTTTGAAGACATGTCGGTTTTACAGAAGGCAGTTCCTGTCATCATCAGTTACCTGCTCCTGTGCAATGTTCATTTCAATAAAGATTCCTTTCCACACCTTCAGCGGAAGGAACACAAACGTTTTCTCCGCCGCCTCCCAAGCTCTGCAGAGACAACTGTGCAGGGTCCCTGCAGGGATGACTGATCACGCGGGATGCTGGAGGCCCTTGTGGGTTGATCCAGGGCGTCATCCCTGTCCTTAGGACAGAACAGAAGTGCCTTGCTGGGTCACAGCCAGGGGACGGGACGTTGCCCTGTGCGGGCTGGGAACACCTTTCTGGAGGAACAGCGCGCTGTGGTTACCCATCTGGGTAAACCTTGCAACTTCAGCAACAGTTCCTCTGTGTGTCAGCAACGTTAATAACCTGATGCCGAAGCTACTGCCTGCCTCCCCCTCCAGAGGGGTTCCAATCAAAAGGGAAGAATAGCACTAAGACTAATCCCTGGGCAGACTGGCTCCTGGGCATAACCAAAATATCGTTACGCAGGACATGAATTCTCACTCCAATGCCGTGAGGGCAGACACCGCTGCTGCCCTTCCTATGTGAAGTGTCATACGTGTCCCACGGATACATCATACAATACACAACACAGCATCTGCCAACAGACGTTTCTCCAGGTTTGCTTCCATTGCTCTTTCCTCGGATTTATTCTAGTCACCGTAATACACATTTTCTTCTCTTTCCTGACCATCTTTCCCATGCTTATAAACACACTGTAAAATAACACGCAATCTCTCTCAGGTTTTTAGAAACACAAATAATACAGCACTCTAACACCTAGGCTGATGCTTTACCCGTATGATACTGCAAGGCATGAGACACATCTGCCAGTCAGATCTTGCCGTGTCACATGCAAACATTTCATTAACGGATCTCGCAGGGGGGTTGTTTAACCTTTAATCCCCTGATTAGCTGACTGACTCCATGGGTAACGATTTGATTCCAGTCCCTCTGCCACAGCAACATGTTCTCCTTTGTCACTCTCCAAAACCACGAAACTTCTATCACAAGTTAAATTAGCTCAGGATATAGCGATAGAGAGAGTATTCTTGCTCTAACGGTAGGTTTAAGATGGAAGCCTTCCACAACACTCTTAGAGAAAAAAATCAGGAAAGTTACCCTAAAAGGGAGGGTCTTGCCTTCCTGAAGCAACACATTTTCTGCACTAGAAAGTCTTTACTGAAAACACTTCAATGTCATTACAATTTTATGTAAAGATACTTTGTTTGGTTTTTTTTTTTTCCAGGAGAGTTTATGGCTCCCTCTGAGCCTTGTTCAGTTCAGCTCGATCCAAATACACCTGAGAATCAAAAAAACCAACTGCAGTGAAGCAAACGCTGAGCTCTGATTCTGCAGGCACGTTTGTCTGTGCTTTCTTTCACCCTGGAACCGATGCAGGGGACAGAGACACTGTGGGGTGGTAATGGGGTGGCAGCCCTGTCGCAGACGAAAGTATTGATTTAGTAAGAAATCTAGATTTATTAATAACTAACAGCAATTTATCAATACAAAATAATTCAGAAAGAAAAGCAACTTATTCACAGATTCTAAAATGACAAGATTCACTGTAACTTACCTAACGGTACCTTAATTTATTCATATATATATATATATACATGCACATACACAAACCAGACATGTACATACAGAAACACCCGCCTGTGCTGGTGTAAACAGTGCTCAAGCACTGAAATGCTGCAGCCTGAGCAACAGGCCCCGGGCTGAAGCCTCTACCTTAGCACGTGGTCATTAATAAAGCAGGGAAACTCGCCAGGGAAAGAGGCAGCTTAGACACCAGATATAATCTGTACGGAATGTATCGGGAGACAAAGTATCCAACTTTGCTTTCGCATCCTTGTTCAAGGCTGAGGACCCACGTATTCTGGCTTGGTAGAAATTCCTTTGGTCTCAGCTGCCGAGCCCTGGCCAGGCTTTGGGTGGAATCCAACAGGAGAAAACTGGGCAAAAAAAAGTTATTTTGGTTTGTCAATCTCTGGTATACAAGGGCGTGCCCGCTCCCAGCGCCTCTGGAGGCCTCAGCTCCGGGCGGAGGCACCGCGTAGGATTTCCCCCTGCCCGGGCCAGGCTCTGCAAACCCTCGCTGGAACCGGGGCTGCCCGCGGGGCTGGGGGATGTCATCCATCTGGAGAAGGATCTTTCGTAATCGCCGTTTTCTCTCTCAGGTAGTGATGATTTCATGCATTACACTGTGCTCTCCTGTTTGCTGCTTTAAGTGCACTCTTCTGCCTTTCCTTACTGCACATTTTCTGTATTACGCTCTTACATTACTTAGTTATCACTAGTAAAATACGCCTGCTCTTTTCACTCTGGTGTCTGAGTTTAATTGGTATCAGAAGTGGGTTTCGGCGAAAAATGCCATTATTTAAGTTCAAAGGTATTTGGTGAAGTCTACAAGATGTTCCTGGTTGGGAAAATCCTCCCTATAGTTCGCTGGCCCAGGAGTGGGCTCAGGTCGGAGGACCGTGTGAACAACGGGAGAGCTGGCTGGAAGAAGCCGAACCATTAGATGTTCTAAACTGTATGAAAATGAAACCTACTGGAAAAGAGGTTACAAATTGGAGTTATCGAGGACGGATTTTGTTAACTGCATATAGAAAACACCACCAGAGTAAAGAGAGGCTGTTGCTGGAGCTCTCCCAGCTGGAGTGACAGATGAGTGATTTGCAGAGTCAAATAGTGATGCTGCAATGCCAAAATAATTTGCTTGCTGATAAGCTGGATACTGATCAGACAGTGGCAGAGAAAGCTGCGGGGTGAGCAGCACGATATAAGAAAAGGAAGGGGCGAGTGAATCGTAACAAGGTGCACGCAGTGATTGCGGGTGCCGGTGCACAGTGGGACTGAGACGTGGGATGGTGATATTTGGGAGTCCACAGATTCTGACGAGGTTGGTTCCACAGATGAATTTGTAGATGCAAAACCTGTGTTGAGGTGAAAGACGAAAGCCGATTCTCACGGGCAAGTTGTAAGGAAGGATACAATAGAGGATTATGCACAGCATGAAGTAAATGGTATAATTGAAAGGTTTAAGCAGAGACCAGGGGAAGCCCTGCTTGCTTGGATGGTGCGTTTGCATGGTCAGGGAGCTGCAGGGATAATCCTAGATGCAGGGGGTTCTAAAAAGTTTGTGATTTTATGCTCAGATTCTTTTGTGCAAGATGCATTTCGAAACAATGTTCAGGATACTCATTTGTTAGCACTGGCTGCTCTGGGATGTATACCAAATATCCCACAGACAATAACTGGCCGGCATCTGACCGTCCCTGGTGTACTTTGCGAGACTGTATACAGCGGATGAAAGAGGAAGGGATGCAAGCAGCTATTTTTATAGGAGACGCTGACCTTATGCTGCAGCATCCTTTGTCAGTCACTATGAGAAACAGGGTGATTAAAACTGCTCCACCAGCATATAAGAATGTAATTATGACTCTTCTCCCTAACGAAACGGGGAATCGTCTCAGTGAAGTAATTGGCAAAGTGCAACAGTTACGTGACCTTGGAGAGTGGGGCTGCTGGAGAAGTGCAGGGAACCGAGAGAATTCTGTCAGATACGATAACAGGATTTCTCGAACAGAAATGTTTACTGCCTTATTAAGGGATGGTATGCCCCGTGATCAAATTGATGGCATTTTAACCCCAGAAATGTGGAAGATATATAAAAAGAGAGGGTTGCATAAACCCAACAAAAAGGTACAAAATTCCCAGGCCAATAAGGCAGGGACAACTCAGTCTACGGCGCCACCTCTCGAGCCTTGACGGGACCATCCATCTGCTCGCGGGGGGGCCACCGCGAGTGGATCACCGGTTCCGGGGGGTGAGGAGGATTGGGCACCTTTCTCTGACTTGTACCCTTTGCAGGAGGCAAGGGAGGTGAGTCAACATTAGGATCAGCACAAATGAATTAATGGCCAAGCTCCAGTGCAAGGGGTACGGAAGGACTGATGGCCTCACGTGGATCTCAAAATATTTTGGAATAACCCGTCTCCACAGACTGTAAATGCCCTAATTGACACTGGAGCGGAGGCCTCTCTAATATTTGGAAAGCCAAAGAAGTATAGGGAACAACCTGTAGTTATTACTGGGTTTGGAGGAAAACAAATTGGGGCAGTACAAACACAAATAGAAATGAAAATAGGGAACCTCCCAAAGAAATTGTCCTCGGTAATGATTGTTCCTATTCCTGAATATATAATCGGCATAGACATTTTGAAAGGATTGACTTTAAATCTCCCTGACGGTCAGTATCAGTTTGGCGTCAGACCCTATATTGGTGCCAGACCTGTTACCGTCGGCAAAGTAAAAATGCCTCCTGTGCAGATCCCGGCTGCAACTGAGTTAGTCACAAGGAAGCAGTATAGAATTCCGGGAGGACATGAAGAGATATCACAGGCAATTAGAGATTTATTAGATGTAGGAGCTTTAAAGCCGACCACAACAGCGTGGAACAACCCGATATGGCCTGTCAAGAAAAGTGATGGCTCCTGGAGAATGACGGTGGATTTCAGAGAAGTAAACAAACATCCTGCACCGCTTGCAGCGGCCGTGCCGGACACTGTCACTTTCATAGAGAAGGTTCAGAGACATCCCGGAACTGGGTACGCTGTCATAGATTTAGCTAGTGCATTTTTTACTGCCCCTGTTGCAGAAGAGCATCAGGACCAATTTGCCTTCACATGGCAGGGCCAGCAATACACCTTTACTAGATTACCTCAGGGGTGGCTCACAGCCCCACCATCTGTCATAGAATTGTAGCTGAACACTTAGAGGGAGTACAGCTGCCTCCTCACACACAATTAAGTCAATATATAGATGATATTTTGATCAAGGAAATAATCAGGGGGAGGTACAACAAGCTCTTGAATTAGTGATAGACCACATGAAACAGAAGGGTTGGGAAGTTAGCCCTGAAAAAATCCAAGGACCGTCTCAGACAGTAAAGTTTCTAGGAATTCAGTGGCACTGTGGGCATCGAGAAATACTGCCTAAACCCGAGAAAAAAATTTGCATTTTGCTGTACCACAAAATAAAAAAGAAGCTCAAAGATTCATTGGGCTATCCAGCTTCTGGAGGCGTCATATTCCCCATTTGGGACAGATTTTAACCCCTTTGCACAAGGTGACAAGGAAAGAATATGAATTTGAATGGGGAAGTGAACAACAAGTTGCTTTTGAGTTAGCTAAGGAAGCCATTCAAAAACTTCAGATTTATGGCCCCTACAGGAAGGGGAGGTAGAGTTAAATGTGTCAGTAAATAAATCATATGCTAACTGGAGCCTGTGGCAGAAACAAGGGAGGAAGAAGGTTCCGTTAGGATTTGGGGGCAGAAAGCTGCCAGAGGCAGGAAACAATTATACTCCTCCTGAGAAACGATTATTAGCATGTTATTGGGCATTAGTTGAAACTGAACAACTCATGACAGGACATGAAGTGGTTCTTTGCCCCGAGACTCCTGTCGTGCAATGGGTAAAAACTTCTCCAAAAACTCATCGCATTGGGCATGCTCAGGAATCAAGTATCATAAAATGGAAATGGTGTATACAAGATAGAGCTAAGGTAGGAGTGGGTGGGGTAGCCACTCTCCGTGAGCAAGTGGCAACTACCCCCACAAAGGATCGAGAAATAAACCCTGATGTTACACCTGAACTGGAATCCCCAGTACAATGGGAAAGGCTTTACATCAACTAGAACCCTCTGCAGAGGAACATGTCTGCTTCACTGAGGGATCAGCGAAGTACACAGGAGGGAAAAGGTTTTGGAAAGCAGTAGCTTATCACCCTCCTTCAGGAAAATTTTTAGAAAGCACAGGAGAAGGACAAAGCAGTCAGTATGCTCAATTGTATATGTTAGCATTTTAATCAGATTGCAAATTGGGAAAACAGATTCTTATCCCTTGCAGAAACAATAGCAAACATATTCGATCTCCGCAACTGCTGGGTCTGCGGGAGCCCAGGCGGATTGGAGGATTGGCCTTGGACAGCCCAGCCGGTGTCACCTAAATGGGGGATCAGCACACGAAGTGATGTAAATGAGACAACGGGATTTTGGACTGACGACAGCGACCCTTGGCGATTGCACTTTCCTGGAAAGGGTCTTTACTGTCTCAATCGGACAAGAGAACACGGGGTTCAGATGGGGAAAAGTGTTTGTGAATGGACCTTGTCTCCAGGTTTTGATTGTTGGACTCCTAATTGTCCTCCCTATGATTGTTTCAAATATCGGGGCAGATGGAATCAAACACATGTTAAACTTACTAATGGTAGTTGGGCAAGGTGTTCCTACCACAATTACAAGCAAGCTTTTGAAGGTTGTAAAGCAGTAGGATGGGATGGCTATTTTGACCATCTATTTTTAAGCTGTCCCAGAGATAACTCTACAAGTAAGACTCATGTTGTCCATGATTATCAGTGCAAGTGGCAACATCAAAATGGCACTCGAGCTCACTTCAGCGAGTTCTGGTCCAAAGCTAACAAAACATCTTGGGGATGCGATTGTAAAGGGAAGTCCCATGTGGGAGCTTGGAGCTGCACCTGTTGTGATCCTTACGGTGAAGCAACTGTGGTCGGAGGACCACTAGGCCCAGGAAACACATTATATTTTGACCCACCAACTGATGACGAAACCTGGGAAGGCCCCTTTGCCAATGGAGCTTGGGCTTTAAAGGGACATTATTGGATTTGTGGCCAACCTGCTTATCGGAGGTTACTCCCAAATTGGTCAGAATATGCTGTGTGGGATACATCAGACCCCTATTCTTTTTACTATCACAAGATCAGGGAAAGGGCCTTGGGGTCGAAGTATATGAAGATTTGGTTAGGGAAAAACGGTTCATTGACACTTCCCTAACTAAGGGGAGTGTGCAAAAATGGGGACAAGATGAATGGCCACCTGAAAGAATCATAGAATATTATGGACCAGCCTCTTGGGATCCCAACGAAATAGTGGAGGGTGCCAGAGAACCCATCTATAATTTGAATCAGATAATTCGGTTACAAGCTGTCTTAGAAATAATAACTAACCAAACAGCTACAGCTCTTGACCTTCTGGCTGACCAATCCACTCAAATGAGGAGTGCAGTCTCTCAGCATCGTATGGTCTTAGATTACCTGTTGGCAGAAGAAGGTGGAGTCTGTGGGAAATTAAATGAATCCAAATGTTGTTTGCAAATTAAGGATAATGGAAAGGTAGTAAAACAAATAACTCTAGAGATGAGAAAATTAGCTCACGTACCGATCCAAAGATGGAAGGGCTGGGACCTGGATCCATTTTCATGGCTGCCGGGGGGCCCTTCGATCAAACGTGTCCTTTTCTTTTTCCTATGTGCTGTTGCTAGCTTAGTGTTTATTGCTTGCTTCATTCCTTGCGGTATACAGTTGATTAGGCACGCAGTAATGGAAATGCAATTTGTAGTTACACCTGATGGGAGATCCTCAACTGATGAACGAAAACTAATGTCACTGACCACAGAAATGGTCTGGGAGCCATGATTCACCTATAGGTCCAAGGGCTGAATGAAGTGCTAAGGCTTGGACAACAAGCCCAAGCCAGAGTTGACCTATAGATGAATCCTGTCTATTTTATAACTGATAACCATTGTGCTAACAGGTATTATACTGAGTTATAGCCACCCGCCTGTGCTGACGTAAAAAGTGCTCAAGTATTGAAATGCTGCAGCCTGAACAACAGGCCCCGAGCTGAAGCTGCTACCTTAGCATGTGGTCATTAATAAAGTACGTAAACTCGCTGGTGAGAGATGCAGCTGCGACAAAATATAATCGGTAGCGAGGAGAGAACGCATCCAACTTTCCTTTCTCAGCCTTGTTCAAGAACCCAGGTATTTGGCCTTGTTAGAAACTCCCTTGGTTTCCCCCCTGAGCCCTGGCCAGGCTTTGGGTGGAATCCAACAGGAGGATGAAACCAGAAATTTTCCGCTCAAAACAAAGGTGCCAGCTGTTCTGGCCTGTCGATCTCTGGTCTATAAGGCTGGGCCCGTTGCAGTGACCCTGGAGGCCTCAGCTCCGGGCGGAGGCACCGCGTAGGATTTCCCCCTTGCCGGGACAGGCTGTGCAAACCCTCGCTGGAACCGGGGCTGCCCGCAGGGGGATGGGGGATGATAGTATATGCAAGTGGGGATGTATTTTTCCTAATCTCTATTCTCTCTCTCATGTAGTAATGATTCGATGCATTACCCTGTATTTTCCTGTTTGCTGCTTCAAGTGCACTCTTCTGCCTTTTCTTACTGCACGTTTTCTGTATTACACTCTTACTTTACTTGGTTATCACCAGTAAAATACGCCTGCTCTTTTCACTCTGGTGTCTGAGTTTAACTGGTATCCTTAATCAGCAAAATAGGGGGGATCTCCTCAAGCATCGCCCATCCCTGTCCTGCATCCCCAGGGGCCACGTCAGCATCCCCCTCAAACTCCCCTCGTAGCCCCCCTACAACCCCCAAACCCACCTTGTATCCCCCCTACACCCCCCAACACCACCTTGTCTCTCTCCCCAGGCCAGCCACAGCCCCAGCTCCATGACGCTTGGGGCCTCCTCCCCGGGGGATAACAGCCCCCACACCTCCGGCTCGGGGATCGAGCAGAGCTCCAGCGACTGGGTGACCACCGACATCGAGGTGAAGGTCCGTGACACCTACCCGGACAGTAAGGCGGTGGGACAGATCGGCGTCATCCGCAGCGTCACGGTGAGACCCCCCCGCCCCGGTTCGGGGGGTGCTGTTGGGGCAGGGAGGGGGTAACACACATGGTGAGGCTGATATCCCACCCCCCTTTTTCTGTTTTTGTAGGGCGGGATGTGCTCCGTCTGCCTGAAGGACAGCGAGAAGGTGGTGAGCATCTCCAGCGAGCACCTGGAGCCCGTCACCCCCACCACATACGACAAGGTAGGGCCCCCTCCCAGCCCCCCCCTTTACCCTGGGCCCCCACCACTCCCCCCCCGACCCCTGCTCCTTTGGGCACCTTCTAGGTCCCCTCAGGTACTACCCCCGACCCTCTGGCACCTCCCCACAACCGCTCTGGGACCCTCCCAGCACCCCTGGGGCCCCCCACCAGCCCCCTCAAGGCTCACTCTCCCCCCATCTGCCCCCCCTCTCAGGTCAAGGTGATCTTGGGGGAGGACCGTGAAGCCACCGGGATCCTGCTCCGCATTGACGGGGAGGACGGGATCGTCCTCATGGATTTAGACGACAATATCAAGATCTTCAGCCTCCGCCTCCTCGGCAAACTGATGGAAGATTGAGGGGGCCCACCTGTGCCCCCCGCCCCCTGCTGCCCCCGTTCTCTTTGTGTCCCCCCGTTCTCTTTCTCCACACCCCTTTCCCCTGCTCAGTGTCGGCGGTTGGAACGAGGTTTAGTTGTCAATAAAGGCCTGTGGGTGCAGCCGGGGGGATGAACCAGGGCCCCGCCCCCCAGGGCTGGGGAAAGGGCGGTTAAATGCCCCCCCGGGGCCGAGAGAGGGTTGCAGCGGGACCCCCGGGGGTGGGGGGTGCTGAGCCGGGACCCCACTGCGGGGCGGGGGGAGAGTGAAGCGGCTTCAGCGCCGGCCGCGCTCATGCTCTGCCCTTACACCCCGCCTCCGCTTCCGCCGCCTCCTCCCATTGGCTCTGCCGCCGTCGGCGCCGCCTCCGCTCCGCCACCATTGGCCAGCAGCCGCGTCGCCATTGGTGTCCGGCCGTCAGTGACCGCCCCTCCAGTCTTGGTCCCGCCCCGTTCCTCCCGCCCCGCCGCCGCTCATTGGCTGGAAGCGGAGGGAGGGGATTGGCTGCGGCGGCCGCGCGTGCGCCCTGTGGCGCGCGGTGCGGGAAGATGGCGGCGGCCTGTGAGTTCCGCGGCGTCCTGGGAGCCCGCCGGGCCGGGCCGGGCCGGGCCGCCAGCGGCACCGGCGGTACCGAGGCGGTGCTGCGGGAGCGGCTGCGGCGGCAGCAGGTGGGGCCGCGAGGGGGCTGAACCTGGGCCTGAGGGGACGGGCGGGCGGGAAGGGGGGGCACGGGGCTCCGCGGGTGTCCCCAGCGGTGCCCACCTGTCCCCGGGCTTCTCTGGGCGCCCCGCGCCTGGGCCTGTCTGTCCTCGGGGGTCCCCCGCCCTCCCCGGGAGGCGCCGGCGGTCTCTGACTGGCGCTGGGTGTTCCCAGAGCTCCCCGGCTGTCGCTGGCCATCCTCGGCCACCTCTAGGCCTCCGGGTCTGTTCCCGGGGCCCTCTGGCTGTCCCTGGCCCCCCTCGGCCCCGCCAGCACTCCCTGCCTGCCCCCGAGTGTCTCTGGGGCTCTCTGGGCGTCCCTGAGCATCCTCAGATATCCCTGGGGGTCCCTAAAGGTCCCTGGGGCTCTCGGGGTGTCCCTGACCATGCCCAGAGCTCCCTGGGAGTCCCCAGGTGTCCCCAGAAGTTCTGGACTGTCCCCGGGGCTCCGCGGATGCCCCTTGCTATCCTCGACCCTCCCCAACTGTACCTAAGCCCCCCTGGGTGTCCCCAAGCCCCTCCTCCCGGTGTGTGCCCCCCCCCCCCCCGTGTCACCTCGCTACACAGGTGACAGAGGGACCCCTGGGACACCCCGCGGGCCTGGAGGAGGATGAGTAGGAAGAGCACAGCCCCCTCCAACCGCGGCAGCCCGAGTTTTTGTGGAGTTTGCGGGGCTGTTCTCGAGGCAGGGGGCCCTCTGCGCCGCGGCGATGGAGAGCGCCGGGCCTTTGCTGAATGCCGTGCCGGCAGCGGGAGGGAAGCCGGGCGCCCCTCGAGTCCCGGCGGTGCCAAACCCACCCCGGCAAAGAGTCAGAGGAAACGCTTGGCTGTCGGCAAACCATTTACCGGGGGATCACTGCGAAAACCGGTGCCGAGAGCGTGTGGCACAGCACATCCTGGGGCATCCCTGGCTCCGCTCTTCTCTCCCGGCGTGGAGCCGGGTGTTGCTGGTCGGGGTGGCTGAAGGTGAGGAAGAGGAGGGTCTCTGGGCAGCTCTTCTCTGCCGGGGGGTTTGCCAGGGTTGCCGCGGTGGCTCAGCAGGGATGTGGGTGTTCCTGGCTCTGTGCCGGGAGGAGTGTGCCAGGCACAGTGGGGGAGTCCCCGTCTGTCCCCTGGGGCCCATCCTTGGGGACAGGGATGGCGCTTGGCCGCTTGGGGTCGCGCCGCGTCACCGGAGCGTCCTGCGGGGAGAAGGATGGGGGGGGGGGGGGGGGGGGGCGGTGAGCAGGACTGTTACAGAGGCTCTCAGATAAACAACCAACCACCAACAATAAAAAATTATTAACACCATTAACTACCTCTCGGTGAATCACAGGTGCGGATGTCTGTGAGAGGAGAGCAGATCGACTTTCTGGGGTCTAAGGGCAACCCCAAACGCTCTCTCGCTCACCTGACAAGTGAGGGCTCTCACCCTCGAGGACCTGCTCAGGGCAGCGTCCCGACCCAGGGCCCCTCGAGGAGTTTCCTTGGGCAGCGTCCCGACCCCAGGGGAGAGGCCTCGACCGCAGCTGCTGCTCCAGGGGATGAGCTCCAAAGGGCTCCCAGGGGACTCCATTTATAGCCAGGTGACTGACCTGTAGCCAACAGCGGCTCCCGTTAGCCAAAGGCCCCAGTTACCGCCAAGCCCCGAGAACAGGCAGCCAGGAGCTGCTATGCTTCAGCAGCCAAGAAGCTGCTTTCACTGGGGGGGGCACCAGCCACAGGTACCCATGGGTGGCATCCCCACCCCTTGGACCCTGAGCACCCCGGGATTCTGGGCACTCATGGTACGGGGGCACCAGGGACCCCCAGCACCCATGTAATGGTGGCACCAGGGACCCCGAGCATCCAGGGCCCCAAAGCACCGGGGGGACGCAAAGGCCCCGAGCACCCGGTGTCCCTGAGCACCCACGCCCAGGAGCCCCCCCACAGCTGTACCTCGGCGTGGGACGAGGTGTTCGCTCTGCCAGGCAGGTTCTGCTCCACGCCGCTCCCGGCGACCACGCTGCCATCGGGGCGGCCACACTGTTCCCGGCTGCCGGGGGCCCCCGGCACCGTGGAGTTACGGGCCGCGTGCGTTGCCCTGGGCTGGCGCTGATGCTGGGAGCGCCCGGTGCCGTGGCGGGTGGGGACGGGGGCTGGGCAGACGTCCTGCGGGCTCGTGCCGCTGCCGTACCCGCTCGGCTCAGCCAGGCTGAGCCTGTCCAGCGGGGTGGTGGCCTTCTGGGTGCTGCGCTGGCTGGCGGGGATGAAGGCGCCTTCCTCCGTGCCAGGGAAGAGCTGAGCCGCGCTGCATCCTTACGGGATGCCCTCCAGTCCTTGTGGCAGAGCTGGCGATACTGGGTGGCCTCAAAGCGGGACTTCACCTGCTGCAGGGAGATGAAGGGAGGCTGGAGGGCGGCGCTGGGCGCGATCCTCTCCCGCGAGTCCCGCGTGAGTGTCATCTTGAGCAGCGGCACCGTCCCACGCAGTCACAGTGCTCGCCCAGGGCTTCCTGGCTGGAGTCAGACGCCAGGCGGACGAGCCCCGGCACCAGCTGATCCAGCGAGGAGCAGACGTACCTTTTCCTGGTAGGACAGGCTTTTACCCGTCCTGTTAGCCGATCGGTTCTCACTAACATGTCAAAGTACCCCAATTTTGGTTTTGGCATTTCAGTGGAATTTCCTTTCAGGAAAGGTGTCTGGAGGTCTTTTTCCACTGGGAGCCTTAATTCGTACAGAAGCGTATTGTTTACAAAGTTTACATCCTTCACAGATTCTTTTGGCTGCTGCATAAATTCCCAGGGCAGCCCAGAGTCGTTGATTCCGGAGCGCTAAGCTCTCCGGCCCCCCATGAGTTTTTTCGTGATGCCATCGCGTAATCGGTAATAAATACCTTTTGGGGAGAAGCGGCTTGTTACTGAGCATCCATTGTTCTCCTTGGGGCTGGGCTCCAAGCCGGATCCACCGCTCCTTTTCTTCATCAGGGAGGTCTTCATAGAGCTTATCTATATCCAGAAGTTTGGATACATCAGCCCTGAGCCCCCGATCCAGCCGGGCCGGGGGGGTGACGCCAGAGCGAGCTTAATGCCCCTCCAGACCCAACGGCCCCAGCGCTAACGCCCTCCCCCAGAGAGGGCAGGGTGTGGGGGGAGCGGAACCTTGGGGCTGAGCACCCGCTTTCTGGGGGGGCCCTGAGGCGCGAGGGTGGGGTCCCCGAGGGGTGGCGGGCTCTGCGCCCCAGAATTGGGGTGTCCCGCCCTACTGCCGGGGGTACCGGCCCCAGTGGCGGAGGAGGGAGGAGCAGACCCTTCCCCTCCCTGCCCCAAACAGGCTGGGGCACGGGAACACCCCGATCCCGTCAGCCGGCCGGGAACGTCTCTGCCCCGGCCGGGTTTGGGCTCTGTTCCCTTCTCCGTAGCCCAAAAGTCCCAGCTGTGCTGCCCCCGGGGGGGATTCGCCTGTCCGGGAACGTCAGGAGAAATGGGTTTGTTCTGTGCCAGCGTCACGCCGGGATGAAGCCCAGCGGCACCTACAAGCAGGTAAGGTGCTGGCGACACCCCGAGACCCCAAAGCAGGGCTGTGGAGCTCCCTGCCCCATCCTGGCCCCTCACAACCCCAAACAGGGGCACCCCATAGCTCCCTGCCCTGTCCTGGCACCCTAAAATCCCAAACTGGGGTGCACCATAGGCCTCTGTTCTGCCCCAGGAACCTACAACCCCAGAGTGGGGCACCCCATAGCCCCCTGCCCAGGCCCCTACAACCCCAAACAGGGGTGCCCCATAGCCCCCTGCCTGGCCCCCCACAACCCCAAACTGGGGCACCCCATGCCCCCTGTTTCCACACAGAACCTGCACCCTGAGGGGACCTTTGGCAATTCCGGGGTGCGGTGGGGGGGTGGGGTACTTTTCCCAGGGGACCCTGGGCATTTTGGAGGGGGATTTTACCCACAGAGCAGCCCCCACCCTGGTTTGGGGTCTTCCCCCCCGCTTCCCATTTCCCTGCCCTCACCCCAGCTGGACCCACTGGAGGACCGGGGGGCACATCCCACCTGCTTCCCACCGAAGGAAACTCCCCTGCTCTGCGGGGGCTGGCTTCGGTGCCAGCTGGACCCGGTGCCATCCCTTGCTGGGTGCCACCAGTCTCGGGGGAGCCTTTAAACCCCGTCAGTGAATTTATTCCTTCGCTTCGGGACGCTGACGGCCCCTCTCCATCCCAGTGCTCCCGCAGCACGTTGCTTTCCACCGTCCTCCTCAGCCTCTTGGTCCTCATCTTCCTCCTCCTCTTCAATCTCTGGCGGAGCTCGGCCCTCCGGGGCGATGCCGGATCTTGGGGTGACACGTGCCGGTAAGACGAGCTCGTGGGGGGTGACGCTCCCCGAGACCTTCGGCATCCTGGCGCTACCATCTCCCTGTGCTGCATCCCCAGGGCCCCCCGAGCATCCCCCATTGTAAGAGTCGGTCAGGAGATCAGCGTTGTGTCAACATTGTCACCAGGGACATGGACAGTGAGGTACCCGACCACGGCCTGCTTGGCCTTGCGATCCCTGGGGTGGGATGTGGTGCAACGGCTCCAGAAGCAGAACGGTGTGGCACAGCGAGTGCTGGGCTGTTCCCCTGAGCGCTGACCGGGCGGTGCAGGCGGTGCTGGGCTGTTCCCCTGAGCGCTGACCGGGCGGTGCAGGCGGTGCTGGGCTGTTGTTCAGTGCCTGGGCCCAGCCGGAGCTGTTAGAGATAACCGCAGAGCCACTGTCAGAAAAGATGGATCGCAACTGTTGCCATAACATCGATGAAGAAATCATGAACCTTAGACGAACTTTGCTTCATTATAATCCCAAAACACCCCTCCTGGTGGAAGGCTGCCCGCCTCCGAGACTGACCACGCCCTGGACGCTCCCCCCTGCCATGTGCGCTGGCCTCGCTGGAGAAGGGGGAGATATGACAACTGAATTCTGAGCAGGGTGGAGACCCCCGAGGCAGAGGAGGAGCAAGGTGTGTTCCTGAGCATAAAAGGATGACTTCTGGACAACGAAAATGGGAAACTTCCCCACCAAGGACCATGATGATCGACGACGCAGCATCAGCTGGACCCGGGACCGTTAGGGCGTCGTGAGATCAGCAGTGGTAGCTATAACCTCACTCCCTCTTCTCTCTGAACTTTACTTTTCCCCTTTCTTTCACCCATCTCTAACTATCGCGTGCCGCTTCACGGGCAACACAATAAACTTTTATTGTTTGATTACTGCTACCCCCTTTGGTGCTGGTTGTGGCAACTGAGGCACGGACTCTCCTTTGAAGTGCAGAAGGAAAGACCCTTTATTATTACAATAGCACATACTTATGCTCTCGCCAAAGCTCTTACTTCATAATTAGAAAATCAGCAGTTAGACAGCCATCAACCTTTTCTCCTGCCAGCATGAGACCCCTCTAACACGCTCACCTGCTCATTCACGCGCTGGGTAACTTCTCACAGTTCAGGACTTTCCACCGCTCAGTGCTGCAGCTGTCCGTTGTTTTTCCCTGCCACCTCGGCACAACTCAGCAGTTTCTGATCTTTCTCCCAAGGCCTGTTCTTCAGCAAAGCCGAGCTGTTTCTCAGAGGCAGTGTAAGGGTGACAGGCCGATGCCTCCCACATCTCCCCTTTCTTTGTTTTGCAGTGGCATCTGCAAGTCTTGTTTAAGCGCTTTATCGATGGAGGTTTAGGCAAACTTCAAAAACACTGCGTACTTAAAATAGTTCCACAGAAGGGTAAAAACCATACAGCAGTTGCAATTACTCACTGAAGAGAGTAGGCTAACTTCACTACCAATAATCAAAGGATATGACCAAATTCTACAAAATAAACAGTATGAAGATACAGAATAGCACACTTACTTAATGGGGTACTAACATTCAGATCTGCAGTTATTGGGGAACCCTGGGTGCAGCGAGGATTCAGAGTGCCCTTCCTCACAAACAGGAGATCCTACGCGATGCGTCCATCCGTAGGTGAGGCATCCAAC
This sequence comes from Athene noctua, assembly GCF_965140245.1. Taxonomy (NCBI): domain Eukaryota; kingdom Metazoa; phylum Chordata; class Aves; order Strigiformes; family Strigidae; genus Athene; species Athene noctua. The sequence goes on along the minus strand of NW_027437536.1, from coordinate 3,303,141 downwards.
ATCGCTGCAAGCAGGTCCGGCCTCTGAATCAGCGGGCCAAAATCACTGGCACTTTTCTTTGAGCGGGAACATCTGATTCCATCCTCCTGTTGGGTTCCACCCAGAGCCTGGCCAGCACTCCGGGGGGAAAACCAAGGGAGTTTCTAACAAAGTTAAACACTTGAGCCCTTAATTCTTAATATTGCTAAACAGAAGAAGTTCAATACACACATTCTTACAGCATTTCATCCTTATTAATAACTACATTTCATCTAAACTACATCTTTCAGTACTGACTAGTAAGCCTAGATATTTCATTAGGGAGTTGCAATTGCTGTTAGCATTTTCTCCTTTAAGAGCTGGCAACCATAGCGTGCTTAAGGACAGAGATAGTGTATTTTGTCCCGTTGCAGGAGCAAGCATTACCCAGACATTCTGCTGAAATGACCCGTCGAAGAGACCCCAAACTGTCGGCACAGGGGCACCCACAGCACCCACAGCCGGCTCCTGGGCGCCCACCAAAAGCCGCCTCTCACCCTCAGGTGCGGTCGCACACACCCTGCCGGTAACCCCCGGGGACCGTGACCTGTGCAGACACCAGCATCACCTCTTCCCCAGGTTATTCAGGGAAATGGTCCTTCCCAGTTACCCCTTTCCAGGTTTTTGTTAACACTTGAGCCTTGCCCTGGACTTCTTGTTGATCTGGTATCTGTGATGAGAAGTGACACAATATTGGTGGCACCCGTGAGACAGGGGATGTTTAAAAAGTCCATGACACACAATGCCTGATTTAGCCTCTCGTGAGGCGCAGACGGATACCCTCCCTCTCCCCTTTCTGTGGCTGTAACAGAGGCTTTAGGTGCCAGGCGTACGCTCCACAGTGGCCTGTCCGGCCGGTGAGTGGGGAATGCCGGGCAGAGGCTTGACCCCCACTGTATGGCCGGATGCAAACACTGCTCCAGAAGGGGCATCGACAGACACGGGTCCATATTTTACCGTTCCAAATGCAGCCAAGTGAGAGACATCACATTGCCGTAATTCCGAGGAGGCGAGTCCCCGAGGGCTGACACCACTGGCTGTTGAAGAGAGCGAGTCCTGCTGGCACTCAGGGCAAGGGGCAATGATGTCTTTAGCCTGACGCCTTGATAAAGATAATTGGTTTTGTATTGCTCTGGAGTTTTGGTGGAAAAAATGCATGTGAAAGCCGAGCTTGCTCAAAGACATCAGGTACCACCTGAGCTGCCGGAGTCAATGCATCTGCACGTCAGTTGCCTTCAACCAAACATCCAGGCAGTACAGTGTGCGCTCCAATATGTACAATAAAATGAGAAGTCTTGTGATTATTTAATAATTGTAAAAGGGTGTGCATTAGTGAATATAACAGTGGATTATTATCATCCTTCAAACACGAGTTCTCCATGCACTGTACAAGATTGGCAACATAAGCAGAATCAGTCACAGTGTTCATTGGGGTGTCCCAGCGCTGAAATACAGGGACTGCTACAGCTGGCTCAGCGATCTGTGGCGATCCCAGGGATCGGGCAATGTCTGATTGCCAGATATGAGTATGCGGGTCTTGCCGTACTATGACTGACTTTCCTGTTTTTCCAGATCCATCAGGAGACACAGTCAAGGCTTGCAACGGTACGTCGCTGCACTTTGGCATGGCATATAATAAAAAATTGTGCTGTAATAATTTGCGTGATGGGCTGTGTACTAAAAGCTGTCCGAGGGAGTCACAGATCGCTGTCTGGAATTCATTACAAAAAGGCATTTGTATGAGCCACTGTAGCACGTGCATAGTAACCGGAACAATGATACACACGGGTTCCTGACCAGCAAGTAACAGCAGGCGCTGCTGGCTCTGCGTGATCATTTGGCAAACATTTCTGGACGAGTAGTGACCGTCTCGTGCATTCGGTGTGACAAAAAAATCCATTCAGCAATAACAAGAGGGTCCCGAAGTGTTTCACCCCACTGAAAGAGCAGAGCACAGGGCTGCCCTGGAGGGTTCAATAACACCAGTTGATGCGGGTGGCCGGGCACACATCCCAGTGCTTGTCTGTCTGAGACGGCGTTGGCCACACGGTGGGGATCTTGTTTCGCTTTCTCTGGGAGTGCTCTGGGTGATGTCAGTGAGGGATCTCCTCACAAAACATCAAACAAGCTATGGGGATCATCATTAGTGAGGCCCACAACGGCCGTATCCAGCTGATGGCTCCCAACAGTTTCTGTAAATCTTTTAAAGTCTTAACATCAGTTTCGAGTTTAACCTGTTGCAGGACAATGGTCTGTTCACAAAGTCTCCAGCCCAGGTACTGCCCGGTGATGATCTCTGTACCTTTTCAGGTGCTGTTTGCCACCCCATTGGAGACAGTGAGCCTTTGGTTAAAGCGAGAGCCTGTTCCATGATCTCCCGTGTTTCTGGGCCGTAAGGATGTCAGCCATACAATGATACAGAGCAGCCTGGGGGACCTGCAGTGTAACAGGGCTCAAAGCCTTTGCAACAAACCCTGACACATCGTGGGACAGTTTTCATGCCTTGTGGTAAAACAGCCCAGTGGCACCGTCTTGCAGGCTCACTGACATTAACACTGGGAACAGAGAAGGCAAATCTAGGTGCATCATCCGGATGCAAGGGAATGGTAAAAACCCCAGTCCTTTAGGTCAGTTATTACAAGGTGCCAGTTTCGGGGAATCATTGCTGGGGAGGGCATTCCTGGCTGTAACGCACCCGTATCCTCCACGGCATCATTAATGTGTCAGAGATCATGTAAAAGTCACCATTTACCACTTTTCTTTAAAATAACAACTTAATTGTCTCTGAATTAAATCGTTCAGGTGGCACAACTTTTCCCTTGGCAGGGGCCACTGACCCACCCACACAGGGGATTCTGTTTCCCAGGTGAGTTTCAGGGGGGTTTCAGGGGGGGTTGTGCTGCAGTGGTGATTAAGACAAATTCGATGCAATTTGAGTTCCCCATCGAGCCATACAGTCACAAACCCAAAATGTCAGAGGGGTTTCCAATATAAATGGACAAATATTCGCTACCCGGTTTTCTGGGCCCCTCATGAGATCTTTGCTTTGAAACGCTACAGCGTGACACCAGCCCCGAAAAGCGCTTGAGCTACCCGAGCTAACGGCCAATGCTGCGGCCATCTGCTCGCAGATATTAGGGTCACATCCGCACCAGTATCTAAAATGCCTGTCAGCTCAACAGGTTCTTCTGCTCTGGTGAGGGCACATTTTACCACAGGTTGACCTTGTGCCACTGCCTGAGCCCAAAATATTTGAGGAGTACCTGCGGATCCAAATCCTGAGTCACCCGGGCTTCTCGGCATCCTGCTGGGGGGAGCTGCAGTAAGATAAACAAGCTGAGCAATTTTTGACCCTTTTGTTACTGAACACGGGGGTACCGGGGTCCAGGCCATAATTCTGATTTCCCCGTCAGAATCGGCATCTACGACCCCTGGTAAAACGAACAACCCCTGTCAGGTTTAGATGCTCTTCCCAGTAATAATGCACTTTTCCCATTTCCCAGCGGTCCATATACTCCTGTTGGCATAAGGATACCGTGGTCTCTAATAATGTTACTGACTCGGAGGCTGCCAGCTCCACGCCTGATCGATAGTGACTAAATTATGACAAACCGCCACTGATTGCAATATTTTATTAGTGTCTTTTGTTCACACTTGGGCCTGGAGGTCCCCCTATCTCCTTCCAGTGCTCTAAAATACTGACACACCGTGAAACGGCGAATACTACAAACAGCAAAACCCCTCTCAGAACATATAAAGCCATTGCTTGTTGATGATGTGGTGCTGACAGACAAGGGACGCTGCATGACAGCGTCAGCACCTTCTCTGTGCAAAAACTGCTGCTTTTGGGGGGAGGCTGGAGGGCGGGGAAGGCGGGCGCGGGCCGAGAGCGCGGTGCCGGGCTCGGCCGCAGGCGGTCACTCCGCGGCGGGGGGGGCTCGGGGAGGCCCCGGGCCGCCGCCGCCAGCTCCGCACTTTGAGAGTGTCCGAAACCAAGTTCCCAGTGGTCGCTGGCTCGCTGGCAGGCTGATCCCCGCGGGCAACTGCATCCCGCAGCCCTTCCCCTATTTCAGCCATGTTGCCGGTTCAGGGGCTGTGACGGCATCGGCGGGATGCCGTGGGTTCCGCACCGGTTGAGGACCCTTCGCACGGAGGTTTCGTTCTGAGTGATCCCTCTCTCAGAGGACTCTCCCGGGTGATTTTCCGTCCATCGACGGCTCTCACGCCTCCTTACTCGTTTCCAACCCAAGGCCTCCCATCCCCGCCGTGTGGGGTCACTGTCACTGGAAACACCGTTGGTCCAAGCTGGTTAAACTGCCCCTCAACCACTGCATCCCGCATAACTCCCCGCCATCGGTGTGCTGGGTCACCGTTCCCCCCGCGCCTCCCGGTGCCCCCCTCCCATCTGAGCCGGCGATGGCAGCGGCCCGAGGGCCACCGTTTCCCCCTGACACCCCCCGCACTGCCGTGAAAAAGGGGTGAGCAGCAGGAGGGGGGGGCGGCGGTGCCGTAGGAATAGGCCGAGCCGATTCCTTCCTTCGCACTCCAGGTCGCTCGATCAGTTTTCTCGGTCGCTCTCGCAGCTGTGGCTCTTGTGAGCGGCACCGACATTGTTCACGCACCGCTCGGGGGGACGGGGCCGAGGGCGGGGGGGGCGGGAGCGGGGCGGGGGGGGCGCTCCGGGGTTGTTCCCTTGGGCGTCGAAGGGGAGACTCGAGCGGCGGTAAATCTGCGGATTTTTGCTCTTGAGCCTCCTGCCGCGCGGGCGCTGCGCGTGAGGCGCCCCCACCCCTCCCTTTAGGAGCTGCCCCGGGGAACAGGGACCCCCCCAACGCCACAGCGGCAGCGGAATCCTTAGGCCGGCGCCTTGTGCCGCTGCTGCCAAGGCAGCGACAGCAGAGGCAATGCTCTGCCGTTCTGCCGCCGTCTCCCCCGGAGCCTCTCGGTCCGTCGCCACGCCGGGGAGTTTCCCGCTGCCGTTGGCACCTGAACTCAGGTCATCCCACCGTGCCGCGCCGATCCTTTCCCCAGGAACTAGTTCAGAGGCTGCGCTCGCTGTGGGGATTAGCCCGCGCTGCCCAGCCCATGGCAGCAACTGCCTCAGGTTCCCCTCATCGTAAGATAATCCTCTCCTAGAGAGTGTACGTTGGAGGAGCTTGACCGCTGCCATCCCCGGGACCGGCGCTGCCGTCCCCGGGACCGGCCCCGGAGCCGCGCTGCCCGCCCCGGGACCGAACACCGGTGCCGCGCTGCCCTTCCCAGGACCGGGCCCCGACGGCGCTGCCATCCCCGGGACCGGGCCCCGACGGCGCTGCCATCCTCGGGACCGGACCCCGGTGCTGCGCTGCCCGCCCCGGGACCGGACCACAGTATCCTTGCCGCTGCTTTGGACACTTGCTGTCATTCTTCCAGCTTCAAAGAGAAATGTGGGCCCGATCGTGCCGTCAGCGCTGACAAACTTTGTGAATCCATGCGAGCCCTTCACCCGAAGGAAATGGAGGACTGGGATGTCGTTCTGAAAGCATCTCGGTACTTTCTGGTGACTGACAGGCCCTTTTCCTTTCTCTTTTCCCTTTGCCAATCTGTGTTGCAGGCCTCAGCAGAGTCCAGCAGGGCTGGGCTCTGTTCTGTGCTTCGCGAGCCATTAGTGCACTGCATACAGTGCCACTGCTGGATACTGACCAGCTAAATAAATGCTGGAAAGCCTTGGTTTCACAGAATTTTGCTCACCCCCCATGCGATCTAGAAAACAAGCTGCCGTTTGGAAGCGTACCTGTTTCCATGTTCATAGTGCGTTCTGACTGTGCATAGCACAGCCTTTGCTGCTTCGGGAACCGCCACAGGAAAATACCTGATTAAGATACAAAGTAGATGCGACTTGGTTGTTTTTCAGATAATTTTTGCTTTCAGAAATGAGAAGGGCTGATGCTGACCTCAGCGTAGCAAAGGCAGGTCCCGCGCAGGCGGAGTGCTCCTGTGCTGTATGTACATGGGTGTATAATGCAGCCCACATGAGCTGGGCTGATGGCAGCTTCAGTTTCACTGCTGTCAGAGCTTTGCAGCTCCCTGAGTGAGCTGGCTGCTCTGAATGAATGTTAGCGTAATGTATGCAGCCGATAAGCGATGTGAGTGCTTGAGTGACTGGCGAAGCGCTTTAACGTACCATTTTCAGCTCGATGTTACGTGACATCAGCAGAAGGCCACGTGCCAGTCCTCAGGCTTGATATTAAAGTCAATCTGCTCTTTGGATTTCAGAGGCCAGAGGAAACACAGTGCTGCCTGACACAAGCCCACAGACCAGCCCCAACCCAGTCGGTCCCATCCTGCGTTCCCTGCTGGGCCTCAGGTCAGTGTCTTCCTTATCGACAAATCAAGATGTGCGATTCGATGAAAAGAAAAAACTGCGACTGATCGTCTTTGGCCTGCGTAATGCCGAAAATGTGATTCTGTTTGGCTGCAGAAAGGGAGCATGTATGTATCATGTGTATGGTTTTGAAGGTATTTGTTTGGAGAGATGAGCTTTTGGTCTGTTTTCCTAAAACAAAACCTACGCAGTTTTGCATATTTATTTGCAAAACTCTTTGAATTTCTTACAGAAGTTATTTTTTCAAGACATGTCATAATTTAATATTAAAAAGCTTGTGCATTTTTAATGCAGCCTTCTTGGCTCTGACAGCTCTGCCTGTCGCACACAGCTACTGCGTTAGTAAAGGCACTTCATTATCTTTTGTGCCAGGTATTTATTTTCTTTTGAACAAAATGGGGGCATAACAGTATGTCACTGTATAACATTTTAAAAGATTTCCCACATCACTGAACAGTTTTATCCAGGTTCAGCCACGCTCTAAGAAGATACTCAATGTTTTTCCGCTTTGCAGGTCCATACAGTTTCTGGTAATTGTCACTGCAGCATTTTCAGCTTTTACCAGTCCCTATACAACGGGAAAAATCGGGGATATGCGGGCATTTAGGTACTTGCAGGCTGATTTGAGTCGGGCCTTCCTGTGTTCAGAATTACTTACCTTCAGCACATGATGGATTTTCCAGTCTAGGTTCCAGTGGGATTGCTGCCGCGCTACATGACTGCGACGCTTACAGCTTCGGCCGGCCAAGCCTGTCAGAACTGTCTGCGTCGGTGAGAACCTACGCTTTCAGATCTGGGAAGCAGTGCGTGTCTAGGCTGGAACACAAGGGGATCCCGAGCCAGGAGACTTACCAAGGGTGTGGTACTGAGCCATGCACAGTAAAACAGGCTCGCTGTCTGAGTTTTGTTACAGCCGTCCCTGACAGCCCAACAGTTAGCCTCAGAGCAGCGGGCGTGATGCCAGGAGGCACTCCAGCCCTGAATCAGCCGCTCCTTAGTCCCTTCAACATGGCTGGGCAGCTGGGGGGCAACAAGGACTCGGCCGAACTCTCCCTACAGCGAATCTCACCAGCATCCCAGGGCTGGTACCACCAGCTGCAGCAGGAGGCATCATGACTTTGCCGCTGCCAAAGCTGCAAGGTAAGTCACGTTTAGAATTTTTCTCATAGGTTCTTTTGCCTGTTTGTTCCACCTCATCTCTCTTTTAAACCGCGTGATCTCTTTTCCAATGAAATGTTGCTCTTGCTGCATACTGGAAGTTAATACTTGGATCGTTTCTAAATACTTGGTACTGAAGGGATATTCGCATTTTTATAGAAACAGGTTGGAGCTTGCATCTTAGATTCTGTGGGTCAGTAATGTAAAGTACTTGAATGACTCAGTAGGCTTTTCTGTCATCAGTGATTAATCTTCCGTACTCGGTTCACTTCAGAATTTCAAATGGCAACATGAAGACAGGTATTAGGTTTCACCGCCGCTGATTAGGGTAGCTGAATGAACAGGGGCAACTAAACCCACAGTATTGCATCAAAATCACTTTCAAAAATCCCTTTTACTATAAAATCAGAGTTTTCTCAGCCGCCATCAGTGCCCCAGACGTGCATGCTTGTTCTTGCTGTGGAAGGTCTGCTTTATCAGTCAGGTTGTGCCATCCTCATCCGAGCTGTTGAGGGAGTTACATGACTCCAGAGTCACAGGCAAAAAGTTCATCTCTGTATGGATCCTCCCCGTTGTCTCAGCTGTACCATGCTTGCAAGAGTTCTACCCTGAGATCTCTGCTGCGTCCTCCCTGGGGTCTCAAATCAGACTGCAAAGCAGTTCTGCGAGACACCTTACCCCTGTTCTTCCCCAGTATTCTCTGCCGTTCTGGGTCTCACCCTGTTAGAAACAGTACTCAATCGAAACACAGAGGATATAAAATGCAGATGTATTTTTTACTCCTCAGAATTACATTGATTGCTTCTCAGAAAGCCGTTGCTGCTGAACAGAACTCAGCCAAGTACAGCAAGATATTAGCCAGCAGGTTACAATTGAATTGTACAGCTTTAATGGAAAAGGATGCGGAGGGACTGCCCGGTATGAAAGTGATAAAGGGGTGAGCAGGAAGTATCAAAGCTTCAGCTTTTTCCATTTCTTTCTTTGTTTCTTTTTATTTCTTGCAGATGGAAATGGTAGGAAAAGTTTTCCTCAGGTGGAATATTAATTTTAAAAAATAAATTCTCTGCACTGTGCCTGAAGTACTGTTTAGTTATTAAACTCTGGTGACAACTGGTTACCAGGTGAATTGTGTGAAGCACCAAATCCTACAGGTTGTCAAGCAGAAAAAAGAGGAGGCAGCTCGTGTGTCAAGCAAACTCCCTTACAAACCGCGTGCATAGTACTCTCACCTGCTGGAGCAGCGACTTGCCTTTACCTTGTGCCTGCTTTAAAGTTTAGTGTCAACACACCTCTCTTCTCACAGTTGTAAACGGGTTTCGCTTTAGTGTTTAAAATACCGTCTCTCTCAGAGCATTAGGCTGCACCGAAGATCCTGTCCTTCCTAAATCACAGATGAAAAGGACACACCGATGCACAAATTCTGCTGCGTTAAAATTTGAGAGTGGATGTAAATCAGGGAACTGGAGATTAAAAAAATAATGAGGGAACAGGAGCGGGGAAAAGCAGATATAACAAAGTGAAGGGCAAGTGGCTTTTTAGGGTGGGTGGGGGATGAAATCTTAATGAAGAAACAGGCATTGCAAAAATGCATCCTTCCACTGCGGAGTGCTCCAGGTTATAGTGGCTGGGCACGTAGTATTCTGCAGGAACATCAACTCGTGCCGTTCTTACATCATTTCTTCACCCCACGGTGCGGAGCTGGAGGGTAGGGATTAAGCTGGGAAACCTTTGCTCTTCATTTACCCAGGGGCGTCTAATTGCGAGCTAAAAGGTGCAGCTCTGCTGCCAAACAACTTTTGCAAGCAGTGACCTTACCAGGTGAGAAGTTTCCCGCTATAACCGTTGCTGGCAGATAGAAGCATGGGATCAAACAGGGCCTTGCTGGAGCATCCGGGGCAGTTCCCTACCTGTGGATGCCACCACACCTTCCATAACGTAGCGAAACCAGGCGATACTCCTCAACTTTCATCTCTCTTAAACCTCACCGGGCCTGGTCGGCCGAGAGGAGTGGGGGACGTGTTTCCATGCTGTTCTCTGACCTATCTCACTCCTCCTGTTGTCACGCCTGCTGTCCCTGGGTTGCCAGCGCAGCCAAGCCAGGTGTCCACAGCGTCTGTGAGCTGGAGCTTCTCCTGCTGTCTTTTACTTCTTCTCTCATCAGTAAACTGCTAAACCTTTTCATCACAAACTACCTCAGTTAGGTCACTCAGAAGACAACACCCTGAAGACTTTTTGATTAACGTACGAATTCAGAAAAGTCCTGATCTAACAGAGTACTTGAATTCATACTAAACGCTGATCAAGGGAATAATCCCACTAAATCTTCTGTGATCCATATATGCGTTTAACTGATTTTCTTCCCAGGGGCTTTCAGACCTCAGGGTGATTGGATAAAACAATTACACCTCTTGCTTGTGGAAAGAGAAAAGAGCCTTCAGTGACAGGAATCACAGGAATCATAGAGGAGATATGTTAAGCATTTAAAATGAGAAAATGAGTCTCTTTAGGAATTCAAGGCACAGGTAAAATGGAGTGACTAATGATACGGAAGTTACCCAGTACAACTTATTCGGTGAAATTACCGATTCTTCAGTTGTCAGTTACCTAGAAATAAAATTTTTTTTTCCCCAAAATATATTTGTGTTAAAGTGTTCAGTTGCTGTATGGTTGTGATCCCCACTAAGTCAATGTGAATGTGTAAATTCCTGCTGTGACATTTGCACAAAAATATGTTTTCACTGTCTCCTTTTAAGCAAATTTCATATGCACAAGGAATGTGCAAAGAATAGACACTTGGAGGACGCACCCTTCTCTCTTCCCTTGCACTTAATCAATTAGTAAGACTTGAGTGACCTGGGTCATGTCCTTAGGAAGGGTTACCATTCCTTTGTGTTCCAAGAGAAAACCACAACCCTTCCTTTTCCGACCACACCAGCTGGCTCTGTTGGAGTATTTGTCCTTCAAGGTTTGGTGCTGCGGTTCTCAAGTGCCCAGAACCCGTGAAAACAATCTGAGATTAAACAGCAGAAATTCCTGGTGTGAGGAAGCGCAGCCTGCCTGTAAAAGGAGGTAAATGGCCACAGGGTCCCTCCTGCCTCTTACTGATTCAGCAGATGCTTATGCATATGTCGGCTCAAGCACTGGAGTGTCCTGTTAAATATAAAAAATGGCCATTGTAATGATCCCGTCAGCTAATGGGGAAGCTGAGGCACAGAGTGGCGAAGTGACTGCCCTGTGTTTCTCAGCAGGACGATAGCAACACCAGCCTTAGAAATCATGTTTCCCAGGTCCCGTCTGCCAAGGGTCCGTTTACAGATTTGTAGGGGAGAGCACGAGAGCGCTGCGTTTAAATTAACGTCAGAAGAGAACGCGTCAGAGAATACGTTGCAGGGTATTTTCCGGGCATTCCCACAAAACTTTTCTTACAGATTGATTTCAAGGCTGAATCCTGCTGGTCTCGCAGGCATATCTCACTGGCTTTAGGGTGGCTGCTTCTGTAAGTAAAATCAGCAATACTGAGTCATGTACTTTAGCCCAAGCAAAGGTTCTGTTAGAATAGGAGAAAAAGAATGGTTCAGAGAAAGCACAGCCGACGGCTGAAGTGTAAATGCTTTTCCTCCTTTTCTGTCTTCTTTCCCTAGAGCAGTACATGGTTGCAGTAGGGGGTGGGGATTAAGCAATCCTGTCCACTTTCTGCACATCTAAAGCAGTTTGTATTTTTGCCGGAATTTTTGGTTTCGGAACAAATGCCATGAAAGATTTTTAGTTCTACATGCGGTTACATTTCAAAAGTGTACCTGCTTTTAGAGGCGGGGTAAGGAGAGAAGGGAGGAGTACCAACTACTTGGGTCTCGTGCCAGACTTTAAGGTAAAATTAACTCCTTAAAAAAGATTTTTAAAGAGAACACAACCTTTTTCTAATGTGCATTAAGAATGTTGGAGAGCTTACTGAAGCATGTGCTTTGAGCTTTCAGGAGCAATCTGTGGTCAGGGGTTTGAAATGAAAATTGATCTGTGATTTACATGGTCAGTGGAAAGAAAATTAACTTATGGAAGGTTGTAATGAAATATTAGACAAGTAAAAAAGTAGATGGGGATCTAGTGGAACTAAAAAGTCCCATCTGGAGGAATTGTGTGACATTTTTACATTGATCTGTGTTCTGCGTGAGTTGTAATGTTAGTGGTAATTTTATGGGACTGAACTGAAATGAAAAGGGTGTTGCCACAGACTGCCGACAATATCGGCTTGTGTTCAGTGGAGATCCTGCATCCTTTTCCCCATTTTCCTATAATGTGGCTCATTGCACTTTTTTTCAGCCGCTGTCGTTGAATTGATTCAGCCTTTTACTTGAGGTTATTCAAGAAGAACATCCAGTGCTCACAGATACAGTCTAGCAGCACATTTCAAAGCAACACTGCTGCTTCCACTGACCCCGGCACAGCTGAGGCACTGTCCAGGGGACCCTTTGCAATATCTGCTGAAAGGGCAGGTTACCACTCGGAAACACAGTTTATTGACAGAGTTTGAAAAATACGTTCTCTTCTGATTTGTGACTCATCAGCACAGTAGGAGTGAAGAATCAAAGCTTCTCCAGAACACATCTATCTGTTCCTCTGACCCTTTGAACTCTGCTGTTCAGTGCAGGACATCCCCGATTGCTCTTGCTGTCAGCTTCGGGGAGAATGAAGGGAGAGAAATACGTCAGAGTGACATGATGCCACGCTCCCCGCACTCTTCTCCTGCTTTTGTACTAGACAATCTTTCGCCTGTTTCAATAATCCAGACTTTACTGCTCTGGGAAAGAGGAGCTCTTGTCCTACCTTCTGACATAACCCTCCTTCTGTAGTCTCCCCGTACGACACCTCCTGATTTATCATCGTTTACGCCCCTTGAAATGTAGGGCTCTGATTTGGCAGAAGATTAATATTCTTTGGAATCAGTAGGCTCTATTAGAGCCTTTGGGGAAACTCGTCCCATCATGGATTTAAAACACCTCCAGTTTTCAAAATCTAGAGAAGAATCTTCCCATCAAAGGCTTGCTTCCCTCTGTTATTAAATGAATTTGCAGTAGGTCCTATCAAAGCCTTGTTTGTTGTGGACACCTTATCCCCCTGCTCACAGGAGAGGTGTGTTAGATTTCCCGAGCAGGTGAAAGTACGTTTATGCTATTTCTTTTTCTCCATTCCTTTAGGAAAGACGTACGTCTGATTCAAATACATGCCAAGCATTCTAGTTTCTTTGAACTGCACAGGGCTTCAATTCGGCTCAGCACCATGCAGGATTTGGACACTGCCGAGCAAACACAGACCGTAGCCTTGTAACTCTTCTCAGTGTTATTTTTTTCTAATGAAAACTGGAGAATCGCGTTTGAAATTTTACCATGTGCATATCACCATTAGCTGAAAGAGGCTTACACATCACATTGTACAACTAATATATGCAGTGCATTAGTTTGAAGAAGGCTGTTGTCGAAGAAAATAGCTTGAAAGAAACCATGTTATTTCTCCAGGAAATTAGTTTTGTAAGCATCTTTGAAAGAGGAGAAATATCCCAAATCTATCCCAAACAGGACAGATGTTTTTCAGCAGAATGCTGTGGCTAATGGCTGTAGGAGCAGCCTCTCTAATCACAGGCTACTGTAAAGGTCAGAATTAGGTATTGGCTTTCCGTCCTGTGCATCTGAAACAATATACCCTAGCGAACGTAACCGGGAAACGGTGGTAACTGAGCCTACTGAACCCTCAGCATTGCAGAAAGACAAGTTTTGAGAGAAGATGCTGAGTGGATCCTGCAGCTGGTAACTGTCATCCTGGGAATAATGACACTAATTACTAGATGCTCGCCCCAGACCCTTGGCCTGTGACTTTGACGGAGTCAATGACTGCTGCTCTGGAGAGCGTAGTGCTGGTAGATTTGCAGTAGGTGTCAGCAGAGCAAAAAGGCCCCAGGGAAGAGACTTGGCTCTGATGATCTTCAGGGTCCCCACTTTTACAGACCACAAGGACCTCACTGAACGATCAGATAACGTCTGCACAGACCACAGAGCAGTTGAGGATTTTCTAACAGAGAGATCCATTTCATCATAAAGTTCCTGATTTGTAAAGTTAAGATTACGACCATGTAAGCTCAGACTCATAGCACTTGCAACCAGCAGGTTTTACTTTTGAGGCTGTGCTTTAAATGAACCACAAGCCCCATTTTTTTCTATCGTCCTTCCTCCTGACCCACGTTAAGTGGACTCTATTTCTCCGGGAGTTAGTTTAAAATGCGACCAAATCTATATTGACATAATTTAATTTTTGTAGGCCTTTAAATACTGGGAAGTTTATTTTACGTAGGAGAGTGGGTCTAGTTCCTTGGACTGTTATGTTCTCTGTCTCTGTCTCTCTTTCTTCCCTCCCAGCCCACAATAAGTAAGTATATGAATCTGGTAATATCCATAAATTCAGGGCATATAATCTAGCTGTCTTCTAAGGGTGAATATCAGGGATAACCCTGTATCCTTAAAATCAATAGCTGACTGGTGGCAACAGAAGAATTCCAGTAAAATCAAGATTCTGTTCATCAGGCACAGAGGAAAATGTAAGGAGAGCTGTATTTCTCTTGCTCCTGCAGTTTGTGAAGGAAAGGATTGTTGATATACTTTGGAATATTAGTTCAGAACCTTTGATCAGATGGAGTGAAAAAACATTTGAGTGCTGCCCCATGCTGGAGCCTGTTTTGTCTAAACAGCCAACAAGGTAATACTGTAACACCGCAAATCCAGGTTACTTACCCTCCTGTGCGACTAGCTGACGGTTCCTCATATTGTCTTCAGGGAGACAGGAGAGACTGTCGAGGCAGAGCTTCTCTTAACTGCATGTGCTGCTTCTGATGGTTTCCCACGGCACTGCGAGGGGACAGGAGAGATCCTTAAGGCCTGGGTGAGTTGTCCCGGTCTGAGCTGTCAAGCTGCCAGCTGACAGAGGTCCTAGCCACCTTTAGTTAGATAGAAGAGAAGAACTGCTTCTAGAAAAATCCTTGCAAGTTTGAAAGAATTGGAAAAATCAGTGCTTAAACATTGCTTTGAATGTAGAACCTGGAGTACAACCCTAGTATCTGTACAGCACTTAGAAGCAGGAATAAACATGGCGCTTGTATGAGCAGTTCATTTCTTTTCTACAGCCTGCAACAGAGAACTTAGTTTGTAAACTTGCTCTCTGTTTCAGCACTTATTTCTCACAGGCTTGTGCTGGTTTGCTTTGCTTTGTTTTGTTTACTGATTGTGCCCATAAAGGCGAGGGTACGCAGTGCACTTAGTTCCCACAGCAAGGTAAGAATGCTGAAGTTCTTAAGGAAGAAAGCAGAATGAATTTTAGAAGCCACACAGGTACTAAATGGTTCCCTTGGAGACCACAGTGTCATGTAGACTAAGAGGAAGATGTGCCCAGGCGTCTGAAACCAGATACAACAGGTGAATCATTGCTGTCTCCCTTAGTGAAGGTCCTGTGATTCCCCACGTGAAAATCTCTGGAAGAGTGTGTTTTATAATGGTAAGTGCAGTGTTTGTCTCAGAAGGAACAAACTATTAGAAAGGTACTGAAGTAGCAGGTCACCATTTCAGTGTGGCCTCTCGGCTCTGAATTAGAAACTATCGGCTGTGACTGGCTTATTGGAGAAAGAAGTCTGCAAGGCTCATTTAAAAACTTAACATTATTTTTTCCCGTTTAAAACTCAGTGACAAAGAGGCTGAAACTCAAGTCAGGTTCAGGACTTAAAATTTCTCCTCTAGAATTTTCAATGTAGATTCGTTTACAGTTGCCAGGAGACTGTAGGGGCAGACACTCAGAAGTTTCTGGTACAGAGCTGGATGACTTGCTGAGCTTCAGCAGAATTGCTGAAATCAAGGGGTCCTTTTAGGTCTGAGTAGTTTATGCTCATCTCTATAAGCAGATTACATCTGCTACGTTAGCTGCTGTTTCTGATTACGCTTTATTCCTTCAGCTCGCAGATGAAAAACTGACTGGATAAATGGCTCCTTCTCGATTTGACGTACTTCTCCAGGGTTTTAATTATGGCCTTTGGAGGTGGAATCCCTTTTATACAAGAACAGATTCACAATCAAAAAATATCAATTGGGTTTCTTCATGACAAAGTACTTCAGGTCAGTGCAAGGAGACAAGTATTTGCTGTGTTTAATTTTCAGAAAGCAATGTGATGACAAGGGACAAATATAAAAGTTCCGGTGGTGCATGTAGTTTGCCAGAACCAACTCGAGTGGGGGACGTGTGTCCTGCTTCAGAATGGTTTGAAATGTCAACAACCACGCCTTTCCCCTGTAAAACAGACAGGGGCTCAGCACAGGGGGGGACAGAGGAGGACAGAAAGGGCTCTGCTACGCTTTTACTGCAGAGTTCCTTGGGAAAAGCAGAGCAGCAGGATGCAGTCCAAAGAGAAGTACTGGGGGGAAGCATCTTCAGTTAGAGGTAGTCATGCTCTCTTGTGCTTTCCTGGGAGGCTGAGAGGACAGAGGGGAGAAGCACGGTGCACTGAGGGTCCTAACTTCATAGGGTTCGATACACTCGATGGCAGTTTGTCTCCGGGGTGTTGGTTTGGGTTTAGGGTACAAGATTTCCCTGTGAATCCTGAAGGTAGCTATCAAGTACCCAGAGACCTGCAATATCTCTTCAGTGCTGTGTTTCCACAGAGCAGGGGGCAGAGCTTGCCCTCAAGTTGTTCTTACTGTAGGTAACTTCCTAGATAGAGGTATCCCTGCAGAAATTATGATCATTTTTGTACGGTTGCTTGTTTATAATTTTGTTTTCTATCGGTGCCTGAGGAGCAGAGTGAGATCCCATTGTGCTGTGCACTTAGAAAATCCTGAGCTAGAGCAGCTCCCAAAGCGGCACGTAAGGCAGGAGACCCCAGGTTAATATGGTCAGATAGGGAAGACAAAGAAACAGGAAAGCAGTAGCGGTCAGTAGGGTCTTAATGGACACTGTCTGTCCTTGACGGGTAAATGAGAGAGAATGGGGGAAGAGCAAAAGCATGCGTTCTGTGTGGAGAGGAGGGACCTACAGGGATAGTATGATATAAAAAGCTATATAAAAGGGAGAGGGGAGAGGAAAGAGAATCTGAAGATGGCAATTGAGTATCAGCCAGGAGCAGCCCATTTCAAGGAGGGGCAGAGGCACCCCTTCCCTGCTTTCCCAGCCCAGTGGAACATGCAGAGAGAACAGAAACACACGGTCTTACCAGGGCGATGCACATCCAGATGATTAGCCTGGTAACTTCCTAATCCTCGCTGTCTGCTGTTCACAGTAAGAAGCAAAGGGTTGCTCTGGACTCTAGAGTCATATTTGCCCTGCTTGCAGAGTCTCTTTGCATGTGGTAATGCCCACTGGAGCAACAGCGCCCTGGAACGGGAGAGTTACAGCATCTCCATTCCACACAACCCTCAGTCATACACTTAGATTCAAGTATATACTTAACAGCACGAATTAAAAGTCATCTCAGCACTTGCCATGAGTGGCAGCAGCACGGAGAGATTCAGCAGTAAAGAGCACACCACCAAACTGGGCAAGAAAAATGTCTTCAGTAGTGAAGGAAAACAAGTAATGCCACTAATGTGAAAATGGGGAAGGAGGGTAGGTCACACCAAGGGTCCGTGACGGTCCGGCAGGAACGCTAAGGCAGATGCTGCACGGAGCTGAAGGGCTGCGCCAATCCTGCTCACAGTGCCAGGACTGCCAGAGCAGAGGGTTACATCACTGACCGTAAACCTGGAAGCAAGGGAATTGTTCCCCTGGAGCTTTTTCCCCGAGCCCTCTCTCTCCAGCCTTTGCTTAAGATTCCATCAGTAGCCGTCATCAGCTTGTCAGTGTATGACCTGCCACCCTCTTTGCCAGGATGCTGAGGTCATCAGGGCTCCATTCTTAGCTGCTCGCAGCTCTCTTTCCTACCCCAGGCCTCCCACTGATAGCATTGCTGGTTGTCCCACTGGTTCTCTCCCCTCGCCCTGGGATTTCTGTCCCTTTCTTGCCATCGTGAGAGGGATTCTGTCAGTCCTTATAATTAACAACCCCAACGCTCTCGACCATAACAGACTCTTGCTTTCACCATCCTAACTGTTCCCCTCCAGCACGTTCAGTGCACTCCAAAAGCCAGCTTTTGCCTCCACAGAACAGTGCCCTGTTTAGACGGCCCAGCTGATTCCTACGGGCTGCCTTAATTTTCCTGTTTTATCTGAAGCACACACTCTCCTTGTAAACTTTCTCTGATCAGAACCCTGTTGAGTTTCACAGGCTTCCAAACGTTACCTCAGTGTTCACAAAACGCTCTACGGTTCAATTACAAATGTGCTCCAGGAGCTGTATCATTCTATAGCACATTGATACAGGCACAGGCTACCAAGAAACCCAGCACTAAATCATTTAACATGAGTCCAAAGACAACTGCAAATTGCTATAAGTGGTTAGTCAAAATAGATCCTGAAACAGGAGGAAGGGAAAGAATGTTACAGTGGTCCCTTGCTGAACTCTCAAGCAAAGGAGAGAACTGAAGTTTAACTGTGAAGACAGTATGTGACATTCCTGTTTGTTGATTTTCTTTTAGGACAGTGAGGAGAGAAAGCTGAGGTTTCTTACCCTTTAATTGCGAATCACGACATCTCACTGCCTGAAGAGGAAAGCAAAGCCATCATTCTTTTTCTGACCGTGCCTAACAAAATCCTCAGACAATGGTGCAGCAGCCCATAAAGGTTTCTCCCAGGGTCTGTCATGCTTAATACCTTCCATTAACTGAAGAAAGCAGTTTTTAACTTTCAAATTGATTCAAAGGAGTGGGGAGAAGAAATCATAAAATACCTAAACTCACAATACCAAAGAAAGATTTAAGTTAAAATAAGCCTTCCAAGAAGTTAACTGTAGCTTTGTTCAGATAAAAGACATAAAAGACGTAAAAGAAATCTCCATTTTCTTCTCTTCAGAAGACTTTATGATCCATTTTCCCCCAGAAAACTTTCAGGGGAAGTCATTCCAGAAAAAAACAAATATGATAGTGAGTTTACTTTAAAAGATAGGAAAATAAAAGAAACAAAAGTAGGGTTTTGGTCAAAGTTGAGCTAAGTGTGATTTTATCTTTTTACATGGTATACATCCTGCACAAAAGCCATGAGACATGAAAAACCAGAGGGTGGGACAAATTTTGACTTAAACCGTAACCCCATTATAATTAATCTGTGCTAGATAATTTACCAACAGGGCAGCATAACACTTGCAATAGCTTCCATACAACCAGCAGCTAGATTTCTTGCTTTTTATTACTTTCCTTCACGCCTCTAGTATGAGAGTGGCTATCCTGACTGATGGGCTGAATCTCTCACCCAGTATCTCCCTTAGAAGCAGGTATTCCAGGCTGCAGTCAGGATGAAGTCATGCAGGATTTCTGATGTCACGAATGGAGATGAAACAATCCCACGTGATCTCTCTGAGGAAATAATTGATGCTCTTTGCAAGCACTGTACTCCTTGGCCACAACACCGGTGAGACACACTCTTGAACTTCTGCCTTTATCAGTGAATCACCTTGTGTCAAAGTGAACTTTCCAAATACCACTTTTTGAAAGCCTCGAGGGCAACTATGACATGATCTTAGAACCTTTAGTCCCATCTCCCCACGTTGACCTTTCTACCTGCTTCATGTTTTACCTTCTTCAGCCACAGCAGAGGTGATGTAGGAGCCCAGAGCTGGACCACTGGCCACACACGTTGCCGCCTGCAGCTCTGTGGGCACGAGGGTACAGTCCCTCTGTGGCACCAATGCACCCGGAGAATTGTCTGAGGTGGTTACTGCATTCCCCTCCTGACGGGCTCACGCTGAGTTTGGTTTCTTCAGCCACCTTTCTCTCTGCTCTGTTTAAATAGAGCCTTCTCCAGGCTGCGCGTTAATGGAACATAACATCTCAGTGCAGTATTTCATCCTCCAAAGGAAAGAGAGGCCGCTTCCACAGAGATCTGAAATCTTATTTTTAGCAAATTAGGAAAGTGTCCACTGTTTTCAGGGGCATTACTCACGACTGTAACAATATATTACTCAGCGCTGGTGCCTACTTGATCTAGAAATAAAAATGAAGAATACTGGATCATTAGAGGTCCTTATACTATTTGATTACCAAATACTAAGGCAGTTAATTTTTCAAAAGTACTATCGATGGCAATATCCATCTACCTCAGCCAGCTCCGGCCTCATCTCTGCAGTTTACCAGCCCAGCCGGCCTCAGCTGGGGGCAGGTGGAGATGGTTTCACTTGTGGGAATCATTAAAAACTTACAGCAGCTCCCCAAACCTAACCCTGTTCCATCAACCTGGGATTACTAGAGTGAAATATATTAATTTAATTGATTGAAACCTCCTGGACAAATGCGTTCCTTTTATATATGACACGTTCTCAGCTGAAAGAAAGGCCTCTTTCTCCCAGGTTAATGCTGGTGGAAGGTATCACAGAATCCCAGGTTGGAAGGGACCGCGAGGATCATCTGGTCCAAGCTCTCTTGACAAAAGCACAGGAAAGATCTTCCTACAGGAGAAAAATATTCTTTTATTTCCTGGAAAAGTTATCCCTGGTTTCTAGAGTTTGACCAGTTTAACTGTATGTGTTGATGAATGTCGTTTGCACAGTAGAGGTGGAGCCAAGTCTACTTCAAGACCTCAAATGTAGATCCCTGAACTACAGAAGGGGTGAATGACAGAGCTGGAGTTTGCAGGTAGGACAAAAAACAGGTGGTGGTGGGGAACCAGAATAGCATGTACCACTGTCTCTAACCTTCTTAGTAAGTAAACCAGAGCTGAGGTGGGTAACAAAACTGAGCAGTTTTGAGAACCACAGGCACCTCCGTTGGCGGGTAGAGTAGCTCCCTGTTGGGTGCAGCTGTTCAGGCTAACTTTATGTAATAGGAAAAGATGGGTTGGCTTATACTACCCATGGGATCTATGTTGCACATCCGTTAAAATGAGATGAATTATCCTCCCCTCACTGATCGTAGAGGGACACTAGATGAAAACACAAAGTAAATACTCACCATTTGAACTATTTTAGGAAGATGAGATCTACCCGAGCCAAACCGTTCTGACAGAAATAGTCAGATCGGTCCTAGCCCTTCCTCTCACGTCAGAGTTGCTGCCATAAATGCCGGTAAATTCCCATTAAGGAGAGTATTTAGCCCTTGTAGCAGAACATAGGGTCTAGAATCCACACCCTATCCCATACTGGATGCAGTATTTCAGTTTTTAATCCCCTGTGACTGATGGAGCACTAAAATAAATATTCACAGCGTTCTGTACTGCGATGCTGTAGCCTGAGCACTAAGATATAGCTCTTGTTACATTTTTATCTCTTTATATTTTCCAGAGAGCGGACCTGGGTTTTTTATATCCCATTTTGCTCATCAAAACTGCACCGTGTTTGCCGACCCAAGTTCACCACCTCTGCACCTCTGTAATCATTTACACTAGATCAAAACAGTATCAAGGGAAAACTGAGACCACAACCCCACACTGCAATTCTTCTCACTCCCTTTGTAGGGCTACAACTAAACACAGAAGGTGAAATGGCGAAACAGGCCAATTATTACCTTCAGCCCAGCCTGTTCCTTCCTTGACACGAAATCCCAGCTCATGTTTTACTCAGGTTTACCCTTCACTGTGAAGGCAATCACTAAACTGACACAAAGTGCCTTATATTTATTTCTCACCTAGCCTTACAGCAAGGAAATGTTCTTCTCCATCGCGATTCCTAGCGTCCACTCAGCAGGGATATGCTTGGCCAGAAAACTACGTGGTCTGTAAGTTACTGCTGCCCTGTCCTGAGCAAATATGATGGTTTAATTAGTATATTCATGGGTGAGCCGTGGTGAAACAGCTTCCAGAGGTGACGACCTTGCAGGAGGAAGTGATGTTGGGCACTGAAGTCTGCCTGCACACTGTAAATCAGAGAAATAATTCTGCGGAATCAGTAAGGTTAAACAGATGTAAAATAGTTTATCTGCGATCGCAGCCAAGTTCTAGATCTCTGCTGCCCACCAATGCCTTCAGCTAGAGCAGGTAGCAATGGCTGCAGGAATTAAGGGAAGGGTATTTGTCTAATATATCTGTTCTTGACTCTTCATTTCTGCCAGGGACACAAAGCAGTAAAGTTAATTGTTTCTGCAACACATGACCAGAAGCCTCCTTCCGCACAGTGTAGTGAAACCCTAATAAAGTCCTGCATGGGACCAGGGTCTCACTCTCATGTTTACATTAGTCCTTAGTACATTCTTCGGCCAATTACTTGTACTCATAATTGCATTTCTACATAATCCATTTTGATTCATTTGTCAAACACGATTTTGAGACACGCTTCAGTGTCAAATGCTTTAGTAAATTCTAGATGTTTTCATGTACTTCCTCCCCTTCTTCCATTAATTTAGAACCTAATATAAAAAAAAATCATTTCTGCTTTGCATGATTTCTAACTGTGAACCTTACGTAAGCTCCCATGTTGTCTCTGAGGAAGCATGACATTTCAGTCAACAGTATTTGTCTCGAGAGTAAATATACTTTATCTCCTAAACCACTCCCAATGTTCTTTCTATTTTTGTGCTTTCCTGGTGCATTTCTGTCACACAGCTCATTTTTGAAGCCTAAGAGCAAAATGGCATTTCATTATTACATAGTTTTTACATAGTTTTAGATTTTAACTCGGTATGGCCTAAGTATACACGGGTCTATATAGAGCGAGATCAGACTTCTTTTAATCATGAGTCAATGTCTGTTTTATTAAGTTAAAGATGACATGCTGGTTGCATAAATCTCCCCCCAGCAGAAAATCTTTTACCATTAGACATAGACATTCATGCCGTAGGATTTCCAGTTACTGCTAAGTGTCCGTACCTGAAGAGTTGTCTGCTCTAGAGTCTGTACAGTCTATATAGGCTGTCCAGTTAAGGGCACCATTAGGAGATGATTTATCCCGTCCTGATACATCTGAGATAAGTGGGATGAGTGCTTTCTGCAGCTGTCTTCTTTCTCCCCTGGCCACAAGCGTCCCAGATGACTAGCTTCAACCAGGCTCCAACTCTTTACAAGTAGAGCAGTTTGAGAGAAATTTCTTATCTAATAAAAATAAAAATAATCTGAATTGCTCCTTGAAAGCTGCCAGACCTGAAGACAACATTCAGTACCACGATGCCTTTTGTTTGTCTGAAAGTATCTGCTGAAAATGCAATACTTAGAACGGTGAATTGGATTCACCTCGTTAACATCCGTATCATATACTCATTTTTCCAGGACTGAACTTTAACAACTCTTTAAAATTTTGTCCTGAAACTTAAACATTAGCAAACAATTTGTTGCTGAAGAAATTCTTTATGCATGGTGTCTCCAATTTCTGTCAGAATAACTTACAGTAAATACTAACAGCAATCTTAAAAATCCAAGGAGTGAAATATTATGAAATATTATTTGTTAGAACTCCTGTGTCTTTATAGTGCAGAAGAACAGAATCAATCCCATGAAGCAGCGGAAGGTCTAGTAAATCCTTTCATACATACCAGTTCATATTTACTTAGGATTCCCAGGAGTGCGTTCTTGCAATCAAGGGACAGGGCTGCCCAGCATGAAAACACACTCGGCACGGAGCAGACTGCATGAATAACTGCCCGTCAGAGCGGCTTATTAAAGGGAAACTACAGTTTTACAAGACAATTCTTGTATCTGACAGTCCAATCTAAAGACA
Source organism: Athene noctua (assembly GCF_965140245.1). Classification (NCBI taxonomy): domain Eukaryota; kingdom Metazoa; phylum Chordata; class Aves; order Strigiformes; family Strigidae; genus Athene; species Athene noctua. Next base: position 3,279,851 of record NW_027437536.1, on the reverse strand, counting down.
GATAGCTATAGAAGTATAAAGAGTTCAAGGAAAGCTATTTCTTACTCTGAAGTTGAATTAGAAGTTCCGTTTCTAAAGCATTAAAAGAACAATCAGAATGTTTTGGTGGGTGCATAAGCACGGCCCTTTCTAGACTGGAACGTTCATCCTTTGCATTTGAAGGCAGCGGTGGTATTTGCAGGCGGTGGGATGAAGGGGCTGGCAGTGTGGCTGTGGAAACCATTCTCCCTTGTGTAAGCGGAGGCCGCTGGTGATGGCATCTGGGGTACGCCCTTGAAAACCTCCCAGCAGGTGCCCGTGGTGTACGACTGGGACCCAAGAAGCCTTCCGGAGCCGGCTGCTGCCTTCCAGGCGGGATCGCCCGCAGGCACTTACTGGCATGACCGGAGTCTCGCCAAACATTTTCCCTCTAAATGCTTTACCAGGTTTGGCAACCTCCCACAGGCCCCTGGTGGCCCAGCCCAGCCCCGTGGCCTCCCGCAGAGCTCCGCAGCTTTGCAGCAGGCAGGGCAGGGGCTCCGCACCGCTCGAGGAGGGGCTGAGCCCCGGCACCCGCGCCTCTGCGGAGGCGGGAAGCTCCTTTCCTGGAAGGCCTCGTCCTGCTTCATTCACCTCGTTAATGGGTTTCTCTTCCTCCTCTGACTGATGTAGAGGTTCTTAGAGAGCAGGGAGATTGAAGCTGAAGAGAATGACATTTTAAACACTTGGGGTTTTTGGTGAGGGGAAGAGTGTAAGGAAAATTCCCTGTAAAAAACCCCACGATCCAAACCAAAAAAAGCTGGCACAAACGATCCCATGGCCTTTGGGTGATAACTCCACTTCATACATCTATTTCAGCCTTTTAAAAGTGTCTTAGCATTCTTTCCATGCCTTTGAGGTGATTCAAAGGTAGGCACCTGAAAGTGGAAGGACAAAGTACTTCCTTATTGAAGTGCAGCATTCAAAGCCAGATGAAAACAACACCATAGGCCACAGGAACAGCCCCTGCCACCTTGTTCAAACCAGAAACATTTTGTCAGGGTTGGTTTAGTGCTTGAGATCGAGAGATCTAAAGTCTGAAAACTGTTCGCTCAAGAGCTGATCTAGACTCAAAGCCCACCAAAGCCAACGTGAGTCTTTCCACGGATTTCAGAGAGCCGGGGTTGAGAGAACAAAGGCGGCAGCTCTAAAAGTGCTGCCCAGAACTTCCGACCCTTTCTTTTGATGACCACTGCTGGCACTTTAAGCCATGTCATGGTCTCTGCCTGGATGCTGAGACTGTCCTAGCAGTGGTGGATTTGATAATGGTCATAATCTGGATTTTCCACTGTGAAATACACTGAGTTGTTTTATTGATCGTAACGCATCATAAAAATCATCAGGTGGAAACATCTCACAGTCACTGAAAGAAAGCTTTGCTCCTTTCCCAGTAATACACTTGATAATGTTTCCCTTGGAAAAAACCAAGCAGCCTAATAACTTTTTTTTATAACACTCTGAGAGAGTTTACAGCTAATAGTTCTCTCTGAGAACATTCAGATTCCAGGAATTTGCGGCTTGGTTTAGAAAAATTATTATCAGTTCTGAATGTTATAAAACGGACATAGTTTCCAGAAAAGGTTGTAAACAACTATTGGGACTTTCTGTTCCAGGAAATACATTAAAAACAATCAAAGAAAAAAACAATTAAGTTGGCCAGTGAGAAAAGTGCCTAGACAAAGCTTCCGTTATAGGATTTAACAATCCCCTGCAAATGCTGCTTAAAGATGAAATTGGATTCCTGCCCAGAATATTAATATTTTACTGCAGTTTATGGAAATACACGTATTTTATAGATACATGTACATAGCCATATACAAATAGAGGACGAACATTCCCAATGGTCTGGAAAATGGTTCATTTCATCAGTATTTCTCTCTCTATTACCGCTTTGTCAGGCAGAGGCTTCTGGTGAGGAGGAGGAATTCCTCATTTCCGGACAAGGACTTCTGTATTTCCCTTTCAACCACCATCAGTGCATGTGTGTGAGTAGTTACTGTGGGTGACACAAACAACTTCTGATTAGAGAGGGAGGAACAGCGCTCACAACTTTCTATTTCCGAACAGCTTCACACCAACAGTTTGCAAGTTGGACGTTTGGGCACATCCAGAGCAAGCTCAGGAACACAGAAACCAGCTTTACTGTATTTGACTCATCTCAGTGCAGAATCCTCATGAAAATAACAAAGTGACATTTTTCCAGCATGACAGGAGAGAATTTTGAGCTGCTTCTCAAAGTCAGACAGAAGGAAGGCACTGAGAATTCCATCAGCCCTTCTCTTTTTTCTAGGCGCAGCAAAGCCCTGTTGGAGGTTTGCTAGCCAGCTGCAGGGTAATTGCGAAATAGCTCCGTGCTCAAAGTGGAAAACGGAACCTGCCTCCCACCTGAGACCCACGCCAAACGCAGGCAGCACCTGTCTCCGCTTCTCCAGGAGCCTGGATCTTACATGGCTGGAAGAAAATGCAGCTCGTTTTAGAGGCCTATTTATGTCTAAGTAAATTTCAAAATTGTCCTGGTGGACCTGGTCACAAACTATTTCATATTTACCAGTTAATGTTCACTGTTAATAGCCAAAAGGAGACTGTATCAGAATTGCTAAAAAATTATGTGGTAAGTCAAAGTTAAAATAGTGTGAGCTAGTAACCATGGGGGGTTTATTTGGATAGACACGCTTCGTTTTTAAACTTTTTGACTGTGCCCATATAGAAAAAACTCTTGGAAAGAAAGGCTAACCTTTATAGAAGATCAAAACCAAGTGGCTGAGTTCTTGGCTTGCTCTGTGTTCCCAGGTGAATGAACAATACCTCATTCTGGAGAAGCTGTTTTGAGCTACTTTCAGGAATTGTGAGGTACAAGGGTCAATGGAAACGTTTGGTTTTTTCCCAGATGGAACCGGAGCTGTCACGCCAACAGGGCTGGAAAGTGTGCAGCCACCATCCCATCGTCTGCCCTGCCAGCGGGCGACCAGCAGGACTCTATCCAAAGCCAAAGTGTCCTGGCAGCCTCCTGTCCCTTTCTAACCCGTTCCTGGCCGGGCTCAAATGGCTATACAATTTAGATAAAAAGGGGATAGGACGTTGTTACTTCTTTAAAAATTAACACGTTTTTTATACGTGCAGGCCATTTCTGTGAATCCGGCCCGGTTCTTTGTTCCCACAAAACCATCTTCATTCTTGCTTCAGCGACTTCACGTGTCAGTAACTCGTTTCTCACACCGTACAGCAGGTGCCCGCACATCATGTCCTTTCATTGTCATTCTTGTTGCCATCTCATACCGCTCGTCAAAAGATGAGAGGTAACGCTGTCTGCAGGCTGAGGGATCCTAACATCTAACCCTGCCCCGGCTCGTGTGTCGCTCTCGGCCTTCGGAAAATCACATCATCAAGAGGTGACACAAGTGATACTCCGAGTTTCTCAGTTCTTGAATGCCCGGCACAATTTAAAAAGCTGGCCTTAGCTCAGCTGCCTCTCAGTTGTAAATGGAGGTAAGGACAGCTTTCTGTGCCCCTGGAGAGAGTTAATATTTGTCCAGTGCTTTCAAAACGTTAAGTGCTGTGTAAGTGCTACGCATTATTCACGGGAATAATGTATGTTTTCATCTCGAGCTTGTTCTCTTCTGTCTGATTGTTACAGCTTACATATCTACCTTACCATAAATAAGGATTTTACCAGAACATAGTCCCAGAAAATATCTTTCTCACTCTGCTTGGAAAACGGTCCTACTTTTTATTCTGAGACTTGAACATAAAATCACAGATCTGTTGTTTACAGAGTAAAACAACTGGTCTCCGGGAAGGGTTCTTCCCTAACTTGTTACCTACAGCATTTTGTGTTCTCAGTTACCGTTGAGTTTGCCAAAGAGTACGTAAATGCAGTTCATAATCTCATTGTGAGTGTAAATATCAAATGTATGAAAAATGTACCAGTAAACAGTAAACAGAAAAAAAAAAACCCCAAACACATGGAACCTTACAGTGTTGGTTATTTAAAGCTGTTGCAGAGGACCAGGTTGTCACTAAACAATAGTAAACTATAAGTTAGTTTATATTTTGGAGCCATTTGTACTACCCTTTCCCTCAACTGCTTTGGGCTTGACTATAAAATTTGTAGTGACACTCCTGAGCACGTGTGCATGGGTGTGAGTCCGTTGCCATTCAGTAAGGGTTAAAGTCCAGCTCCCGTGAGGAACTGACCACAAATGGAGTTTTTTGTGCTCCGGAGTTTACAACATATCACTCACGGGACTGAGCGTGCTTTGCTCATGCTGCCAAGTACTTCAGATGGAAATAAAAAAGTATGCCTAGACTGGGTGAAATTCTGGGCGGCAGTGAAGGTGGATAAAACTGAAGTCGCTAAAATGATTTCCTGGGTACTTCAGCTGCC